>NC_138768.1:313753471-314100971 GCF_965119305.1 Pelophylax lessonae | reverse complement strand
TGTGCTTTTGGTGAAGAAGGGGAGGAGGAGGACGGCCACACTCCAATACGCAATCAGAGGCAGCGAGCCATTTGAGCAGCTGAAAATTGTGGATCGTAAGTAGAAAATAAAAATGTTAGAAATTTCTAATCTCTAATCACATTTTACAGAGCCCCCTTTACATCGGAGTCTCCAGACTTACTACACTGTAAGAGGGAAGTGTGAAGACTCTGATATAAGGAGAGTTTGGGAACCATTATTTGAGGGGGGAAGCTGGGGACTCTGGTGTAAAAGGGAACTCTGTGTTCCCCAAAGCTCCCCCATACATCTGAGCTTACAGAGACCCTCTTACACTTCCCTTCCTCAGTCCACCACAGTCAAGGGCACAACAAGTCCCACTGCAGAAGGCTACCTGCTTGGACTTGTAATCCTCTCTGTAGGGGAATGAGGAAATACTGCCTGCTATGCTAAGACTTGTAGTGCCCTCTGTTAGGGACTAAGGATTCCTCAGTCCTCAACATTCTAGGGCACTATAAGTCTCAGCATAGTGGGCTGTCATACCTCAGTCCCTCACAGCTCGGGTCAAAAGCAACACAGTTAAACATCTAAAGGACAACTCCAAACAAAACTACCAATAATGGACAGAGTCCATATGCTCTATAATGTCAAAGACCCGCTACCACTCACCTTCCACCTCTGGTGCTGTCATTGTGTAGGGCAAAGGGCTCCATCTACACCATGTTTGGCTTTCAGGTCAGATAGGCAGGACTTGCTCAGCTCCACTCTCTTCCTTGGCAATTGACTCTGGCGTCATTGTGGATCTTTCCTCCTCTAGAAAACACCCAGGGGCCCTCTCCTTGTCCCCCAGCCACCCAGGGCCTTCTTCTCCTCCTCCTCCACCAACCATTTTCAGACTCTTCCAACTTCCCTTGGGCAACTCAACCCCTTTGCATAGTGGACACAACAAATCTATGACCAGCCTGCAAAATATCAAGTCTGGGCCTGGTTACCTGTATGTTCCGGGTCCAGGGCGGAGCTCTCCTCCCAGAGCAACAAATGATGATAGCAGAGTGAGTTGACCGGCCAGTCACTTCCTACTGGTGCAGGTACACACCTACCGATTCCTCCACATCTTAGGATAACATGATCAGACGGCCAATCCCCAGGCAGAGAAGGAGGAGTAAGTGTCAGCGGACAACAGACACCTGGCAGACGCAGTGAAGGGACTGCAGCACACTGCTGCAACTTTTTGATCCGAGGATTGAAAGCAATCTTTTACTTGGGAGATTTCCCTGACTGCGCCCTTCGAAATGTTGGTGCTCCGCCACTGGCCGCAAGGCCCCTGTAGGTGCGAGGCCTTAGGCGCCTGCTTAATTTGCATGGTGCCCTCCTGTTTTAAAACATGGTCAATGCATCTCATTGGTGTAAGTGCACTTCTATGTTCTGAATTGTAGGGGCATTGAGTATGGTGCTAGCATGATGAGAGGTTACTGCCTATTTGTGTCCATAAATAATATATAATGTTTTTCTTTTATTTTAGAAACCAGTGATCAGGATGTTGCGGCTCAGCCTTCTCAGGCCCCCTGTAAGTAATGTGGATGTGCTGGTGTGTTGTGTATTAGGTCGAACTTGGAGGAATGATTGTTTGTTTTGTTTTCTTTTGTGGTTGATGTAACTTCAGCAAGAGAGGAGCCTCAGGCAGGGCCAAGTCGCCTGGATCCGGGCCAGGAACACATTGTTGCCCAAGAAGAGGCCAATTCGTCTGAACCGGATGAGGACCTGGGCTCTCCTCAAATGGGAAGTAAGTATTCTACATGTGTTTGTGTGTTCAATGTGTCCTGGGAAATCTAAGGGCTGTAATATCTATATTTTGCCATTGGGGTTATGTAGCAGCTGACATTGAGGATGTTAGTTGTGGAGGACTGGGGAAGAGGGGCTGCTGCTTACCCAGTCCAAAGTAACTACTACCTTCAATGTTTCCCAACTACTTTCTGTGTGCCTTTATCAAATAGCTTGGGTTAAAGGATTGTATTTGTGTCTTTGTGTTTCTAGGAGATACGACGCCATCCCCCCATGAAGGGACACCATCCCCCCATGTAGGGTCTCCCCCATCCTCCCCCACTCCAGGCTCCCCTGAACTAGTCTGTAAGTACCTAAAATTAGATTCTCACATGAATTGTGTGTGCTAGGATGATGTGTATCTAGGATAATCTAAGTTGGAGTCTAAGCAAGTGTAGTTTTGCTATATGTGACAGGAAGGTTGGTCATGAAACACTCTTGCTTAACCTTCATGTTTGCAAGGTGGTTTTGGGGAGCTTTACAGGACATGTTATCTTTTGTAAGTTATCTCAAGCCACCCTATTCTAAATTGGTGTTAGTTTCTCTACATTGGAAATGGTGTGCTTTGTACTTGTAAATTTTTTGTGGACATTGTAATTTAATCATGTCCTGATTTAGTCAACACTGAAAATGTGTGTTTGTCAATCTTTCATAAATACTCTTCCTCGGTAATGTACCACATTCCAGTTCACAATTTGTGTTCTTTTTGTGCAGTTTCTCCCGAGCCAGCCACGCCATCAACTTCGGGGGCCCAAAAAAAAACTGATGATGGTAAGTTGTGTGCTTTTCCAGTAATGTGTCTACTTAGTAAGTGGAGAAATGCTAACTGTGTATGTCCCCGCTCAGGCTTCAAGTTCCTCTAAAGGCAGCAGGTTCTTTATGTGAATGCATTCTATGCATTAGTATTCCAAGTGATAGGTGTGCATATTCCCCCTCAGACTTACTGGGACCATTTTTTACTGTCCACATTTTTGCACTAATACTTGTCTGGAACAGACTCCCCCTCCTCCTTAACTGAGGTGACAGCATGCCAATATTGCCTCCTGATGCTGTCACTCCTAATCATTGAGACCATCGGAAGGGAGGGGGGCAAGGCTGGCTCACAGTTAGGTGCCTGAACAGGCACAGGGTGCTTGGCTTCATCTCATGTGCCTCCATAGCAAGCTGCCTGCTGTGGGGTCAACCAACAGGAGGGAGGTGCCTAGAGGTGTGTACAGGGGCCATGTAAAAAGGAGGATTGTTATTTATCTTGTCCCCAAAAACCTAGAGAGTGTAAGTCTAACCTGATTAGTTTTCCACAGCCCTCCCAAAATATGTTTCCAACACTTAGAACAGGCAGGGCTGAGGCACCAAAAACATCCGAAAAACACAATCAGCACAAAAGCAGGGAGTACGTATCCTTAACGCTACAAGCTTCACCCAGTAGAATGACGCTTGCACTGTACAAATCTGCATCACCACCATATCAAAGTCTAAATAAAACTTTCAGGGAAATGTGGAGGGGTAATGAGTGGGTGTTAGAGCGTTTTCATGACTGCCTAACCTACAGTTAGCGTGAGTCCATTTGTTGATAAACTTTTTCTTCTCTCTTAACACAGCTGGGATGGCGGAAAGGAGATCAGGGGAGCAGACACATCTGCTCCGTCCACAACTGGCCCTCCGAATTCCAAAGGGTAAGTCTCTACTATGTGTCAGGTTCAATCTATAGACAGTAAGAGGGAGAGAGAACGCTACACAAACTCCAATGGTGATAGAGATAAATGTGTGCACATGTATCGTGTTGACCAATTGAACCCAAAACACCTTACATTCTTCTAAATGATTGCTTGTGTTGACATGAAGAAAAGCCTTTTACTTAGCTTTGGTGGAACTGCTACTAACATTCCAAGCCATCTTATGTAACCTTTTGAACAATTTGCTGTGAAAGTTTGAGTTTAAGGTTTACACCAGCAATTTAGCATATTTGCTTCAGAGTGTTGATAAAAGCCAACCAATAGACTCCTAAGCATATTTGTTGAGGCACATTAATTACAATCGTTGTTTGGATCATTTTGCATAAAACTAATTGTCATGTCTTTTTCTACCCAGGACACACGCACCTCACCTATGAGGTCCTTTTGGAATACGTAACATGGTGCATAGACCGAATCTTAGTTTTGGAAGAAACTTATGGGGCCGATCCAGCCCCTCAGGAGCCATTTGTCAGGAATGTGTCCCCCTTAAAAAGATTATAGTTTTTATTTTTTAATTTGTTTGGTTAATTTTACAATGTTTTTTAACTGTCACATTTCGACATTCTAAAAAAAAATATAACAAAAAAATTTAAAAATTCAAAACCCTTTTTTTTGGGACCAAAAAAAAAAAAAAAATAAAAAAACCCTCGTTTTTGGGAAACCAAAAAATTAAAAAATTAAAAACCCTTTTTTTTGGGACCAAAAAAAATAAAAAATTAAAAAAACCCTCGTTTTTGGGAAACAAAAAAAATATAAAAATTTAAAAAAAACCCTTTTTTTGGGCACCAAAAAAAAAAAAAATAAAAAAAAAGCCTTGTTTTTGGCAACCAAAAAAAATATAAAAATTTAAAAAAAACCCTTTTTTTGGGACCCAAAAAAAAATAAAAAAACAAAAAAAGCCTTGTTTTTGGCAACCAAAAAAAATATAAAAATTTAAAAAAAACCCTTTTTTTGGGCACCAAAAAAAAAAAAAAACAAAAAAAGCCTTGTTTTTGGCAACCAAAAAAAATATAAAAATTTAAAAAAAACCCTTTTTTTGGGCACCAAAAAAAAATAAAACAAAAAAAGCCTTGTTTTTGGCAACCAAAAAAAAAATGTTTACAAAAAAGCCTTGTTGTTTTTATGGCAACCGACAAAACCACAAATGTTTACAAAAAAGCCTTGTTGTTTTTATGGCAACCGACAAAACCACAAATGTTTACAAAAAAGCCTTGTTGTTTTTATGGCAACCGACAAAACCACAAATGTTTACAAAAAAGCCTTGTTGTTTTTATGGCAACCGACAAAACCACAAATGTTTACAAAAAAGCCTTGTTGTTTTTATGGCAACCGACAAAACCACAAATGTTTACAAAAAAGCCTTGTTGTTTTTGGTAACAAACTAAACCAAAAATGTTTACAAAAAAGACTTGTTGTTTTTGGTAACAAACTAAACCACAAATGTTTACAAAAAAGCCTTGTTGTTTTTATGGCAACCGACAAAACCACAAATGTTTACAAAAAAGCCTTGTTGTTTTTGGTAACAAACTAAACCACAAATGTTTACAAAAAAGCCTTGTTGTTTTTGGTAACAAACTAAACCAAAAATGTTTACAAAAAAGACTTGTTGTTTTTGGTAACAAACTAAACCACAAATGTTTACAAAAAAGCCTTGTTGTTTTTGGTAACAAACTAAACCAAAAATGTTTACAAAAAAGACTTGTTGTTTTTGGTAACAAACTAAACCAAAAATGTTTACAAAAAAGCCTTGTTGTTTTTGGTAACAAACTAAACCAAAAATGTTTACAAAAAAGCCTTGTTGTTTTTGGTAACAAACTAAACCAAAAATGTTTACAAAAAAGACTTGTTTTTGGTAACAAACTAAACCAAAAATGTTTACAAAAAAGCCTTGTTGTTTTTGGTAACAAACTAAACCAAAAATGTTTACAAAAAAGACTTGTTGTTTTTGGTAACAAACTAAACCAAAAATGTTTACAAAAAAGACTTGTTGTTTTTGGTAACAAACTAAACCAAAAATGTTTACAAAAAAGCCTTGTTGTTTTTGGTAACAAACTAAACCAAAAATGTTTACAAAAAAGACTTGTTGTTTTTGGTAACAAACTAAACCAAAAATGTTTACAAAAAAGACTTGTTGTTTTTGGTAACAAACTAAACCACAAATGTTTACAAAAAAGCCTTGTTGTTTTTGGTAACAAACTAAACCAAAAATGTTTACAAAAAAGACTTGTTGTTTTTGGTAACAAACTAAACCAAAAATGTTTACAAAAAAGCCTTGTTGTTTTTGGTAACAAACTAAACCAAAAATGTTTACAAAAAAGACTTGTTGTTTTTGGTAACAAACTAAACCAAAAATGTTTACAAAAAAGCCTTGTTGTTTTTGGTAACAAACTAAACCAAAAATGTTTACAAAAAAGACTTGTTGTTTTTGGTAACAAACTAAACCAAAAATGTTTACAAAAAAGACTTGTTTTAGTGAAAACCTCAAAAAAAATTATAAAACACATAAAATATGTTTATCTAAATAAAATTAAAGTATGTTGCTCTTTGCAACACAAATGTTACATTGGCAATTTAGTTCATTCTATTATATATTGTAATATATTTTTTGTACGCTACAGTTGGTAGACACCCACATGTGTTATTAAAACATTTATTTTATTACCCAAGTTTTCTTTTTGGTGTACACATCGAATGTCTTTTGTGTTGTATTTGTTTAGTCGAGTGGTGTGGTCTGTAATTGTTAGTATGTTGGCTTTGGTTTATGTTAGCCTTGAGACTTGTTTTGAAGCTACATTTGAAGGGAGACCTTTTCTTGGGTCGTTATGTGAACATTGAGTTATCTAAATTTACATGAAATCATATGTTTGGAGATCGAGAAGCACGTGTGTATAAATGCCTACATTAACCAGGGCCATTACTTGGCCACCAACACTCCTAAAAAACCAAAGAGCAAACCCAAACTAATCATTTTGCATAAAATTTTATTTCATCCCCAAAAAAAGCACTATAATAAATCATATTGTGCCACCCTCAAATTAAAAAAAAAATGGCCCCACAAATTGGCCAATGTAACAATCATTAACAAAACTAAACCAAAAAAAAAAAAAAAAAAGAAATTAAGTTGGTGGTGGTGGTGGTGACTGAAGCAGTGTGGTGAGCAATGGAAAGGTTCCTGCCATCAAATGGTGGGCCAATAGTCCCATCTGCTCTGGGGTTAGCCTTAGAGTTCTGGTAAAGTGGCCCATTAGGATCAGATCTTGTGTCTGAGGCTGCTGCTGATGCAGGGTGTTGAACCCTGGAAATGTCCCAGACTGAAGATCTTGTGCCAATAGTCCCATCTGCTCTGTGCTCAGCCTAAGAATTTGGGTAACGTGTGCCATTACCATGAGATGGGATCGTTGCTGCTCCAAGGCTATTTGATGCTGCTGGTGGTGCAAGGGTTGTGAAGATGTGTGGGGAGTGGTGGTTGATTGGTTGTTGTGGTCCACGGTGCGGGGGCAAACGACATGTCGCATTGGTGACAAAAAAGAAGAACGGCCTGGGGAGGAGTGAAGTGATAAAGGTGTGGAGGGAATGTAGTCAGGTGGAAGGGGTACTGTGGAACCAGTGCGCATTGAGGTTGTGCAGGAGGATTGCTCATTGAGGGGTGTGGGAGTCCGAACGGAGTGTGAAGTGCTAGGAGTGGCTACAGGAGGAATTGTCCCATCCCCAGCTGCCTGACAAGTGGCCAACACTGGCATTACCCTCCCACTACCACAACCTGCAGTGGCAGGTGAGTGAGATGTTTGGGAGGGCTCTGCCAATGGGGCATCTTCAGATCCAAACAGGCATTGGCGTGTGGCCAGCACCTGAGTGTCAACACTTTGCCGATCCCGTTGATGCTGGTCTGCTAAACTTACCAAGCTGTTACGCATATCCTGTTGAACCTGTAACATATCCTGGTGAACCTGTACCATTGTTGCTACAGATTCCTGTATGAGCCCGAGCAGAAGTACTGCCTCAGTAGATTGCTGAGTACGCCTCCTTAACTCATTTTGGACCTGATACTCATCAAGCAGCCTCTCGGCTACATCCAGCATAGATGGACGAAGTTGGGTAGGTGACAATCCCTCTGCATCTAAGGCTACCTGAAAGCAGAAGAAATAGACCAAATCATTATCAAACATCATGACTAAATATTTCAGATTAGTTTGACAACTTAACACCCCAAGCAGAACGTTGAAAAGTTTGATGTGCTTCTAATGAGTACTTGTTCATTGTAAGATTATCCAAGCTAGCAACACTTCTGATAATGGGTACATATTATATTGGTAGGACTAATATGACAAAGGCAAAAAAGATTCAACATGAAGGTGTTCCCAATTAACCCTGGTGTGGTAGGTTGTTTATGCTTTTGGTAAATCTGTTACTACACCAATGACTTTATACATCTACGTATGTTGTCTAAAATCTTGCCATCAATCGGCTAGAGGACAACCCAACCAAACGATACCCATGAATTTGGACCTGGAAAATCAAAGACGGGCCGGACTTTAAAGATCCTGGATGTTTTTGGAACATTAGTGGCACACCAAATTATAACATAATTCCCTGATGTTCAAGATAGAACTCTTGTTGTGCTGGTGCATCGTCAGAATGTCATAGCACTAATTTAACACACACAATGTAAGCCACATCTAGTCCAAAATCAATGCTACCATTGAAATGTTACATGTGCACCTTGTTCCCTTATATCACATACCACAGCACTGGATGCAGAATCGTCGCCAGCTCCTGATCCAACTCCAGCTGCAACGTCAAGAGGGGCCTGATGTTCTTTTAAAAACAAAAAAAAAAAAAACATGTTTAGTACATAACCTTAGTCAGTAATGATTATGGCCAGATTGCCCTCCTAGCTTCATGAATGAAGCATTGAGGCCAAACATTCAAAAGTGCTTTCCTGGGCTCATAGGACACTTGCTAAACCCTCCCAAAGGTTAAGAAGGCTTGGTCTGCCTACTAATGACGGCACCCATTAATGCTGTCAACTGTGTTTTGCAGGGTAAACATCTAAAAGGCAACACTCTTTCATAAGAAAAAACATGTGTGTTAATGGGGTTAATAAGATTCCAAAAAACATTATTTGACTAGACATACCAACACCTTCCTCCAGGCCTAGCTGCACTGGGTGTGTTCCCTGCTGCGGATCTTCTGTAAAGGACATAGCAATATGAGCTATCTTGGAAAAAAAAAAACATCTACATTGTTTGGCACAGTATGATATTGGACCTACCAGGAGGAGGGTCAGCACTGATGTCAACACCTGTGAGTCCGTCTGGTTCGCCAAGCTGCATGGGCTGTGGAGGGGCTGAGATCCGTGCTACAGATGAACAAATTGCAGGTTGGGGAAAACAAAAAAAGGACAATTGGAAGGGCAAGTATCAAATTCTATTAATGTCACACATAGGATAGTAGTTAATCTTTTCCAAACAACTCACACAATTGACATCCAAGATAATATCCTACCTCGGTGCAAAGCATCCGAATCTAAGTCCTCTCTGGTAAAGATGGTATCAGGTCCTATGATGTTCAAGAAAGGTAATTGATAATCCCAGAGAGAACTTCGTGCACGTTCATCCAGCCGACCTTGTCGGTCATAAAGACCCTCCGCAGCCCATGCAATTAGCTTCTTCCGAACGGACCCACAGATGTCGTTGACCTTCTTCCGCACACTGTCACGGTGGCGAGGTGCTTCACCCAGTGCATTTACAGCATCCCGGATTTCATCCCACAATCTGTTCTTCTCTGTTACTGAGTAAGACGCGGCCCTGGTCCCATGTATCGCCTGATATCTGGCCATATAGGCGTGGACCAGGGCACAGCACTGATTGTGGTTGAAACGGGGAAGCCGGGATAATGTGGACAAGCTGACTCTGGTGGACGGACCCGCTCCAGGACTACTGTCAGAAGAGCCAGCTTGTCCACTTGGTGTGTTACCACCTCCCCCGGCTTCCTCCTCCGGGATGGGGATGGTGGACTCCCTCATGGATACAGCTGGAGCCTCCCTCACACCAGAGCCAGACGATCTGCCCACCCTGCCCCCCCTGCCCCCCCTGGCCACCCTGGCCACCCTGGCCACCCTGGCCACCCTGCCCCTTCTCATCCTTCCAGTGGGTGGGGCCATGGGAGCACGAGGTGGGCAGAGAATCTGGCTGTCCAGCAGCAGCAAAGAGCCCCAAACTCCTAAATCTGAAATGACAAAAGAGAAAACAGAAAAAACAGGATTTGCAGATTGCTCTTCATATACAGTATAATTAGTGAACAGTTACAGAACACACTTACCTAATGGCACAAACAGACTTGGTGGTGGTGGTGGTGGTAGTAGTGGGCAAAGAGCAGAAGAGGCTGCAAAGAAAAGGAAAAAAAAAACACATAAGAGATCGCATATGGGTACAAATCACACGAGGCCCTCCAAACACTTACCTAATGGCACAAACACGGTGGTGGTGGTGGTGGCAAAAAAAGCAGAAGAGGTTGCAAAGAAATGGAACAAAAAAACACATAAGAAAACGCATATGGGTACAAATCACACAAGGCCCTCCAAACACTTACCTAATGGCACAAACACAGTGGTGGTGGTGGTGGTGGTGGCAAAGAGCAGAAGAGGCTGCAAAGAAATGGAAAAAAAAAACACATAAGAAATCGCATATGGGTACAAATCACACGAGGCCCTCCAAACACTTACCTAATGGCACAAACACAGTGGTGGTGGTGGTGGTGGTGGCAAAGAGCAGAAGAGGCTGCAAAGAAATGGAAAAAAAAAACACATAAGAAATCGCATATGGGTACAAATCACACGAGGCCCTCCAAACACTTACCTAATGGCACAAACACAGTGGTGGTGGTGGTGGTGGTGGCAAAGAGCAGAAGAGGCTGCAAAGAAATGGAAAAAAAAAACACATAAGAAATCGCATATGGGTACAAATCACACGAGGCCCTCCAAACACTTACCTAATGGCACAAACACAGTGGTGGTGGTGGTGGTGGTGGTGGTGGTGGTGGTGGCAAAGAGCAGAAGAGGCTGCAAAGAAATGGAAAAAAAAAACACATAAGAAATCGCATATGGGTACAAATCACACGAGGCCCTCCAAACACTTACCTAATGGCACAAACACGGTGGTGGTGGTGGTGGTGGTGGTGGTGGTGGTGGTGGTGGCAAAGAGCAGAAGAGGCTGCAAAGAAATGGAAAAAAAAAACACATAAGAAATCGCATATGGGTACAAATCACACGAGGCCCTCCAAACACTTACCTAATGGCACAAACACGGTGGTGGTGGTGGTGGCAAAAAAAGCAGAAGAGGTTGCAAAGAAATGGAATAAAAAAACACATAAGAAAACGCATATGGGTACAAATCACACAAGGCCCTCCAAACACTTACCTAATGGCACAAACAGACTTGGTGGAGGGGGGGTGGTGTAATCCTTTATAGGCAAAAGGAGGCTGCAAACATTAAACATACATGAGAAATCGCATGACCTACATACGTGCACATAATAAATTCCAGTTATCAGGAAAGCAAAAATGGTGTCTTTGGAAGCTGGGAAGGTAAGGGGGCAGGTTTAGATGCCAAATCTAGACTGCACACCTTTAACAAACATGAGAAAACACATGTCCAAACCACATGCACATGGGGCCAACTGCCAATGATTAAAAGACACTTGAGGGGTTCCCAAGCTATTGTGGGTTGGAGGGGATTCACCATAGACAACTTAAGCACACCCAAGATAAGTACAAATTCTCTCCTTCCTTTTTTTTGGGAGAGAGAGATACAATTGTCTTACCTCCAGATAATGTAGGTTGTGGGTCACAGGGTCTTGCTAGCACATAAGAAACATCGATCTATAACATCCAGCAGCCATATTGGCCATGTGCTCCTTTTATAGCTGGCTCACAGGTGTGATAATTAGCGGCCGTTTCTATATATATCTGCGCATTCGCGAATTTGCGCGTTCAAAATGGAGGACGATATCCCAGACGCATTAGATGGTGCAATGCTGGCATTTATCGGTGCCTTGTTTGAGGAGGCCCTGGCACAGGAGGCAGCAGAAGGTGGGGAAGCTGCAGCAGCAGCAGCAGCACCTCCAGCAGCAGCACCTCCAGTCCGTGTGCCCTTACCTCGCCAGCCACGCATTTTTGCTCCAAGGATCTATTTGGACAAGCTGCGGGATTCTGATGTCAGGAGGAAGTTCCGGCTCGAGCGAGGAACTATTCTACACCTCTACCAGCTCATAGCAGAGAAAATTGACCCGGACACACAGCGCGGCCATGCGGTGCCCGGCATGGCCAGATTGCTGGCCACTTTGTATATTTTAGGGCGTGGCAGCTTCCAAGCCACTTCGGGAAGTATCATGGGCATTAGCCAGCCCACAGTTTCAAGGGTGTTCATGTTGGTCATTAATGCCATAGTGGATATAGTGCCCAATTTTATCCACTGGCCACAGAATGAAAATGAGTGGAATGAAGTCAAGTTGGGTTTCTACCGGCGGGCACACATGCCGCAAATCCTAGGGGCAATCGATGGCACCCACATAGCCATTAGGCCCCCAAGGAGCCACGAAAGTGAATACCGGAACCGCAAGCAGTACCACTCCGTGAACGTCCAATTAGTGTGTGACGCCAAACAGCGCATCATGAGTGTCAACACTGGTCACCCAGGGTCGTGCCATGATTCCAGTATGTTAAGAACAAGTACTCTGTACGAGGTGTTTGAAAGTGGACAAATGCCCGAAGGGTGGCTTATTGGTAAAGTATTTTGTCTTAACAACATAAACTGTAAGATTACATAGACATAGGAATAAGCTACATCGGTGTACACCCTGATTTAAGCAAAGCCTACCTAAAATGGATGTGTTAGGAGTTGTCAGGCTGTTCACACACAACCAGATCAGCAGCTTAGCAGCTCACAAAAGAAAGATTTGCAAAGTTGTCTTTGAGTCCAATGAAGGTGGTTAACCAATGTGTAAATTGTGTCCTCTAGCCACCCAAAGAAAACCTACAAATGATTCCAATGGTATTGCCATATCCCCAAAGTACTTTGCATAAGTGAGTCAATATTGGTTTCCTCACTCTAGTTGCAGATATATTCCAGAAGTAAGACCTAGGCTAATGTAATAGGAACAAAATAGGGGCCAAGTTGGAACTTGCAAGAGAAACCCACCACTTTGTGTGTCCTTTTTCCCATTTGTATTAGTGATTTAGGCAGTTAGACAGAGTTGAGATGTTTCATATGATTTTTTGCAAACAGACGAGCAGGTTGTTTAGTAAAATGCCTAATTGTCTCCCATTTTGAGGAGTCATCTAAAGTCACATGATATGAATAACTAATGTATATTTTTCTTATTTTTCAGGGGATGCTGGTTACCCGCAGCTGACGTGGCTGATGGCTCCAATCAGGTACCCCCAGGGCCCAGCAGAGAGGAATTACAACAGGGCCTTGCGGAGAAGCCGGAGTATCATTGAGTTGACCATAGGTCTTCTCAAGTCCCGGTTTCTCTGCTTGGCCCGGCCTGGGGGTGAACTCCTGTACTCTCCTACAAAGGCTTCCAAGATCATCCTGGCGTGCTGCGTGTTGCACAACATGTGCGTTGCCCGGGATGATTCTTGGGAGCTGACGGAGGAGAGGGAGCCAGAGGTCCGTCAGCCGGCGATTTTAATTGTGTTACTTGAGCAAAAACATGCACCTCTAACCATAAACATGTTGGTATTGTGAATAGTGTAAAGGGCTGAGAAGAGCTGGCAGGTGTTTATTTGTGTCTATGCCACCTGTGTAGTTATTGATAACATGAACGGCTGCTTGGTATCTTATGGTGTTGTAATTTTCCAGAACATCAACATCTTGGAATCATGGCACGTACCATGGGAAGCCTGTGGTGATGGGCTGTCTGGCGTCACAGGTGTGTATTCAAATGTTTACATTAATGATTTCTGGTTTGTGTAAGTTGGCATAAAATGTGTTATTTCACTCGTGATGTCGAAATTAAATGAAGTTCAGAATGAAGCAAACAGGCATTAAGATGTGATTTTCATTATGAAATGTCTTATCCTTTGTTTTATTTTTCCAGGAGTGGTACTGCTTGCGGGTGTAGGTGGTAGAAACCCACCTTGATGGACTCCACTCATTTTCTTTTGTGGTCAGTGGATATTTGGTAAGGCACATGGCCAATGACCAACATGAACACCCTGGAACTTCGAAAGTGGCTTGGAAGCTGCCCAGCAACCTTGCCATGCCTGTCCCCTATGAGCTGGTAGAGGTGCAGAATGGATTCTGAACTCTGCCGGAAGTTGTGGAAGACATCAGAATCCCGTAGCCATGGAGCAAAGATCGTGGTCTGGCGCTGTAAAGGCACACGGACTGGAGAGTGACAATATTCTTTTGCTGCATCCCTCCTTCTGCTGTCATTCTCAAATAAATAAATACATTAGAATTGAACATGTGTTTTTTTGTTTTGTGTGGGTGCCTACAGACAAAAGGGCCATCCACACTGTAAGATTTAGAGAAGACTTTATCCTTCAGATTGACATTTTCTATGTAGTGCAAGGGCCTGCCTGATTGCATCCAAATTTAAAGTGTTGAGGTTTGAGCTTATATTATATGGTTTGGTTAAGTCTACAGGAAAAAGTCTAGACAAATTGTTAGTGTATGGCCCATTAAGCTGCCAAGGCCGGAGTTTTGCACTTTGCATGCTGCTTGTACTGGTGATGTGAGGGGTTGTAATGTAGAGTAGGGATGTGACAGTGTTGTGTTGAGGTGTGAGGCAAATGTAGTGTTGGACTATGAGGGTCTGTGTTGTTGAAATATGGAGAGAGTCCAATATCAGACACCTATGTTTATTGGTCAAGAAATTGTAAGAACCATGGTAAATATGTAAAGAATTGCATCTCGATAAAACTAGGACCACACTCATAAAATCAAAATTGTGTTGTTTCCATTGATGTGCTTGAAATTTGGGTAGGACACCCCCCTCCCCCCCCAAATTCAAGATAGTTTAAAAAAACTGTTTAAAAAAATGAGAGTGAAAAGAGATCCCAAGTGTAGTGATGTGATTTGAACCCATGACGTTGTGAACTGCAGTGAAGTTGCAAAGCACTTAGCTATTGTGCAGAATAAAGCTGTATGGTGGAAAAAAAGGAGTGTGTTAAGGCTAAAAAGCACATATAGCTAAAGAACTAAACATTGTATGGAATGTGGGAAGAAGACCATGGTAAAATTGTGAGGTTTCATCTTGCCCTGAAGTAGGGTAGGGGTTTGGTCACTTGCCTTTGGTACTTTCCTTCATAAGATCGATTCGACACACAGACAAGATCAAAAAAACACTTAAAATGGTGTAAGCTTGCAAGCGCTTCTGAGTGTAACATTATTTAGCAATATATATGATGTAATCCGTTACATTTTAGCAATATAAACAAAAAAAGAAAATAAAAAAAGTAGGTGGAGATGGTAAGCCTCGAACCTACAGCAGAGGGAGATGAATTACAGACATGTGATGTGTGCACTAATCCACTAGCCCACATCGCTATGTGAAACTGCTATAAGCACGAAGACATAAGTTTGCGAATTGGCGAAGCCGCGATCGTAAGTGAATCCCGCTGACGGCGGAATTCATTATTGCTGTTTTACCTGCCAATTTGCCGCAGCGCCAGTTAATTGATTTGAACGCGGCGAAACTGAAACACGTCATAGATGTTTGAAGCTGCAGTTTCTTTAAATCCGGCCCTGTGTGTAGTGTTGCTGCAGAAACGCTCAGTCTCACCACCACACCTATCACAATGCTGCACACTGCACAATAATAGTACTAATCCACTATAATATGCTTTCTACAAAGTATATTATACTGTGGATTACCCCCCTCCCCCACCCCCACCCACCTTTTTAGTGCACTGCACAGCAATACTAAAAAATTTGCAGCCCTTTACATGACTTTTGTGGACATTAATGCCTCGTACACACGTGCAGATTGACGGCCAAAAAGATTCGGCCGCCGAACGATCGGCCGATTGTAGGCTTGTTAGTATGATGCTTCCGACAGCCGACAGCGCACTTTCGGCCGAACAGAATCTGTTGTGCAAGCATTAAAATTTTTGTATGCCGACACCAGAACGGCCGATTGTTCGCCAGTCAGTACAGAATTCGGCCGACAGACAGCAGATTTGCAAGACTGGGCATGCTCAGAAAAGAAAAAACACAGGGAAAGTTAACCATCACATGACATCACTTCTGCAGTCGGCTGTTGTTGGCGGACAAAATTCGTGTGCAGTCTTTTGCACTTTTCAACAGACACGACAGCCCGGGGACAAAAGACGGCCGACGATCTGCACGTGTGTACGGGGCATAACAGAGCAATTTGTGTGTGACTGCAGCCGATCTCTAACTGCCCCTAAAGCAACCACTGGATACCTGCCCCTATAGTAAAGAGACTATAATAGACCCTATAACAACATTGGAGCATTTTAAATTACTTTTGTGGACATTGACAAAGCGATTTCTGTGTGACTGCAGCCGATCTCTAACTGCCCCTAAAGCAACCACAGGATACATGGCCCTCATGTTAAAGAGACTGTAATAGTGTAAGATCCTGGTACCTTCAGTACCCTTCCAGCCTCTTATTTCCGCATTGCGTTCCACCATTCAGGTAGGTGGAACGCATATACCTGCCTGTCCCTTTAACTCGCATGACGTCATCACTAGGCGCCGCTCTGAGCGGCTATTTCAATCGCCGGCTTCCACTCACAAGGCGTTCGTGCAAGCCACCTGTAATGCAGCCATACCTGACGCTACTTGATCTTCCTCCAGCTATTTCCCCAATATCTGGATAGACCGGAGTCTCGCTACTTGATCCTGTATCTCGCTACTGATCCTGTATCTCGCTACATGATCCTTATCTCACTACCGGACCCCTCACCTCTCTAAACCAACTAAGTGATAAGTACCCCGCAGGGGATTCCTTCCTATCAACTTACACTATCTACTCTTGCATACTAAAGACTGTTGCTATCTATACATTATTGTTTCTATCATCTGCACTGTTACATAGATTGCTAGCTCTTGAGTCTACTACCATCTATATCCTAGTCTCGCTACTTGATCCTGTATCTCGCTACTTGATCCTGTATCTCGCTACTGATCCTGTATCTCGCTACCTGATCCTTATCTCATTACCGGACTCCTCACCTCTCTAAACCAACTAGTGATAAGTACCCACAGGGGATTGTGTATATTTGCATGCTGAAGCAGGCTGGGCCACAATGATGAGTCTGGAGAGTTGGATATGGTGATTCAACACATCTCTACACGACTACTGAGTGGAAATTCTGCAGCTGCAAATCCAGTTCACTAAACAAACGCCGGAGCGTTACAGATTGCACGAACCAGAAAAAAAAAATGGATTCAGCAGAATTAGCCACTCATGTGATGCACCTAACACAAAAGGTAGATGGGTTAGTTCAAACTCTTACTGAAATACTAAACGAAAACCATACCTTAAAAAAGCAATTAGCTGCTGTGTCACAGCCTACTGCTGTTCAACCCCCAGAACCCCTTGTCCTGTTACCAGACAGGTTTGATGGTTCCCGTTCCTTTTTTTTTTTTTCCGGATGGATTGTGAGCTCCTATTTGTCCTTAAGCCCAGGACCTATCATAATGACTTTATTAAAGTTCATGCTGCCATTAATTTGCTTTCCGGAAAGATGAAAACATGGGCATACCAGAAACTGCAAGAGAAAAATCCTATCCTAGACAATTGGGAGTCATTTACAATTGCCATGCACTCTCAGTGTCTCCCCTCCCAAAAACCTACCCCTAAACCTGCTCCAGGTTCCCGCAGACCCCGGGTACCTAGGGAAAAAAGGAAACCAAAGGAGTATGGTGATTCTGCCTGGTCATGGTACAAGCCTGCCTTAAACAGTCGGCCTTGTCACTCTGACACACCTTCTTTAGACCCTGATCCTCCAGAAGTTGATGAGGAGCCTATGGAGATTGGTACCGTGCATACTAGGCTGTCTTTACAAAAAAAAGATCACAGGAGAATCTGTGGCCTTTGTTTTTATTGTGGAGAGGGGGGACATTTCATTACATCTTGCCCAACCCGACCATCTAGGCCTAAGGCTCTCCCAGTGGAGGCCAAGCAAATCCGTGCTGTCTTCCCTGAAAAACAGCCTGGAAATTGCCAAGGCTGTTGCCAGCCCTGTCCCCGTTCTATATCAGAAAAGGACACCCAGAATTTGGCAAATGTTGGAATAGATACTCCTGTGGAAGCCCCTCCTTCAACTCCAGTGAACCCTGTACCACGTTCTAAAAATCCTCCTGTACTACTACCTAAAGAAATTCCTGGTTTGGTAAGCACCCTTATAGCTTCCAATCAAAACATTGAGATTCTTGCACCTGACTGCACACACGCTTCTAATGGCACGGTGGTACGTAGGGAGGACCTGAGGTTATTTAAAGAAGCATTGAAAGCGATGTCTACTTCTGACATTCACGCTCCCAGGCTTATACGAAGGTTACACTCCAAATACCCGGAGAGACCAGTGCTATAGGCCTTCCGGAGCCGGCCTTAAGGGGGGGTACTGTAAGATCCTGGTACCTTCGGTACCCTTCCAGCCTCTTATTTCCGCATTGCGTTCCACCATTCAGGTAGGTGGAACGCATATACCTGCCTGTCCCTTTAACTCGCATGACGTCATCACTAGGCGCCGCTCTGAGCGGCTATTTCAATCGCCGGCTTCCACTCACAAGGCGTTCGTGCAAGCCACCTGTAATGCAGCCATACCTGACGCTACTTGATCTTCCTCCAGCTATTTCCCCAATATCTGGATAGACCGGAGTCTCGCTACTTGATCCTGTATCTCGCTACTGATCCTGTATCTCGCTACATGATCCTTATCTCACTACCGGACCCCTCACCTCTCTAAACCAACTAAGTGATAAGTACCCCGCAGGGGATTCCTTCCTATCAACTTACACTATCTACTCTTGCATACTAAAGACTGTTGCTATCTATACATTATTGTTTCTATCATCTGCACTGTTACATAGATTGCTAGCTCTTCAGTCTACTACCATCTATATCCTAGTCTCGCTACTTGATCCTGTATCTCGCTACTTGATCCTGTATCTCGCTACTGATCCTGTATCTCGCTACATGATCCTTATCTCACTACCGGACCCCTCACCTCTCTAAACCAACTAGTGATAAGTACCCACAGGGGATTCCTTCCTATCAACTTACACTATCTACTCTTGCATACTAAAGACTGTTGTTATCTATGCATTACTATTTCTATCATCTGCACTGTTACATAGATTGCTAGCTCTTGAGTCTACTACCATCTATATCCTTGCACTAAGTTAGCATCTCCTGTACACTTCATCTGCTGTCCCCTACCACCTGTTACTTGTACATGATTGCTAACCTATCTGCATACTATCTATCACCATCTGCTAACACTCCTGAACATTACTATTGAGTGCTTATCATTGCTATCACTACTCACGCCTGTCCTTTCAGCACATCACCTCTATACTATCGTATACAACCTATCACTCCAGGAACATCTTATTTGAGTGTCTGTATATTTGCATGCTGAAGCAGGCTGGGCCACAATGATGACTCTGGAGAGTTGGATATGGTGATTCAACACATCTCTACACGACTACTGAGTGGAAATTCTGCAGCTGCAAATCCAGTTCACTAAACAAATGCCGGAGCGTTACAAATAGACCCTAAAACGACATTGGAGCATTTTAAATGACTTTTGTGGACATTGACAAAGCGATTTCTGTGCGACTGCAGCCGATATCTAACTGCCCCTAAAGAAACCACAGGATACCTGGCCCTCATGTTACAGAGACTGTAATAGACCCTAAAACGACATTGGAGCATTTTAAATTACTTTTGTGGACATTGACAAAGCGATTTCTGTGTGACTGCAGCTGATCTCTAACTGCCCCTAGAGCAACCACAGGATACCTCTCCCTAAGCTCAAAATATACTAGACCTATACCGAAATACCAGCCCTGAAAAGAACTTTTGTGGACATTGACAGAGCAATTTGTGACTGCAGCCGATCTCTAACTGCCCCTAAAGCAACCACTGGATACCTCTCCCTAAGCTCTAAAGATACTAGTAGACCTATACTGAAAAATACCAGCCCTGGAAAGGACTTTTGTGGATCTTCACAACGCAATATGTGTCTAGCAAACTCTCCCTGACGAGCACAGCAGACCTCTCCCTACACTGGCAGAAAGCGGAATGTGAAATGGCGCCAGATCGGGTCTATTTATAGGGTAGGGGGACTGCCCATGTGCTGGAATGTTTCATTTGGCTGTCCCGCTCCACCTGACAGCTGTGTCACAGGTCAAAGTTCTCCCCAATGTAAACAAATATGGCCACCGCGAACAACGCCATGTGTTCACATATTTGGCGGGTAGCGAACAAGCAAAATTCGCCGCGAACCGATCGCCAGGCGAACCGCAAGGCCGTCTCTACTAGTGAAAACCCAAATCTCAGTATCTCAGAAAATTAGAATATTACATAAGACCAAAAAAAGGATTAAAAAGTGAAACTCATATCTTAGATAGATCGTTGCACACATAGTGATATATTTCAAGCATTTTTCTTTTAATTTTGATGATTATGGATTACAGCTAGTGAAAACCCAAAATTAAGTATCTCAGAAAATTAGAATATTCAATAAGACCAAAAAAAAAAAAAGAATTTTTAATACAGAAATGTTGGCTTACTGAAAATTATGTCCATGTACAGTATAGTATGCACTCAGTACTTAGCCAGGGCCCCTTTTGCATGAATTACTGTATCAATGCGGCACAGCATGGAGGCCAGTAATCAGTGATGATTTGGGGAGCCATGTCATCTGCTGGTGTTGGTCCACTGTGTTTTATCAAGTCCAATGTCCGCACAGCCCTCTACCAGGAAATTCTAGAGCACTTCATGCTTCCCTCTGCTGACCAGCTTTATGGAGATGCTGATTTTGTTTTCCAGTAGGACTTGGCACCTGCCAAAACTGCCAAAAGTGTCAATATCTGGTTTAATGATCATGGTATCACTATGCTTGATTGACCAGCAAACTCGCCTTACCTAAACCCCATAGAGAATCTGTGGGCTGTTGTCAAGAGGAAGATGAGAAACACCAGACCCAACAATGCAGAGGAGCTGAAGGCGTCTATCAAAGCAACCTGGGCTTCCATAACACCTCAGCAGTGCCGCAGGCTGATCGCCTTCATGCCACGCCACATTGATGCAGTAATTTATGCAAAAGGAACCCAGGACCAAGTATTGAGTTCATACTATACTGTACATGGACATACTTTTCAGTAAGTCAACATTTATGTATTAAAAATCCTTTTTTTTTTTTTTTTTTTTGGTCTTATGTAATATTCTAATTTTCTGAGATACTTAATTTTGGGTTTTCACTAGCTGTAATAAATAATCATCAAAATTAAAAGAAAAAATTCTTGAAATATATCAATCTGTGTGCAATGATCTATCTAAGATATAAGTTTCACTTTTTAAATTGAATTACTGAAAAAAAATAGGTATTTG
The DNA here is from genome assembly GCF_965119305.1 of Pelophylax lessonae. Taxonomy (NCBI): domain Eukaryota; kingdom Metazoa; phylum Chordata; class Amphibia; order Anura; family Ranidae; genus Pelophylax; species Pelophylax lessonae. The sequence continues at coordinate 314,079,822 of NC_138768.1, read as the reverse complement.
ATGATATTCTAATTTTAGGAGATGATATTCTAATTTTATGAGATGTACCTGTATGTGTATACTATAAATACACCATAGCTTTAGTTTTCTTAGAGGAATTATGAAAAAGAAGATTGTTGAAATCACAAGCAAATGCAACAGCAAATGACTTATCCATTACCAAAGTAAAAGCAAAAAAAAAAACGCAAGAGGCAGAGCTTTTTGGCAAATGAGATTGCATTTCTCTTCTACGAAAAACTATTTTCCCTTTCTCTTAGATTTTTTTTTATTTTTATTTTTTGTGCACCCTATCTGTGGTAGATATGCAGTGCATCGTGTGCTCTTTTCATTTCCTAAATGCTGAGAATAGAACTGGGTACTGGGACAATATAGCTTACATCACCCAGAAGGACAGAACTAGAGGTCATTTTGCCATAGTGTGCAACTATGGCAAGGGGTGTCACCACTCTATACACTACAAAGGAGTTTTTTTCCATGTCAACAATTATTTAACATAGCATTTTTCTAAAATTCAAGCTCATTTGCTGCTACAGTGCCTGACGTTCTAAAGCAGGGATCCTCAAAACGTTTTAAAAAGAGGCCAGTTCACTGTTCCTCAATAGTGATGGATGAACATCGGCCGGGGAGGTTCGCAAACGCCAGCCGCAAATTTTCTCAAAAGTCCGCGAACCGCGAGTTCGCGGCGAACCCCATTGACTTTAATGGGAGGCGTACTTTAAAAACCTTTAGGTCATATTTGCCACAAAAGACATACTAACTGTGCACAAATAGTCACAGCACATGGACAATGTCATAACAGAAGTATTGCAATTGAAAAAGTTGCCCTAAATTTTTTTTTTTTTTTTTACAGCAAAAAATATTTTTTTTTTTTTCATAAATCAGCCAAAACTGACAGCAGCTGGTAAATACATTGTCTAATACATATAGGGTCTATTCACACATCTGTAAAATGGGTCCGCATCCATTCCACAATTTGGCGGAACCTTTACAGACCCATTGTTTTTCATTTCCAGTCTGAAAAATTAGGCATTCACAGGATAAAGAAGTAAGTGTCTGCCATTCCAGGCCCCAAACATTAGCCCACATGCGTTTACCTGACAGCTAAGAACGTAGTATTCTGTGGCTGAAGGTACATTAGGCATTCGCAGGATACAGAAGTAAGTGTCGGCCATGAAAGGCCCCAAAAATTAGCCTACATGAGTTTACCTGACAGCTAAGAATGTAGTTTTCTGTGGCTGAAGGTACATTAGGCATTCACACAGTATACAGAAGTAAGTGTCAGCCTGTATAGGCTGCAAAAATTAGCTCACATGGTTTGAACTGACAGCAAAAAACTTGGTTTTTGATGGCTAGAGGTATGGTAGGCGTTCACAGTACACAGAACCATAAGTGTTGGCCTGTATAGGCTCCAAAAATTAGCTCACATGGTTTTAACTGACAGCAAAGAACTTAGTATTTGGTGGCAGTATTTGGTGGCTGGAGGTACATTAGGCATTCACAGAAAAAATAATTGTCGGCCCTGAAAGGCCCCAAAAATTTGCCAATGGACATGAAATGCCTTTTATGCCGCTGTATGTAGCGAAGCCAAGGACCAGGAATTGTTGTGGGTGGAGGAATTTCGATGAAACCTGGTCTACTGGTCACGTGTGGTGAATTCCTCAGAGATCCATGCCTCATTAATTTTTATAAATGTGATGTTGTCTACACTGTCATGAGCTAGTTGAGTGTGCTTATCTGTCATGATCCCCCCTGCTGCGCTGAACGTCCTATCGGACAGGACACTGGATGGGGGGCAAGCCAACATTTCCATTGCAAATTGTGCAAGCTCTGGCCAGAGGTCAAGCCTGCCACCCCCAGTAGCCCAGGGGTTTATCACTCCTCAGAGCGTCCAGATCGGCCGTTAACCCGATGTAGTCGGACACCTGTCAGTCTAGGCGTTCCCTCATGCTGGATTGGGAGTAGAGCTGTCGATGGTTCCGCTGAAAGAAGGATCTCATATCTGAAGTGACCAAGACATCTTCCAACCGCCCTCTTCTTGCAGGCGCTTTGGGATTGCTACCCGCAACTAGTTACATAGTTACATAGTAGGTGAGGTTGAATAAAGACAATAGTCCATCCAGTTCAACCTGTGTAGGTGTGCGTGGCTGTAATCATCTCACATAGCCCTGAATGTTCTGATCCTTGAGATGTACGTCTAAGAGTCTTTTGAAAGCCACCATACTTCCCGCAGAAACCACCTCTTGTGGTAGAAAATTCCACAATCTTGTAGCCCTAACAGTAAAGAACCCCCCACGTTGCCTGAGGTTAAAACGCTTCTCCTCTAATCGCATTGTATGCCCTCGAGTCCTCATGCAATCCCTTCGACTGAATAGTTGTTTTTCTATGCCGAGATCCCCATTAAGATATTTATAAATTGCTATCATGTCCCCCCTCAGGCGTCTCTTCTCCAGGGAGAATAAATCAAGCGATTGCAGACGCTCTTCATAATTAAGGTCCTCCAATCCCCTAATCAGTTTAGTTGCCCTTCTCTGGACTCTCTCCAGCTCCAACATATCCCTCCTGAGGACTGGTGACCAGAACTGGACAGAATACTCCAGATGTGGTCGGACCAGAGTTTTATAAAGTGGAAGGATTATAGTCTTATCTCTGGAATACATCCCTTTCTTTATGCATGCTAATATTCTGCTGGCTTTGGCAGCTGCCGCTTGACATTGCATGCTATTGCCTAATCTATCATCAACCAAGACTCCCAGATCTTTCTCCATTTTTGATTCCCCCAAGGGTCCCCCCCCCCCTAACATGTATTGTGCTTTTATGTTTTTAGTCCCCAAGTGCAAAACCTTACACTTCTCCACATTAAACCTCATTTGCCATGTCGTTTCCCACTCTGTTATTTTGTCCAGGTCATTCTGTAGGATATCTGCTTCAAGCTGTGCAGTTATTGCCCTGCCCAATTTTGTGTCATCTGCAAAAACTGATATCAAACTACTGATCCCGTCCTCAATGCTGTTTATGAATAAATTGAACAAGGTTGGTCCCAGGACTGAGCCTTGGGCGACCCCGCTTACCACCTCAGACCAGCCTGAGTATGCGCTGTTTATTACCATCCTTTGGACACGCCCTTTTAGCCAGTTCCGTATCCAAGAGCAAACCCTGCTGTCGATACCTGCAGACCTTATTGTATAAATTAAGCGCTTGTGGGGAACTGTATCAAACGCCTTAGCGAAATCCAGGTACACCACATCCACTGGTCTGCCCCTATCTAGCTCACAGCTCACCTCCTCGTAGAATGTTAAGAGATTGGTTTGACAAGAACGCCCATTTGTAAACCCATGCTGGTTACTGCTGATGATGTTGTTGTCTTTAGCAAACTCTACGATATAGTCCCTTTTAGTTTACTACTATCGATGTCAAACTGACAGGCCTATAATTTCCCGGGATATGCCTCTGTCCCTTTTTGAATATCTGTATCACGTTAGCTTTCCTCCAATCCCCTGGTACATTTCCCGTCATAATACTGTCAGCAAAGATCAGGAACAGTGGTCTAGATATAACCTTACTAAGTTCCTTAAGTACTCTCGGATGTACGCCATCCTGGCCTGGTGATTTGTTTGTGTTAAGTTTATTCAGCCTTTCCCTGATTTCACCCTCTGTTAGCCATAGCGGCAAAACCTGTTTATTACTACTAACCATACAGTCATGGTCAGTGTACCCCTCCTTTTCCTGTGTAAAGACTGACGAGAAAAAAGCATTCAGCACGGTTGCTTTTTCAGTGTCCTCTGTAACCATCCTCCCATCATCGTTAATTATGTGTGCAATATGCTCTGCCCTAGTTTTTTTGCTGTTGATATATTTAAAGAATTTCTTTGGGTTTTTTTTACTATCCTCCGCTATTTGTCTCTCAAAGTTGATTTTAGTCATTTTGATTTCGTGTTTACTTTTCTTATTTGCCTCCTTGTATTGCTCGAAAGCCGATACTGTGCCCTCTGATTTATATTTCTTGAAGGCCATTTTTTTCCTCTAATAAGTTTTTTAACATTACGGTTTAGCCAGCCAGGTTTGGCTTTGTCTCTTCTAAATGTATTTCCCATAGGAATGCACTGCAAGATGCATTTGTTTAATATGTTCCTAAAGCATTCCCATTTTTCCTCTGTGGTCGGTGATCCCAGGGTTTGGTCCCAGTTTACCCTTTCCATCAATTTAGCACAAATTTGGAAAGTTTGCGCTTCTGAAGTTTAGGGTTCTTATGTTCCCCACTTGCCTTGTTATATTGTTATTTACACTAAATGTGATCATCCTGTGATCGCTAGAGCCCAGGTTGTCCTGGACTCCTACCTCCGAGATTAGGTCTGGGTCATTAGTGATCAATAGATCCAGGACTGCATTTTCTCTAGTAGGAGAATCCACCAACTGTGACATGTAGTTATCCTGTAAGGTTTCCGTGAACAGACAGGCCTTCTGTGAGTGTTCAGTCCCCTCTTCCCAGTCAATGTCGGGATAATTGAAGTCCCTCAATATGATGACTGAGCCCAATTTTGCCACTTTACCCAATAGTGATAAAAATTCCAGCTCTACCTCCTCCCTTTGGTTGGGTGGCCTATAGCAAACCCCCACAGTTACTTTTCCCTTTCCTTCTTCCCTATGGAGTTCTACCCACACGGCTTCTAACTCCATACTCATCCCTTCCGTAATATCACTCCTCTCTATCACCCTTACATTGTTCTTGACATAGAGACATACCCCTCCCCCTCTTTTTCCTACCCTGTCCTTCCGGTACACCGAATACCCTTGGATATTGGCCAGCCAGTCATGTGAGAGTCATGTCTGTCTCTCTGTGACTGGAAATTCCTCTGCCAGCGCACGGAAAAGCAGAATGCAGCATTTCCCGCAGCAAGGCCTGAAAGTGCTGCATTCTGACCGCCTCTGTGATTGTGGAAACATTTCGGCCATTTTGTGTTTGTACCGGGGGTCTAAGTACGTTGCCACCCACTACTGATCCTTGGCCTTTATGCGTTTTATACAGGGGTCCCCCTTAAAACACTGCAGCATGTAGGCCCCCAATCCCACTAAACTGGAAGCGGTGTAGTGGCCTGCTTCCAGCTCATCGTCCAGGATAATGTAGTCCTCGTTCTCCTCCCCCCATCCACGGATAACACCAGGGATCCCAGGAAGGTTTAAAGCATGCCCTTCTTGCTCCTCCTCATCCCCCCAGCACCATCCTCCTCCTCCTCTGACTCCTCTTCAGACTCTTGCTGTTGATTTGTCTCAGATGGAGTAGCACCCCCTGGGAATTCATTCAACATTGCGACTTCCTGATCTTCCTGCTCCTGCTCCTCGACGGCTTGATCAATGACACGATGCAATGCACGCTCCAGAAAGCAGGCGTAAGGTATGATGTCACTTATGGCGCACTGGCCGTGACTAGTTTGGTGATCTCAACGAATGGCCGCAGAAGTCTGCATGCGTCCCGCATGAGCAGCCACTGGCGAGGTGAAAAAAACCCAAGCTCCCCAGAACCTGTCCTGCCTCCGAGTTCGAACAGGTAGTCATTAACTGCATGCTTCTGCTGGAGCAGCCTATCGAGCATATGCAACGTTGAGTTCCATCACGTCGGGAAGTCACAAATAAGACGCCTGAGGGGCAGGTTGTGTCGCCGCTGAATCTTAGCAAGGCGAGCCATGGCTGTGTAAGATCTTCGGAAATGGCCCGAGATTTTCCTGGCCCTTGCCGCAAGACGTCCTGGACCACAGGGTATTTGGCAAAGAATCACTGCACCACCAAGTTCAGCACATGTTTTACTTTGCCCTGTTTCAGCGCGCTCAGCAGATTGGCACCGTTGTCACACACCACTTTACCAACTGACAAATTCAGCGGTGTCAGCCACTGATCTGCCTGTGAACGCAATGCTGAAAGGAGTGCAGGACCAGTGTGGCTCTTGGCTTCCAGGCACAACAGATACAGCACAGCATGGCAAGCAACGTCTCACCTGGCATGTGGAAAAGGTTCTGGAGATTTTGGGTGGCGCAGGAGAAGAGACGGTAGCAGTGGAAGAGGAGGAGTCAGCCAAGGAGGAGAGGGAGGATGTAGGAGGAGGAGAAGAAGAGGCAGGCCTGCTTGCAATCCGTGGCGGTACAACTATATCTACACGGGTGCCACGGGTTGCATGCTTAACGGCCGTCAGAAGGTTCACCCAGAGGGCAGTAAAAGTGATATACCTTCCCTGCCCGTGTTTGCTAGACCATGTGTCTGTGTAGATAACACCCCGCTTCAATCTGTGGTATTGGGGGGCTACAGGTTTATCACACCAGTTCTACAAATAATTGAAATAATTGGCCAGTATCTGTTGTCAATGTGTGTAGCACAGTTAACCACTTGCCGACTGCCGCACGACTATTTACGTCGGCAGTCAGCCCCTCACAGGCAGAGTGACTTAGATCTACGTCGCTAGCCTGTGAGGGTCTAGGGAGCGAGCGCGTGCCCCCGGAGGCGCGATCCCGCTCCCGCGTGGTCACGGACCCCCCGCGTGTCCTCCGGTCACTCGGCGATCGTTGGTGCAGAGGGAGAAAGGCAGGCGGCTGATGTAAACAAGCCGCCTGTCATTCTCCCCTGTGTAGAAACAGTGATCATACGGTTCTACTATGTAGGACCGTTGATCACTGTTCCTACAGCTCAAGCCACAGCCAATCACAGTTAGAATCACGCTCCAAGGGACACACACCACCCCTCCCTCTCAAAAAAAGTTAACCCCTTCACTGCCAGTGTAATTTTACAGTAACAGTGCATATGTATAGCACTGATTACTGTAGAAATGTCACTGGTAGCCCCAAAAGTGTCAAAAATGTCAGTCAAGGGTCCGATCTGTCCGCCGCAATGTCGCAGTACTGCAAAAAAATCGCAGATCGCCGCCATTACGCTTTAAAAAAAACAACAAAAATTACAAAAATCTTTCCCTTTGTTAGTAAACGCGATAACTTTTGCGCAAACCAATCAAAATACGCTTTTTTGCGTTTTTTTTACCAAACATATGTAGCATAAAACAAATTGGCCAAAAATGTTAAAAAATTTTGATTTTTACATTTTTTTGGGGAATTTCATATAAAAAATGTGAAAAATATTGCTATTTTTGCAAAATTGACGTTCTTTTTATGTTTATAGCGCATTATCAAAAAATCGCACAGGTGATAAAATACCACCAAAAGAAAGCTCTGTTGGTGGGAAAAAAAGGATGTCAAATTAGTTTAGGTACAGTGTCGCACGACCGTGCAATTGTCCGTTAAAGTCACGCAGTGCCGAATCGCAAAATAGGCCCTGGTCAGGAAGGGGGTAAAATCTTCCGGGGCTTAAGTGGTTAACACAGTAAAAGAGGCCAAATTTTTGCAGGACTAAAATACAATCTTAGAAAAGTTTACTGTTAAATATGTGCTATTGGAGGGCCACTGGTTTATCATACCAGTTGTTCAAAAAATTGGCCAGTGAGTTTGGCACTGTGTGTACCAGACTTCACTCAGCAAAAGAGGCAATATTGTTGCATGACACAAATACACTTGTAAAATTATACTCAGATAGGCTCCAAAAATTAGCTCACATGGTTTGAACTGACAGCAAAAAACTTAGTTTTTCATGGCTAGAGGTACAGTAGGCATTCACAATATACACAAGTTGGTGGCGGCCTGTTTAGGCCACAAACATGAGCTCACGTGGGTTGAACTGACAGCAAAGAACGTAGCATATGATGGCTAGAGGTACAGTACGCGTTCACAGTATACACAAGTTGGTGGTGGGCTGTTTAGGCCGCAAACATGAGCTCACATGGGTTAAACTGACAGTAAAGAACGTGGTATATGATTGCTAGAGGTACAGTAGGCGTTCACAGTATACACAAGTTGGTGGTGGGCTGTTTAGGCCGCAAACATGAGCTCACATGGGTTGAACTGACACCTTTTTTTACGCTCCAACATTTGAGCCACAGAGGCCTGCCTTTTTCCAGAAAAGCGTGACGACGACTTCATGGAAGGTGGAGTGTTGGGACAACTGTGAGGAGACAGGAGAAGGAGAAGGGGGAGGAGAAGGAGAAGAGGCTGGACGGTGAGAGCATGGAGTGTGGTTTTGTGGGTTCTGACAGTTTTGCTCCCACCGGGTTTGGTGATGGGATTTCAGGTGCCTTCTTAAGGCGGTTGTCCCTAGGTGAGTGTTGGGCTTACCGCGACTTATGCATTGACTGCAAAGGCTGCAGATGGCAACACTGGTGTCAGCAACAGACACATTAATAAAAGCCCACACTGCGGAGCCATGTTCCGGCGTCCTGGGAGCGCCAGATGTGACTGTACATGGTTGATGGCTCGCTCGCTCCTGATACATTTGCAGTCTGCTTTCTACCTCTTCTGCAATGCAAGTTCTGCCTGCCTCTCCTCCCTATCTGCCGGTCCGTCAGTCCACCAGTTCTACAAATAATTGGCCAGTAACTGTTGTCACTGTGTGTAGCAGAGTTAACACAGCAAAAGAGGCCAAATGTTTGCAGGACTAAAATACAATCTTAGAAAAGTATACTATTAAATAACACCTCAATTCAATATGTGGCATTGGGGGGGGGGGGGCACAGGTTTATTACACCAGTTCTACAAATAATTGGCCAGTAACTGTTGTCAATGTGTGTAGCAGAGTTAACACAGCAAAAGAGGCTAAATGCTTGCAGGACTAAAATACACTCTTTTATACTGTTAAATTAACACCCCACTTCAATATGTGGCATTGGGGGGGGGGGGGGGCATTGGTGTAGCACACCAGTTCAAAAAATTGGCCAGTGAGTTTGGCGCAGTGTGTACCAGACTTCACTCAGCAAACTAGGCAATATTGTTGCATGACACAAATACACTTGAAAAAGTTTACTCAGATAACACCCCACTTCAATATGTGGCATTAGGGGGGGGGGGGGGGCAATTGGTCTATCACACCAGTTATAATACATTATAAGTGCTTTTGTCACTGTGTGTAGTGTTGCTGCAGAAACGCTCAGTCTCACCACCACACCTGTCACAATGCTGCACACTGCACAATAATAGTACTAATCCACTATAATATGCTTTCTACAAAATATATTATACTGTGGATTACCCCCCCCCCCCTTTTTTTAGTGCACTGCACAGCAATACCCAAAAAAATTGCAGCCCTTTACATGACTTTTGTGGACATTGACAAAGCAATTTCTGTGCCACTGCAGCCGATATCTAACTTCCCCTAAAGCAATCACAGGATACCTGGCCCTAATGTTAAAGAGACTGTAATAGACCCTAAAACGACATTGGAGCATTTTAAATGACTTTTGTGGACATTGACAGAGCGATTTCTGTGCGACTTCAGCCGATATCTAACTGCCCCTAAAGCAACCACAGGATACCTGGCCCTAATGTTAAAGAGACTGTAATAGACCCTAAAACGACATTGGAGCATTTTAAATGACTTTTGTGGACATTGACAAAGCAATTTCTGTGCGACTGCAGCCGATATCTAACTGCCCCTAAAGCAACCACAGGATACTTGGCCCTTATGTTAAAGAGACTGTACTAGACCCTAAAACGACATTGGAGCATTTTAAATGACTTTTGTGGACATTGACAAAGCAATTTCTGTGCGACTGCAGCCGATATCTAACTGCCCCTAAAGCAACCACAGGATACTTGGCCCTTATGTTAAAGAGACTGTAATAGACCCTAAAACGACATTGGAGCAATTTAAATGACTTTTGTGGACACTGACAAAGCGATTTCTGTGCGACTGCAGCTGATATCTAACTGTCCCTAAAGCAACCACAGGATACCTGGCCCTCATGTTAAAGAGACTAATAGACCCTAAAACAACATTGGAGCATTTTAAATGACTTTTGTGGACATTGACCAAGCGATTTCTGTGCGACTGCAGCCAATATCTAACTGTCCCTAAAGCAACCACAGGATACCTGGCCCTCATGTTAAAGAGACTATAATAGACCCTAAAACGACATTGGAGCATTTTAAATGACTTTTGTGGACATTGACAAAGCGATTTCTGTGCGACTGCAGCCGATCTCTAACTGCCCCTAAAGTAACCACTGGATACCTGTCCCTAACCTGAAAAGAGACTGTAGAAGGCCTATACCCTCGAAAGGACTTTTGTGGATCTTCACAGCACTATATGTGTCTATCAAAATCTCCCTGATGAGCACAGCAGACCTCTCCCTACACTGGCAGAAAACGGAATGTGAAATGGCCGCCAGGTCAATGAAGAACCCATTATTATATACAGCACTAAATATAATACATACAAAAGCAGCAGTCTTGTGTGAGCCTCAAAATTATTATTATTATTATATAGTGCAGTATATACTATATATACATATATATATATATATATATATATATATATATATATATATATATATATTACACTTGACAGATAATTGTTATCAAATACTTACCATAATTTTCCTTTCCTGATGGACTCCATGGCATCTTACGTGTGGGTTAGTCCCGCCTCCTCCTACCTCATAGGACCCTACTCCCATAAATTTTTACTCCGTGCCAGAGGCCGTGTTCCATAAATAGCCTACTCCAGCAGATGGGAGGGGACTCCAGCTGCCATGGAGTCCATAAGGAAATGAAAATTACAGTAAGTATTTGATAACAATTTTCCGTTTTCCTGACAGACTCTATGGCAGCTTACGTGTGGGAAATAACTAGCCAAACACACAAGGGTGGGAAACTGCTGGCCAAAAGAAATTTAATTTGCACCATCAACAGACAGTACTTGCAAACCAAAGTTAACAGAAGACAATGAAGCTGGCTCAATACAATAATGAGTCATGAAAGTGTTAATGGAAGACCATGAAGCCGCCTTGCATTCTACTTCAGGGGCCACATGACAAGAAGCCGCCCAGGACGTGGACACCACTCTTGTCGAAGGCGCGGTCACCTCTCCTGGAGGAGCCAAGCCTTTAGCCTTATATGCCCATTGGATGGTCTGAACAATCCATGCCACAATGGATCTTGAAGAGGCCCACAAGCCCTTGTTCTTTCCATGGAGGAGAACAAATAGATAATCTGAACGCCTGAAGGAAGCTGTTGCATCCAGGTAAAGTCTCAGAATTGCATCCACATCTAATGGATGTGTATCCGGATCATCTGAAGATTTGAATGTTGGAAGGAAAATCTCCTGGTTCTCGTGGAAAACATAGACCACCTTGGGGTGTGATCCCAACATGGGGATAAGAACCACACGATCTGGAAAGAAGGTCAGGAATGGTTCTTTGCAACCCAGAGAACTAATCTCGGAGACTCTTTTAGCCGAGGTGACGGCTACCAAGTAGGCCGATATCAGAGATAGATCATTAATAGAGAGTTGCTCCGTGTGACTTCTTCTGATGTCAGAAAGGAAGTTCAAGACGAGTGGAAGATCCCATTTAGGGAACCTTGGCTTCCTCTGTGGCTTGAGTCTGGACGCTCCCCGAAAAAATTGACGAACAAGGGGATGAGTCGCCCAAGAAGTTCCTGTGAAGGCCGAAAAAAGCAGAAACTTGCACATGTAGTGAGCTACCAGATAATGGTAGGTCAAGTCCCGACTGCAGGAAACCAAGAATATGCTGGATATTCAGGTCATTGCATGACCCCCCTTTCTTGGTAACAAAATCCATGAACTTGGACCAGATCCTTCCGTAGACCTTGTTAGTGCCCACTCTTCTGGCACTTAAGAAAGTAGAAATTGCCCCACTCGGGCAACCTAACGCCTCCAGCCTTTCCCTCTCAAAAACCATGCCTTCAGGTGCAGATGAGCCAGGCATGGGTGTAGAGTTGCTCCCTGGGACAGAAGGTCCGGCCTGATGGGTAGAGGAACTGGATTCCGAAAACTGAGGAGCATCAGCTGGGGAAACCATGGCCTGTTCGGCCAGTATGGGGCTATTGTTAGCATTTCCACATCTTCCATCCTGAGTCTCGCCAGGAACCGGAGAATGACAGGAACTGGGGGAAAGGCATATGCCCTGTGGAATCTCCACTGGTCTGTCAGAGCATCCGTCCCAAAGGCTTGGGGACAATGGAACCTCACATAAGAGGGGGGTTGTTTGATCTCTTATAAAATGAAATAGTGTTGTTTGCCGTCCGTCCCTGTATATCTAGAAAGGGGGAAAAGTTGGTGCCTCAAACCAAGAGTGGGACTTTTACGGGCAAGTGATTTTGTACACAGCTTTATATAAAAAAATCAATTAATTTATTGATAAATATTAAAACATATGTTTCAAATTATTTCCAGATTTATAAACTGAAAATGATATTCATATATCCAGTGCATAAGTGTTTGGGTTATAGACCCAAAGTGCGTTAGAAAGAAAAGTTCGGAAGAGTTTCCGTGACAAAAGTGAATCAGGTGACTTTATGTTTTGGGATGTTGTTCTCTGTTTTTCCAGGCTTGTTGCTTGGAAAATGTGTTCACAGAGATCAAACAGTTTGGTCCCAAACGGTTTATCCAAAGCGTTTCAGCTACTGGGTAGTTTTTCTCAAGGATATTAGTTATCACCAATTCTGTAGGAGTAATGATAAGTATTAGTAAACGTCCATGTATATCATGTTGGATACACATAATATTTTATATGAAAAATATACATACATTTCTGCCTATTCCTGTAAGTTTCCTTGTGTCTGAAAAGAGCTTGCAACAGGAACCAATGGGATGCAACCTGAGGAGTATATATATATATATATATATATATATATATATATATTATATACATTGATATACACAAGCAGCGCTATGCAACTATAAAACCGAATGTTCCCAGCTCCCAGTCTATAGGCAGCACAGGGCTGGCTGTGTGTGGAGGGAAGGCAGCAGCAGCCTTTTCCCTTTTTCCGCCACATGGATATCTATCCGTTAGGATCCAGCAGCTGACTGCACGCCGGGAGCCTTGCACAGCATGTACCTTGTTAACACACATGAAAGCAAGACACATGATTGGATCCTAGTGTTGCCCTTGCCTCATTTAGTCCTTACATGGGATTACAAGAGACTGGAATCACATCAAATTCAGACGGAATTTCGAGGAGACCGCAGCCGTGAGTGTTACTAGTGTGTGCTGAGTCCAGGGACAATCTATGGGAGAACATCACTGATTACGAGCTTACTATACAGAGAAATCTGGTAAGAGCACAACCTTGGGGATGAGCACGTGGTGAGGTGGAGGCATATTACAAACATCTGCTATATAGTGTCTGTTCCCTTCTCACAACCCCATTGGAAGCTATTTTTGGTGATGGACTTTTGTCATACTGGACTTTAACACCAATTTTAAGGCATTGATTTATGTATAAGGAGAGCTTTATTCACGTAGAGCTATATGTTTTGGTTTTATAGTTGCATAGCGCTGCTTGTGTATATCAATTTCATTGGTACGCACCCTTTGTCATGTTTGTTTCTTTTAGGCAGCTGTTTTTAAGATTTTAATTGATTGTTTGGTCTATGTGCACATGAGATATTGCCGCATTTACTAATAAGCGCTGGGTGATTGAGTTATAAGTTGGTTCTTAACACTCGGTCCTTTTTCACATATTATATACATTATTGATCATAGAGTTAGGGGGGGGGGGGTTGATGAAGTAAGGTAAGTATCAGAGAGCTTACTGAATATTGCGGGATCACCTTTTTAGTAGTCCTTCACGTTCTTGTGAAAGTTAGGTGAAGAGGGTGATGTCCTATTCTTGCAGTAGGTAAATCTGAAGGTTCATATAATATATGTTATGTATATGTTGAGTTTAGGGATGGATTATGGCCCGATGGATGGGATCATTCGTGTTTTGCCGGGCACAGCCGCGGCCGCGGCTATCTCGGCACCGCGATTCTCCAAGACTCCATCGGCATAGGGCTGACTGCCTGTCACTCACTATGCAAGTGTGCAGGCCTCACACAGGGCAGGTGCTTCCAGTCAATGAAGTCCTGATTGCCTCAATGTGACGTCTTTCGTCCCCACCCACAAGAGAACAGAGGCGCCCACAGTCCCTGGCTGTCCCACACAGTGTGGTTTTGAAAAGAAGGTAAGAGAAGAGATGGGGACGGGCGGACCAGTGTATGATTAGGAATCAGGATATTATAATTTATATCGGCAGTAAATATATAAGCAGCAGTATTAGAGTATTATATATTATAATTATAATTATTATCTGACAAAATTATGTGTCAGCAGGAAAATATAATACATACAAAAAGCAGCATTCTTGTGTAATCTCCAATATTATATATCAGTAAAATGATATATAATTTCCTGACAGACTCCATGGCAGCTTAGGTGTGGGTTAGTCCCGCCTCCTCCTACCTCATAGGACCCTACTCCCATACATTTTTACTCCGTGCCAGAGGCCGTGTTCCTTTTTTGTCCTCTTCCTGAAAGGATTATGGTCAAATCTTACCTCATGAAGATTCCCGATTCAGGCCTGGCGGTCTGCATGTCGGATACAGTGGTGTCCCCTTCATGTCTAGCACGCCCTAGCTATTAGCGGGGTAGGACACGGGCGTGGAGTCAGTTGTCAGAAGAGCTTACAAACCTTGCCAATGGCAGGAAAAGCGACATATGGCCAATCGTCCCAGCTATTAGCGGGAGGTCCATTAATACGCCCCATCGTGTGTTCGTATGGTCCAATGGCAGCAGTTTGTTTTTGTATATTCTCCTTTTGTTTGTTACTTATCTCTCCCTGGGGTCTAGTTCGGCTGTGGGATGCATGGCGTTCCATGTCCTTCCCCTCCGCTCCACTGCTTCCTGGTGCCTTCCAGGCTCGATCTGAATCGAGGCTTGGTTCGCACAGGTGGGGGGGGGCGGTGACGTCATTCCGGCGGCAAATTCAAATAGCTGTCAGTTTCAGCTGTTTGTGGGTTTGTTCAGCAGTGTTTCCAACGGCTTCCCCGTGCTCTGCGGGAATCTTTTAAAGGTGAGAGATGGCTGTGAATATGCTGAATAGGCTTCCTGCCTGCTCTCTGCATTTCACTCATTCATGGGTCTCTTGCAGTTTTCCTAAAGTGATATGGATGTCTCACCGCCCCCTGGTGGCCAGCCCTTACATTACAGGTAAGATTGTTTTTTTTCCTCTCCCTGTAATGTTTGGGGTTTTTCTGCTGTTCTGTTGAGTCTATTTTCTTTCCTAAAGCCCTTCTAGGTCTGAAAGATGTCACTCAGCCTGTGAAGATCAAGATCCTCCCAGGTCGCAAACGCGGCATTCATCAAGTTCCAGGCACTATTGGTCGTCCTCTAGGTGCCATGGTGAAGAGTCTGGAGCTACTTCAGGACACCACCACTCAGACAAAAGATCCTGCTGGGGATGTGGGGCACAGGTGCCTGACGGAAAGTCGCTCTGTGAGCCCTGTTTTGCACATGCTGCAAACGAAAGGGAAGGCAGCAACCAGCAGATGGAGTCGCTGGTCAGGCGAGTAGTTAAGGAGTCCTTAAAAACCTTGGATCCTGCTCATGCTGGAACTTCTTCCCCCAGGATGGCGAGTACTCCGGCTGGTGAAATATTCATATCCCTGGGCCTTCCCAGCACAGTCACTCCTCATCTGACTACTCTGAGGGTGAGCTTGAAGCGCACGACCCTGGTGTGGGTTTTGACTTTGCCATGGTCAAAGCTGTGAAGGAAGCCCTGAAGTGGGATGAGCCGGTAGAGTCACCCTCTAAACAGAAGAGAAGGAACGCCCTTTCTTTCCCCTGTTAGGGGAGGTCGGCGAAATCATTACAGACGAATGGGGCTGCACAGAGAGAAAAAAACTCTCTACTCTCCAAAGTGAATAAAATGTACCCGTTTAAAACGGAAGAGGTTAAACACCTGGAATCAGCACCTCTGGTGGATGCAGCACTGATGCGTCTGGTGCGTCATGTCACCCTTCCGCTTGAAGACACAGTCCCCTTTAAGGATGGCCTTGAGAGACGCATTGATTCAGACCTCAAGCGCATCTATGTGTCAGCAGGAATGGCATGCAAGCCAGCATTTGCTCTCGCAGCCCTGTCTAAAGCAATGGAGGTGTGGACAGACAGTGTGGGCACAATGCTCAGAAGCGTGTCGGAAGAAGTCGCAAGAAATTCTCCAGTACATGAGCTGAGGCTGGCGGCGGCTTTTTGGGGGAGGCCTCCCTAGACATGATCCGCCTTGCGGCGCAGGTAATGCTTTCATCGGTCACGGCAAAATGGGCTGTTTGGTTACGTCCTTGGTTGGTCGGGTCCTCCCTATTCGGCAACAAGTTAAAAAGCGCCATTTCCCGTGCCACAGGTGGTAAGTCGAGGTTCCTTCCCCAGGATAGGCGCTTGCTGGACCAGAAGAGGTTTCAGCCCAGGAAAGGGGCTGATCGAGCAAGGGATGCTCGCTTATATAAGCCTGGCCGTCAATTCTGAAAGAACTGGAGAAGGCCGCAGCCTTCAGGACAGAAAGCACCCAGAGGAGGGTCTTCTGGTAGTCGGGAGGCCCCAAAGTCTTTTTGACGTTGTGCCTGCCCAGGCGGAGCAAGTCGGGGCTTGGCTACTACGCTTCCAACACGTCTGGACAGCCTCGATAAACGACTTCTGGGTCGTCAAGACAGTATTAACAGGCCATTCCTGGAAATTCTGCAGTTTGCCCAGACTGAGGTTCATTCCAACCTCATTGCCACAGTCAGAAGAGAAAAGACAAGGCCTTCTGTCTTACGTAGATCTGTTGGTGGCTCAAGGCACAGTGGTTCCAGTTCCAACCAACGAGAAGTTCCAGGGTCTATATTCCCCTCTCTTCTTGGTTCAGAAAAAGAGCGGTGCTTGGAGACCGGTCATAGACCTCACGCACCTGAACTCTTTTATCAAGAAGGAGAAATTCAAGATGGAGACACTATTCACCATCCGTCAAGCAATACAACCAGCAGACTGGTTTGTGTCAATCGACCTCAGGGATGCCTATTTCCATGTGCCAGTGGCAGCAGATTACCAGAAGTTCCTACGATTCGCAGTAGATCAGAATTATCTACAGTTTGTCTGTCTCCCGTTTGGGCCTACCACATCGCCGCGGGTATTCTCAAAGGTCTTACTAGCAGTGGTGGCTTTGATCAGGACCAAAGGCTTCCGTCTACACCATTATCTGGACGACCTGCTCCTGCTGTCACAAGACCGAGAACAACTTCTGGTACACAGGTCTCAGGTAATAGCCACTCTTTGCGAGTTTGGCCGGTTAATAAACATGGAGAAGAGCCACCTAGAGCCTACCCAGTCGTTAATATTTCTGGGAGCTCAGTTCGACACAAGTCGAGGCACAACTTCCTAGCCCCTCGAGAAGATCCTGGTAGTCAGGGACAGGGTATGCTTATCTATGACGGCCACTCACCTTCGAGCATCTCAGTGTCTAAGAGTGGTTGGGACCATGGTAGCCACTAGGGTTGAGCGGACACCTAGATGTCCGTGTTCGACGGGTTCGGCCGAACTTTAAAAAAAAGTCCGGGTCCGTGTCCCGGACTTTTACCGAACTTTTCCCGGACACCGAACCCCATTGAAGTCAATGGGGACCCGAACTTTAAGGCACTAAAATGGCTCTAAAACACCAATGGAAAGGGCTAGAGTGCTGCAAATGGCAGCAAAACACCGTTAAGAGCATGGCAAGTGCTCTGCAAACAAATGTGGATAGGGAAATAACTTATAAAAACAAAAAAAAAAACAGAAAAATAAAACAATGTTCTTCATCTCTGAAGGACGAGGCCCATATGGAGTAGGAGGGAGGTTGAGGTGGTGGTGGATGTGGCGGTGTCATAGGCGTGCGCACAGGGTGTGCCTGGTGTACCTGGGCACACCCTAATCACCTAGGGCACATAGCATTATCGCTCTGTTTGCCAGTGAGGAGATGGGAAAGATCTCCCTCGCACATGCTCTGCTCTATTTCTCTTTGCCAGCAGGGAGAGTAATGTATCGGGGCCATGTACATGTAGGCAAACACATGCATGTGTATTTCAACTTTGGGGTGCACACCCTAATGCAATAGGCTGCGCACACCTATGGGCGGTGTAGGTGGAAGCGGCGGTGGAGGAGGACCAGGGCCGGATTAAGAGCATCATGGTCTTGGTGCTGAGGATTGAAGGGCCTTAAGGGCTGTGCCTTGGCATGCACCCAGAGGAGGAAGGGTGCAGCCATGCATGCCTAATTCAACATGGGATGCTGTCTCTGAAGCCCATAAACACATCCATGCATCGGCAACTGTCCCTCCTTGTCCGGCCTTCGCGCTGTGTGGGGAGGTTCTGAGGGTGCTGCCTGGGGAAGCGAGCATAGAAGCCAGACTTCTGTGTTTACAAGTGACAGAAGAGCGGTCACAGTGAATATGGCCAACCCGGGGCCTATATAAAAGGTAGGGGCCTGCATGGAGCTGCAGCTCCAATAGCCCCTACGTTAATCTGGCCCTGAGGAGGAGGACGAGGTAGCCAACACTGCTTCTTTTCACAAATTTTAAATGAGGGTACACCCCAAAAGAGTGAGAAAGAGCAAAAATGGAACAATGGCTGGGTAAGGTCGGTATCCATTGCTATTCTGCACAAGGTACGGAAAAGTCCCGTGGGATCCATGCCTGGTTAATTTTAATGAACGTGAGCTTGTCCACATTGTCTCTGGACAGGCGGCTGCGCTTGTCTGTTATAACACCCCCAGCCGTGCTAAATACCCGTTCAGATAATACACTGGCTGCAGGGCACGCCAGCACCTCCAAGGCGTAAAGGGCAAGCTCAGGCCATGTGCCCAATTTGGAGACCCAGAAGTTGAAGGGGGCAGACCCCTCATTCACTACATGTAGGCGTGTGCACACATACTGCTCCACCATGTTGGTAAAATGCTGCCTCCTGCTAAGACGTTCCATCTGAGCTGCTGGTGCTGCTGTTTGTTGTGGCGTGCTGACAAAGCTTTTCCACATTTCGGCCATGCTAACCCTGCCTTCTGAGGTGCTGGCGGTGCCCTGGTTGAGTTGGCGACCTCCTCCTCCTCCTCCTCTGCCTTGTGCTTCCACTGTGGCCCCCGCTGTCAGATGGGAATGCCAGCAGCATCGCGTCTACCAGCGTGCGCTTGTACTCGCGCATCTTGCGATCGCGCTCCAGTGAGTGAATTAAGGACGGTACGTTGTCCTTGTAACGGGGATCCAGCAGCGTGGCCACCCAGTAATCAGCACAAGTTAGAATGTGGGCAACTCGGCGGTCATTGTGGAGACACTGCAGCATGTAATCGCTCATGTGTGCCAGGCTGCCCAGAGGCGACGAAAGGCTGTCCTCTGTGGGAGGTGTATCGTCCGTGTCCTCTGTATCCCCCCATCCACGCACCAGTGATGGCCATGAGCTGGCCTGGGTGCCACCCTGCTGTGAACATGGTTCCATCTCCTCCTCCAGCTCCTCCTCCTCCTCATCCTCCTCATCCTCCAGAACTGTGCCCCTGCTGGACAATTGTGTCCCTGGCGTTTGTGTGTGCAGGAACCCACCCTCGGAGCCCCTTGCGAATGACTGCCCTGAAAGCCTTTGAAATGTTACCTCTTCATCCTCCTCCTCCTCCTCCTCATCCTGTGCCACATCCTCTTCCATCATCGCCCGAATTGTTTTTTCAAGGAGGCATAGAAGTGGGATAGTTAAGCTGAGAACGGCGTCATTGCCACTGGCCATGTTGGTGGAGTACTCAAAACAGCGCAACAAGGCACACAGGTCTCGCATGGAGGCCCAGTTATTGGTGGTGAAGTGGTGCTGTTCCGCAGAGCGACTCACGCGTGCGTGCTGCAGCTGAAACTCCACTATGGCCTGCTGCTGCTCGCACAGTCTTTGCAGCATGTGCAAGGTGGAGTTCCACCTTGTGGGCACGTCACATATGAGGCGGTGAGCGGGAAGGCCGAAGTTACGCTGCAGCCCTGCCAGGCGAGCAGCAGCAGGGTGAGAACGCCGAAAGTGCGCACAGACGGCCCGCACTTTCTGCAGCAGCTCTGACATATCGGGGTAGTTTTTAAGGAACCTCTGCACCACCAAATTCAGCACATGCGCCAGGCAAGGGATGTGCGTCAAACCGGCTAGGCCCAGAGCTGCTATGAGATTTCGCCCGTTATCGCACACCACCAGGCCGGGCTTGAGGCTCGCTGGCAGCAACCACTCATTTGTCTGCTGTTCCATGCTCCTCCACAACTCCTGCGCGGTGTGTGGTTTGTCCCCCAAACAGGCAAGTTGTAAAACTGCCTGCTGTCGTTTAGCCCTGGCCGTGCTGAAGTTGGTGGTGAAGGTATTACGCTGTCCGGATGAGGAGGCGGTAGAGGATGAGGTAGCGGAGTAGGATGAGTTAGGAACAGGAGGCAAACTGAAGCGCCCTGCAATCCTCGGTGGTGGAAGGACATGTGCCAAATTGCTATCCGCCTCAGGCCCATCCGCCACTGCATTTACCCAGTGTGCCGTTAGGGAGATATAACGCCCCTGACCGTGCTTACTGGTCCACGTATCGGTAGTTAGGTGGACCTTGGCACAGATGGCGTTGCGCAGTGCACACCTGATTTTTTCCCCCACTTGGTTGTGCAGGGAAGGGATGGCTTGCCTGGAAAAGTAGTGGCGGCTGGGCACGACGTACTGTGGGACAGCCACCGACATAAGCTTTTTAAAACTGGGCGTCTCCACCAGACGGAATGACAGCATTTCAAAGGCCAATAATTGTGAAATGCTGGCATTCAGGGCCAGGGATCGCGGGTGGGTAGGGGGGTACTTCCTCTTCCTCTCAAGTGTTTGGGAGATGGAAAGCTGAACGCTTCCACGGGACATTGTGGAGATGGTTGTTGGTGACCCAGGTGGTGGTGTTGCTGACAGATCGTCTGTTTGCGGGGTGGCAGGTGCCGGTATGACTACAGAGGTGGCTGGAGAGGCCGAGACTGCAGCAGAAGAGGAAGCAGGATGAGCCAGAGACGTTTCTTGGTTTTGAAGGTGTGTACTCCACTGCAGCTCGTGCTTTGCACTTAGATGCCTGATCATGCAGGTTGTGCTCAGGTTGAGAAGGTTTATGCCTCGCTTCAGGCTCTGATTGCACAGGGTGCAAACCACTCGTGTCCTGTCATCAGCACATTTTCTAAAGAACTTCCACGCTAGAGAACACTTTTGAGCTGACTTTGGTGCGCTCGTTCCCTTGCTGCGTTGGGCAGTAGCAGGCGTAGTTTCTAGGGCACGGCCGCTCCGCTTCTGCACCCTGCTCCCTCTTCTGCTGTGCTGGTGGCTCTGTGCGACCACCGCCTCTTCCTCCAAACTACTCAGGTCACCTGCATGACCTTCATTCCATGTGGGGTCGAGGACCTCATCGTCCTCCACATCATCTTCCACCCAGTCTTCACCCCTGCCCTCCCTGTCGGTCTCCACAATGCTGAACGCCGCAGCAGTTGGCACCTGCGTTTCGTCATCATCGGAGACGTGCTGTGATGGTCCTTCCATTTACTCATCTTGAGAAATAAGTGGTTGGGCATCGCTGCACTCAATCTCTTCCACTTCTGGGGCAGGGCTAGGTGGATGGCCCTGGGAAACCCTGCTGACAGAGTTCTCAAAAAGAATAAGAGACTGCTCTATGGCTTGGGGCTCAGACTGCTTGCCTGATTTGCAAGGGGGTGAGGTGAAAGACGGTTGGACATTGGCTGCAGGTGCCAACTCTGACCTTTCTGCAGTAGACTGGGTGGGAGACAATGTGAAGGAACTGGAGGCACTGTCAGCAGCAAACCAATCTACTATCGCCTCCACTTGTTCTGGCCTCATCACTTCTAGAGGCGTATGATGCCCTACCAAATACTGATGCAGGTTCTGTCGCCTACTCACACTTGAGGAAGGTGTTTCACTTGTGCGTGTAGCTGGCACAGATCGACCACGTCCTCTCCTTGCAACAGGAGCTCTAGCAGCAGCACCACCACGACCCAGGCCACGGCCCCTATTTGACGCTCTCCTCATATTTCTGAAATTTAAGATCTTGCCCTAGAAAGGTCTTTATTGAATAGCGGAACAAAAGAACAACAGTATCGCACGGGTGTATCTCACAGTCAAATATGCAAACTATGCCGCAATTTAATGTTTTTTACACCAAAAGGGTGTGTATTGAATAGCGGAATAGGATAAAAAACTGTGTATCTCACACGTACAAACACAGACTAGGCCCGATTAAATTTTTTCCTACCCTAAAGGGAGGATGAGGAAGAGGAGTATGGAACAGGCAGCACCCTCAAATCTTCAGAAGTATGAGATTAACCCCAAAAACTTGGAAAGGTGGATCTCACACGTACAGACACAGACTATTCCGCAATTTAATTGAGCCCCAAAGGTTTTTATTGAATAGCGGAATAGGAAATATGATCAAAAAAAAGTGTATGTTTTTCACACGTACAGAAGCACACTAGGCCCCAATTACTATTGTTTGTACACCTAAAAGGATGGATGAGGAGGAGGAGGAGTATAGAACAGGCAGCACCCTCAAAGCTTCAGAAGTATGAGATGAACCCCAAAAACTTGGAAAGGTGGATCTCACACGTACCGACACAGACTATTCCGCAATTTAATTGAGCCCCAAAGGTTTTTATTGAATAGCGGAATAGGAAATATGATCAAAAGAAAGTGTATGTTTTTCACACGTACAGAAGCACACTAGGCCCCAATTACTATTGTTTGTACACCTAAAAGGATGGATGAGGAAGAGGAGGAGGAGGAGTATAGAACAGGCAGCACCCTCAAAGCTTCAGAAGTATGAGATGAACCCCAAAAACTTGGAAAGGTGGATCTCACACGTACCGACACAGACTATTCCGCAATTTAATTGAGCCCCAAAGGTTTTTATTGAATAGCGGAATAGGAAATATGATCAAAAAAAAGTGTATGTTTTTCACACGTACAGAAGCACACTAGGCCCCAATTACTATTGTTTGTACACCTAAAAGGATGGATGAGGAGGAGGAGGAGGAGGAGTATAGAACAGGCAGCACCCTCAAAGCTTCAGAAGTATGAGATGAACCCCAAAAACTTGGAAAGGTGGATCTCACACGTACCGACACAGACTATTCCGCAATTTAATTGAGCCCCAAAGGTTTTTATTGAATAGCGGAATAGGAAATATGATCAAAAAAAAGTGTATGTTTTTCACACGTACAGAAGCACACTAGGCCCCAATTACTATTGTTTGTATACCTAAAAGGATGGATGAGGAGGAGGAGGAGGAGGAGTATAGAACAGGCAGCACCCTCAAAGCTTCAGAAGTATGAGATGAACCCCAAAAACTTGGAAAGGTGGATCTCACACGTACCGACACAGACTATTCCGCAATTTAATTGAGCCCCAAAGGTTTTTATTGAATAGCGGAATAGGAAATATGATCAAAAAAAAGTGTATGTTTTTCACACGTACAGAAGCACACTAGGCCCCAATTACTATTGTTTGTACACCTAAAAGGATGGATGAGGAGGAGGAGGAGGAGGAGTATAGAACAGGCAGCACCCTCAAAGCTTCAGAAGTATGAGATTGTGTTCACTGTACCCCACAAAGATTGTGTTCACTGTACCCCACAAAGATTGTGTTCACTGCACCCCACAAAGGTTTTGTTCACTGCACCCCACAAAGATTGTGTTCACTGTACCCCACAAAGGTTTTGTTCACTGCACCCCACAAAGATTGTGTTCACTGTACCCCACAAAGATTGTGTTCACTGCACCCCAAAAGGATTGTCTTCTCTGCACCCCACAAAGATTGTGTTCACTGTACCCCACAAAGGTTTTGTTCACTGTACCCCACAAAGATTGTGTTCACTGCACTCCAAAAGGATTGTCTTCACTGCACCCCACAAAGATTGTGTTCACTGTACCCCACAAAGGTTTTGTTCACTGCACCCCACAAAGATTGTGTTCACTGTACCCCACAAAGGTTTTGTTCACTGCACCTCACAAAGATTGTGTTCACTGTACCCCCCAAAGATTTTGTTCACTGCACCCCACAAGGATTGTTTGTCTTCACTGCACCCCACAAGGATTGTCTTCACTGCACCCCACAAGGATTGTCTTCACTGCACCCCACAAAGATTGTGTTCACTGCACCCCACAAAGGTTTTGTTCACTGCACCCCACAAAGATTGTGTTCACTGCACCCCACAAAGATTGTGTTCACTGCACCCCAAAAGGATTGTCTTCTCTGCACCCCACAAAGATTGTGTTCACTGTACCCCACAAAGGTTTTGTTCACTGCACCCCACAAAGATTGTGTTCACTGTACCCCACAAAGGTTTTGTTCACTGCACCCCACAAAGATTGTGTTCACTGCACTCCAAAAGGATTGTGTTCACTGCACCCCAAAAGGATTGTCTTCTCTGCACCCCACAAAGATTGTGTTCACTGTACCCCACAAAGGTTTTGTTCACTGCACCCCACAAAGATTGTGTTCACTGTACCCCACAAAGGTTTTGTTCACTGCACCCCACAAAGATTGTGTTCACTGTACCCCACAAAGGTTTTGTTCACTGCACCCCACAAAGATTGTGTTCACTGTACCCCACAAAGGTTTTGTTCACTGCACCCCACAAAGGTTTTGTTCACTGTACCCCACAAAGGTTGTGTTCACTGCACCCCACAAAGATTGTGTTCACTGCACCCCACAAAGATTGTGTTCACTGCACCCCACAAAGGTTTTGTTCACTGCACCCCACAAAGGTTTTGTTCACTGCACCCCACAAAGATTGTGTTCACTGCACTCCAAAAGGATTGTGTTCACTGTACCCCACAAAGATTGTGTTAACTGCACTCCAAAAGGATTGTCTTCACTGCACCCCACAAAGATTGTGTTCACTGTACCCCCCAAAGATTTTGTTCACTGCACCCCACAAGGATTGTTTGTCTTCACTGCACCCCACAAGGATTGTCTTCACTGCACCCCACAAGGATTGTCTTCACTGCACCCCACAAAGATTGTGTTCACTGCACCCCACAAAGGTTTTGTTCACTGCACCCCACAAAGATTGTGTTCACTGCACCCCACAAAGATTGTGTTCACTGTACCCCACAAAGATTGTGTTCACTGTACCCCACAAAGATTGTGTTCACTGCACCCCAAAAGGATTGTCTTCTCTGCACCCCACAAAGATTATGTTCACTGTACCCCACAAAGGTTTTGTTCACTGCACCCCACAAAGATTGTGTTCACTGTACCCCACAAAGGTTTTGTTCACTGCACCCCACAAAGATTGTGTTCACTGTACCCCACAAAGGTTTTGTTCACTGCACCCCACAAAGATTGTGTTCACTGTACCCCACAAAGGTTGTGTTCACTGCACCCCACAAAGATTGTGTTCACTGCACCCCACAAAGATTGTGTTCACTGTACCCCCCAAAGATTTTGTTCACTGCACCCCACAAGGATTGTCTTCACTGCACCCCACAAGGATTGTCTTCACTGCACCCCACAAAGATTGTGTTCACTGTACCCCACAAAGATTGTGTTCACTGCACTCCAAAAGGATTGTCTTCACTGCACCCCACAAAGATTGTGTTCACTGCACCCCACAAAGATTGTGTTCACTGCACCCCACAAAGATTGTGTTCACTGTACCCCCCAAAGATTTTGTTCACTGCACCCCACAAGGATTGTCTTCACTGCACCCCACAAAGATTGTGTTCACTGTACCCCACAAAGATTTTGTTCACTGCACCCCACAAAGATTGTGTTCACTGTACCCCACAAAGATTTTGTTCACTGCACTCCAAAAGGATTGTCTTCACTGCACCCCACAAAGATTGTGTTCACTGTACCCCACAAAGGTTTTGTTCACTGCACCCCACAAAGATTGTGTTCACTGTACCCCACAAAGGTTTTGTTCACTGCACCCCACAAAGATTGTGTTCACTGTACCCCACAAAGATTGTGTTCACTGTACCCCACAAAGGTTTTGTTCACTGCACCCCACAAAGATTGTGTTCACTGTACCCCACAAAGATTGTGTTCACTGCACTCCAAAAGGATTGTCTTCACTGCACCCCACAAAGATTGTGTTCACTGTACCCCACAAAGGTTTTGTTCACTGCACCCCACAAAGATTGTGTTCACTGTACCCCACAAAGATTTTGTTCACTGCACCCCACAAAGATTGTGTTCACTGTACCCCCCAAAGATTTTGTTCACTGCACCCCACAAGGATTGTCTTCACTGCACCCCACAAGGATTGTCTTCACTGCACCCCACAAGGATTGTCTTCACTGCACCCCACAAAGATTGTGTTCACTGTACCCTACAAAGATTTTGTTCACTGCACCCCACAAAGATTGTGTTCACTGTACCCCACAAAGATTTTGTTCACTGCACTCCAAAAGGATTGTCTTCACTGCACCCCACAAAGATTGTGTTCACTGTACCCCACAAAGGTTTTGTTCACTGCACCCCACAAAGATTGTGTTCACTGTACCCCACAAAGATTGTGTTCACTGTACCCCACAAAGATTGTGTTCACTGTACCCCACAAAGGTTTTGTTCACTGCACCCCACAAAGATTGTGTTCACTGCACCCCACAAAGGTTTTGTTCACTGCACCCCACAAAGATTGTGTTCACTGCACCCCACAAAGATTGTGTTCACTGTACCCCACAAAGGTTTTGTTCACTGCACCCCACAAAGATTGTGTTCACTGTACCCCACAAAGGTTTTGTTCACTGCACCCCACAAAGATTGTGTTCACTGTACCCCCCAAAGATTTTGTTCACTGCACCCCACAAGGATTGTCTTCACTGCACCCCACAAGGATTGTCTTCACTGCACCCCACAAAGATTGTGTTCACTGCACCCCACAAAGGTTTTGTTCACTGCACCCCACAAAGATTGTGTTCACTGTACCCCCCCAAAGATTTTGTTCACTGCACCCCACAAGGATTGTCTTCTCTGCACCCCACAAAGATTGTGTTCACTGTACCCCCCAAAGATTTTGTTCACTGCACCCCACAAGGATTGTCTTCACTGCACCCCACAAGGATTGTCTTCACTGCACCCCACAAAGATTGTGTTCACTGTACCCCCACAAAGGTTTTGTTCACTGCACCCCACAAAGATTTTGTTCACTGCACTCCAAAAGGATTGTGTTCACTGCACCCCAAAAAGATTGTGTTCACTGCAGCCCACACACAGAAAAATGGATGTGGATCACTGACACCTGCCTATCTCCTATCCCACACCACACAGCAATATCGATTGTAGTTTGTAGAACACACTTTCCCTAAAATTCAGCAGACTCTGTCCCTAACAGGATTGAGAAGAGATCGTAGATCAGGAGAACTAAGTGCAGACCCCACACAGCAATATCGATTGTAGTTTGTAGAACACACTGACCCTATAATTCAGCAGACTCTATCCCTAAAATGCCTACAACTCGCCCTGCCTAAACACTCCGACCTGTCCCTCAATTCTATCCGGACACAAATGGTTTTTTCCTGCCTATCTTTCCCTAATCAGCAGCCAGCACGTTGATGTGTGCTCTGTCCCTGATCTAAGCAGCATAATGACGCCGCTGCGGCTGCCTCGAACTTATAAAGACTTGGTCACATGCTTCAGACGGCCAATCACAGCTACTGAGACATTTGCAGGCATGGCTGGGATGGCTTAAGGCACACCAGTTAAACGATTGTTGATTGGCTGTTGAAAGCCCGCCATGAAAAGAGCGCCAAAGCATGCAAAACCCGGAAATAAAACGACCGAACACGGATTTTTACCCGAATATACAGTAAAGTGTCCGTGTTCGTGTTCGGGTAACAAAAATCCAATTATTCGGTACGAACACGAATAATACAGTCCGTGTTCGCTCAACACTAGTAGCCACGACTCCAATAGAGAAGTGGGCACAGTGGAAAATGCGGCCTTTGCAAGTGGGGTTTCTCCATCAGTGGCGTCCAGGAGATCAAAGTCACCTCATTCGCATAACATCATCAATGCAGGAGAGCCTTTCATGGTGGCTGCAGAGCAAAAATCTCCTCAATTGCCATTCCATCATGCCCATCTCTTGGATCACAGTTACCACGGATGCCAGCATCACCGGATGGGGTGCCCTCTGTCAGACGGAGATAGCCCAGGGCAGCTGGGATTTCCAAGCGCACAGGTTAGTGTCAAATACTCTAGAATTATGAGCCGCATTCTGCGCTCTGAAAGCATTCCGTCACCTTATAGAAGGGACTTCTGTGATCCTGAGGATAGACAGTACGACCGCGGCCTCCTATGTGAAGCGACAAGGAGGCACTCACAGTCGCTCCCTGTTGAAGGAGGTAGATCCAATCTTATATTTGGCCCAGAAACACCTGGTCAACCTCACTGCAGTGTTTCTTCCGGGGGTACAGAATAATCACTCTCTCACTGATTCCCCCTACTGTCCCGGGCTTCCCCTGTATTGCATTGTCATTGGGTGCTGATTTGACATATCTGCATATCTGACAATTTAGAAAAAAAAAACAGAAATAAATAATCAACACCATCTGCATCTGCTGCTTCAAGCACTGCAAAGGTTACTACACTTCAGAAGCTAAGAATTACCTCTCTAAATATTAGGGTTAGTGTACATTGGCATTTTGTTTTTTTGCTTTTAACCCATATTTATGAAGCAGTTTTGCTGCGTGTGAAATGCAATGTTGCATCTAGTGCTGTATTTGCAGAATTTTTTTTATCTACACTGCTTTTTTCCAACGAGCAATGCACAAACAAAAACAACCCAGAAGAATCTCAAATGCAACACAAATGCAAGACAATTCCCTCAGAGTATGTGCATTTGCCCTGTTTGTCAGTCCGAAATACACTAGTCTATAGAAAATTCTTTAACCTCTAGCTGTCTGGGGCAATTTTGAAAACTTTCACATACATGTAAAAATCTGCATTTTTTGCTAGAAAATGACATGGAACCCCAAACATTTTATAGTTTCTGAAAGCAGACGAGCAAATGAAATGGTAGCTGTTGCAATTTGTTATGTCACATATTTGCAGTTTGTAGCACCCTCTTAGTTAGGTTGCGAAGTAATAGGACAATGTAGTTTTTGGCTGGGTGGTAATTACACAGTTTGATTTGTGTAGGTGCACATTTGGTTTCTCCGTAAGCTCAGTAAGTTTGGGATATCTCACTGTTATCAGTAGGGGTTGCTACTCTACTGGCCATAGTATGAGGGTTCCTGCTTGGCTGAGATATGAATATTCATCTTTCTTTTAGTCATCCCAGTAGAAGGTTCAAGCCACGCATGATGGGGAAGAGGGTGCCTAAGAAATAAACCAGCTGGAAAAGCTGTGATCTCTGAAGGCCATGTTGCAGGTTCAATTGCTGTTCACCAGGGTCCTAGCTGTGGCGGCGAAGCCTAGGAGCCCTACCTGAAACTACAGAAACATCTCTGAGACTTCACCTTTGGGATCTATTACTATCTCACTAAGGTGTACTTTTAATAAACAGAGAAAAGCCGTGATCTTCAGGATCACGACTGATCTCTGATGATTTACGGTTTAGGTAGCTGGGATGAGGAGCAGAGAACATGTTCTTCTCTTCTCATCACAGTACATGACCGTTCTGTCACAAACGGCCAGTTTCTGAAGATCTCACAGCCGTTACACTGAAATATCTCCATTCCAGATTCTCCAGCTCAGAGGTGGAGAATCAGGGGGAGAAGCTGGTGTGGTAGAGGAAGAAGACTTCTTTCTTCCGATATATAAGCACCAGTGGGTTAAAAAAAAAATATATATATATATGTATATATGGTATGTATGTATGTGTGTGTGTGGGTGTATGTATATATAAACATATATATATATATATATATACTGTATGTACTGGTGTATGTGTGTATATGTATATGTATTGGTGTGTATAAATATATATATATATATATATATATATATATATATATATATATATATATATATATATATACACATATATATACACTGTATGTACTGGTGTGTATATATATATATATACAGGGCTTTTTTTCTCAGAGAATAGGTGCAGGAACTCCCTCTTTTGGACTTACCCCTTGTCTCCGCCCCTACCTACCTCCGTGAACCGTTCCTTGGTTCCACCCACTACCCACCTCCCAGTACCATTCCTTTTAGAAAATACAGAACAAAGTAACATTTGTGGTACTAAGTAAGTTGATGTAAGTAATGATAACAAAAAATCAGTAAAATAGATCCCATGCAGCCAACAACAATATATCCCCCAGCAACAATAGATCCAGCCAGAAACAATGGGTCCTCAGCAGCAGCAACAGATCTCCTAGCAGCCAGCATCAATAGACTGCTGCCTGAACAGTAGATCCCTCCTAGCAACAACTGACCCCTCAGCAACATAAGACCCACCTCAGCAACAATAGACCCCCCTGCAAAATGAGATCTCTTCCAGAGACAATAGATCCCCCAGGAGCAACATTAGATATTCCTAGCAGCAATAAATCCTCCTGCAGGAATAGATCCCCTCCAGCAACAATAGGTTCCTCAGCAGCCAACATCAATAGACAGTGTAGCCCAACCCAGCACTCCTTGCCATTACATACATTCAGTGCTGGAGGTGCCGGAACTGCGTTCCCCCGCGTTCCCGCTGAAAAAAAGCCCTATATATATATATATATATATATATATATATATATATACTGTATGTACTGGTGTATATATATATATATATATATACTGTATGTACATATGTATATACACTGTATGTATATATGTATATATACCGTATATACAGTATACTGTATATGTGTGTGTGTATAAATATCATGTGTCAGAACATGTCATTACGAGTGCTTTTAAACTTTGGTTTCACTTTTTAAACTTGGCGGCACTGTAATCTCACAAAATCTCGTGAGATTACAGGCCGTCCACCCAGTTGTACAGGGATCACGGCCGTTTTCAGAGAAAAAAATTCTCCTCTGATCACCCTTTGAGAATTGAAGTTCTCGGCCACCTAAATTGGGTGCCAGAGGAGATAATTTTTCTCTGAGAACTGCCGAGAAGTGAACTGAGAGAAAACTTCTCAGTTTACTAAATGTACACCTAAAATGCATTTGGAAGCTAAGTCTGGATGTCTATCCCTTGACCTCATGAATAAGACAGTTTGCTAATCTGGGTGATGTTTGGTGCTGCAAGTAGATAAGAGCCATTGTAGTTTAGAGCAGACTTGTATAAAGTATTCAAAATTTCTACTTGAGTAAAAGTACAAGTGCTCGATCAAAAAGTGACTTGAGTAGAAGTGGAAGTGCTCGCAGAAAAAGTTACTTAAGTAGAAGTACTAAAGTATTCAACATTTTTTTTACTTAAGTATTGCAAGTAGTTTTTTCAAAAAAATTGCTACTTAAGTACTAAAAGTAAAAAGTACCAGTAGTTTTGAAAAAAAAATTCTACTCAAGTACTGAAAGTAGAAGTACAAGTACTGTGTTATGTAGTTATTAAAGAAAGAAGTCAAAAGTTTGAACATCATATTGTTTTTTATTATTTCAAATGATTTATTCAAATAATTAACCTAAAGGACAATCACAATTCCTTAGGCTGTAACTTTTTGTAAACAAAAAACAGATAAAGTTTGTCCCTCCCTTCCCCTTTTAAAGCATCCACCTTTTAAAGCCAGGGGTGGTCTCCTTCCTCACTCTCACAGCCAGGCAGATCACTTGAAGTTGAAGGGCCAGGGGTGGAAGGTGGTGTTTTTGGTTCGTCCATCTTTTCAGCTGATCAAAAGGCAGAACAGGAGCATGCGCAGTTTGATTTGATTTGCTCAATTGATGATGATGTGCCAGGCCAGCTTCATCAAACCTACAACGCTTAAAGTGAAAAATGCTTCAAAAACTACTAACAAAGTGGCTGTGCTAAAAATGCTAATAAAGTGCCTGCAATTATATATATTCTTCTTTTATTCAAAATCATCGAACACAGTATCAAAAATAAAGTGACATGTCTGTGCTAAATGCAGTGCAAATTATTCCCACAATGTAAATGTAATTCATATAAAATATATATGACAATACCACAATAAAATAAGTTGTGATTGTGAATAAGTTAGGTGCAAGTTTAAGTGTGTAAACTAAACTTTATAACGAAAAGTCCATAACTGAATTCCAGTGTGCAATCTAAGAAGTGCTTGTCACTTGCTGTCAGATGCTTCCACCTTTCTTCTGTGATCTGCTCAAGTAAAGTGGTGGACTGGATAGCCTCTCTCTCTGCCTCTCACCTTAGTAGCACTGGCACTGCACTGGTTCAAAAAGCTGTCTATATTATTGTCATTATAAGAACTTGTCAGAACATGCTTCCACCACCTGTCCTTCACACTAGTAGTGCTCATTTGCTTTGCTCAAGTCAAGTGCCACTGGCCACTGCAGTGCAGGCACAGCCGCACAGGCAGAGGCAGGCCGCAGGAAGCACAGGCACCACCACAACACAACACTTATGGTCCATGGACCATGGATGGTCGGATAATCATCATAGCCGTCAGTCTCACTCTTCTTGGTTCAAAAAAGCCACCCATGACCCGTGTGTATATAATATATTAATATTTTATATTGATTATTTGATTCTCAAATGGCACATTTGCCATGGCAAGGATTAGGCCCTCTCCACGGTCCACCTCACTCAGCTCATAGAGAAGAAGATGAGATAACGAAGAAAATGCTCCGAGTCCTGCTCCCGCGTCCCGCCGCCCGTGTCACAACTCCTCTCAGTAAGGGCCCTAAGGGGTGGAGTCTGAGTGACACACAACACGTCTAGAGGCAGAGACCTCGAGCGGGAAGACGGCAGCATGGCTCCTCCAGTGCGGTCTTAACTTGATGATCATGACAGTGATTCCGCGGGCCGCGGCGCGAGCGAGGCTGTGGGATTGATTGAATTGAGTTGTGCTGCCTACTGCTACACGCTACCTACTACTACTACTACTACTAAATTGTGAGTCAGTATATTTTATTTCATTTTTATATATAAAAGCGGTATTGTTGAGCACTACTAGCCACTAGATCTCCTGGCTGTCACTTTGTCACATGTTGGGGAATCACAGCGGCTCGGCTCCAGAAGTGGCGGGTGTCCCCGTCATCCTGCCAGGGCCGCCAAGAAGTTCATCACCTAATCTTAAGTTATTAATATCTTATGAGGAGAGGACCTATGGGATTGAGAATTGAAATAATTAAATATATATGGCTTTTTGAACCAGTGCAGTCAGTGCCACAGTGCCACCCAGACGCTATCCACCAGTGCCACCACCATTAAGTGTGTTGGTCGGTCACTCGAGCACTGAAGGAGGTGGAAGCATCTGCCAAGTGAAGTGACACTTTAGATTTGCACACTGGAATTCATTTATGGACTTTTCGTTATAGATAGGTTTACACACTTCAACTTGTTGCACGCACCTGACCTAACTTATTTCATAACTTATTTTATTGTGCTTTATTGTCATATTTTATATGAATGGAATTTACTGTTACATTGTGGAAATAATTATTTTCACTGCATTTAGGTTTTAGCACATTCATGTCACTTTATTTTTGATACTGTGTGGAGTGTGGGCAGGGCACTGGGGGCAACAATGATATTATATCGATTGCACAGGCACTTTATTCGCACAGCCAAGTTGTGTTTGTTAGTAGTTTCTTGATGCACTTTAAGCGCTGTAGCACCATTTATTTGTTTGTTTCATATTTTCTTTTTATTGGAAAGATTTGGTATAGCAGCTTTTATTATACACAGCCTTTATTTTCGTATGCGCTGATTTACAAATGACATTATACACATTTTTTTGAGCTTTATGTAACCTGCCATCTACTGTTCTGGCAGTGGTAATTTTTTTAAAAGTAACGAGTAACTATGCAGCACAAAAAAAAAATACTTGAGTAGAAGTATCGAAATCATCGAAAAAATGTAGTGAAGTAAAAGTAGAAGTAGGAGAAAAAAATTCTACTCTAGGAAAGTACAGATACCGCATTTCGGTACTTAAGTACAGTACTTAAGTAGTTCTACTTCGTTACTATACATCTCTGGTTTAGAGTGTACAGATTTGGCAACAGCCCCTAAACTGGCCTTTATCTTCCAGTCTCATTTGTCAGGGAGTGCTATTTTAAGGATAGTAAAGGTAATGTCCTCTTTGTTAAAACCTGTATTTATTCTAAGTATCCCATGCCTTACACCCCTCCACTGTTATACATTTTCTCAGCATTAAAGCTTGAAAATACATCCTCTAGACTGGTCACTGGGTCAGTGTGCATGGAGTTGTTAAAGTTTGTGTGCTGAGAACCTCTGCACAAACAAGAAAAGAACCTTGGTCATCATCATCATCTTTATTGGTGCTATCAAGACAAGAGAGGTGCGGTGACTATAATTTGTAACAGAAAGGGAATGAAAGTTCTAAAACTGGCAGTGACAAAGTCCTCCTTATTGCTTCGGATATTCCCTCATCTCCCCTACAGGAAGCCTTTTTGATCATTTACCAATTACCATGGTCACAGGCCCCCTAGAGGAACAGGAGAGCCTGGAATTTATTGCAGGTGACAGTAGCGGGGGGTATTCCCAGCAGTGTAAAAGTGACTGGGCTGCTGTAAAGCCAACCAAAACACATTTACATGATATCCAATCACCAGCTGAAAAAAAATAGTGCCAGCATCATGGCTGCAACTACTGCAACCATGATCCTGGTATAACCTATTGCTGACAGGAAGTGTTAAATGTTAATACATACATCGGTCAGCAAGTAGTTTATTTTAGTATTAATGATTCTAAAACCTTACATAACTTGTTAATTTCAACATAGGCCAGTGATGTATTATCAGGCTGTAATTCTTGTCAGGCAAGTTTATATTATTACTTACATTGCTATGTATAATTATTTCAATATGATTAATATGTTGACATATTTAAAGTGATTTTCTTTTTCACATGTAATAATCCTAACAAGCTTGGCTTGTCTCTTACATTATTGTCCTGCAGCCAGCATTTTTGATGTATCAGGCACTAAATCTCAGTCCCAATCTGACGGATAGTTCCTATAAACCTTATTGGTAGCACAGATACAAACATTTTAGGGATTCTACAATTTCTGATGCCAAAGCTTACACTGCCAGGATGCAATAACCTTCAGTGACATCAGCTCTTCTCCCTATACAGCATAGTACTTGTCTATGTCAGGCAGGGATGTACCATGAAACGAGTGGGCTCGTGTGCAAGATAAAAAGTGGGCCCCAGGTATAGATGGGAAAAAAAAATGTGGCGCCCTGTGGCGAAATGTGGGCGTGGCTTAAATGTAATTTTAAAATTGGGGCGTGGCTTTAAGGGATTGTGGTTTAACCACTTAAGCCCCAGCCCTATTTCGGACACTTTTTGTTTACAAGTTAAAATCCGTATTTTTTCCTAGAAAACTACTTAGAACCCCCAAAATTTATATATATTTTTTTAGCAAAGATGCTGGAGAATAAAATGTCGGTCATTGCAATATTTTTTGTCTTGTGGTATTTGCGCAGCGGTCTTTAAAACGCAATTTTTTTGGAAAAATTTTGAAAAATCACATTTCACTGCATTTAAAAAATACTAAACAGAAAAGTTAGCCAGTTTTTTTCGTATATTGTGAAAGATGATGTCACACCGAGTAAATAGATACCCAACATGTTACGGTTTAAAATTGCGCACACCCGTGGGGTGGCAACAAACTAGATCAATAGAGATCTCAATAGGCGACGCTTTACATTTTTTTTTAACGGTTACCAGTTTAGAGTTAGAGTGTAGCTCTTTTTTTTTTTTAATTATTGCTCACGCTCTGGCGATCGCGGCAATACCTGACATGTGTGGTTTGAACAGCAATTTCATTTGCGGCTCGACTTCCGTATACGTTTTTTTTTTTCGTGCGCGAGCTAACGGTGATGGGGGCAGCTAAGAAATTTTTTTTTCCTCTTTATTTTATTTTTTTTTTTAACTTTATTACAGGTTTAAAAAAAAAAAAATCTGATCACTTTTATTGCTGTCACAAGCAATGTAAACATCCCTTGTGACACCAATATGCAGTGACAGGTACTCTTTATGGAGGGATCGAGGGTCTAAAAGAAAACGGCATTTTTGCATACAGCCGTTTTTTTAATTTGCCGCCTTTTGCAGCAGAGTAACCTGGAAGTGATGTCATGGATGCCGCCTCCGGGTTACGTCATCGGAGACCCGATCAAAGCCGCTTCCGGCTTTGATCGGGACTCCATCCAGCCGGCGGACGTCCCCTCCCGCTCACCCAGGTAACGATCGAGCGGCTCCCGAGCCGCATCGGTCATTACTGACGGAAAGCCGACCGTCGGCTGTAAACCACGGTACCGGGATGGTGCCTCTAGCTAGAGGCATCATCCCGGTATATATATTTATAAGATTGGAAATTCCGCACTAATGGAAAAAAAGAGAGAAAATTGGCTGCTGCCTACCTCAAAAATATAGTGTGAAGCTATATTCAAAAATATATGATGAATGAGGAGGTAATATGGTGCTGCCAGGTGTAATGTCACAATCAGTGAAAGGTAATAAATAAGATGTGTTATATCATATGAAGAATAAATATAGTAAACCAATGTCTAAAACCAATATATAGTAAAAGGCTCAATAATAAATATAAATAAATACATGAATATACATTGATGTAGTGAATAAGTGCAAATTAAAGTGACATTGACCATATAAATATGCATAGATCTGGTATATAAAAATTGTGACCATAAATATAAAGTGAAAAAAAATTAATAAATGGTTAGACAATTGTGAATAAGGTGAAGGCACTAGCCACAGGTAGATATAGCAATAGAAATTGCCAATAAATATGTATTAACGTGATCTCAGAAGAAAAAATATATATTTTTGTGAAAAAGTGAATAAGTGGAAAAATATAAATATTGGGCTAAGAAATAAATATACACAAGTGATAAATATATAAATTCGTAAAAAGTTCATGAAAAATAAAAATTAAATGTGAAGCAACATCCTTTAAAAGTGGTGAAAGTCCATAATCAAGTAGGTGAATTCCAGAGAGATTAAAAAAGGGTGAATCCCGAGGTGGTCTGAAAAACGCGGGTGCTGGGTGAGGAAACCAGTGCTCCCCTCTTATAACTTCCCGCACTCACCAGAGGGCGGCACCCCTGCAGGGGTAACCAGCGTATAAGGTATTGGAATAAGCCCCTCAATTCGCCAGGTTGCGTACTCCACTCTCATCAGATTAGGCACATTTACACTCTCCCATAGATGTATATTATGAATGGTATTTCCTCATATGTATAGTGCATCCATTAACATAGGCAGATTCCAGACAATGCAAGAAAGGAAACTCCATATAGTGAAGTACTGTAAAAACTGTTCGCTTATTAAATAAAAAACATAAAGTACTCACATTTAAAAGCAATGGGCTATGCACGCAGGTAATAGGGACCGCAAACCCCTCGTATAGCGGTAGTTTCCGGAACACTATGTGTTCCAATGACCGGATCTGCGTTTCACTCACTCTGGCGGAACTGACGTGGCTACGTTCTACACGTTTCGTCATCAAATTACGTCATTAGGAGCAGCGTCAGGTCACGTCAGGTCCGCTCTTAATATACTAGTGGGTTACTTGGCAACCGGAATTAGGTGTGTAGAACAAAAGACTAGTGGCCAATAGGAAAAAATTATAATCGGCAGTCACCTTTTGCCGGGCAGCAAATTGGTATGCAAATTTTGGGAAAAACAGCTTTAGTATCTGATAGGAGGAAAAATAACATAGTTTGTTGCTAGGTAAACTAATGAACGGATTAGGAAGTCAAAAATAACTCTCACAAGTTATATAGAGGAAGTACCCCATACAGCCTGTGCATGTCGGTGTGGGTAAATATAAACAATCCAAATATCGTATTTAGCAGACTTGGGATATGATATATATTTTTTATATAGCGCTTTAGCCAAAAAAACATATGTCAAATCTATTTCAATTATTGACAGTTTGGTGTATAGACATCAAAAGACAGCGCACAAGTTCTATAAATATATAATTAATGTGAAATCGCAAAAGAAAAAATAAATATATAAATATATCTCATATACATATGCTGGAAATAAGGGAAGGGTTGATCTAAAATTGATAATTTAAAATATATTGTAATGCTCCTGCAGCTGCAGAATCTCCACTCAGTAGTCATGTAGAGATGTGTTGAATAACCAGATCCAACTCTCCAGACTCATCACTGTGGGCCCGTCAGCTTCAGCATACAGATATACACACACTCAATAAGATGTTCCTGGAGTGATAGGATGTATATGATAGTATGAAGGTGATGTGCTGAAGGGACAGGTGTGAACAGTGACAGAGATGGTAAGCACTTGATAGAAATGTTCAGGAGAGTATTAGATGGTATTTAGGTAGAATGCAGATAGGTTAGTAATCGAGTATGGTAACAGGTGGTAAGGACAGCAGATGACAAATACAGGATAGGCTAACCCAGTGCAAGGATAGATGGTAGTAGACTCAAGAGCTAGCAATCTATGTAACAGTGCAGATGATAGAATTAGTATGCATAGATAGTAACAGTCCTTAATGTGCAGAGGTAGGTAGTGTAAGTTAGGTTATGGAGGATTCCCCTGTGGGGTACTTATCACTAGTAAGGTTAGTAGTAGAGGGGTCCAGTAGTGAGGGAGTGATCCGGTAGCGAGATACAGGGATCAGTAGCGAGGTTCCGGTCTGTTCCAGGTAAAAGCAAATAGCTGGAGGTTCCGGCAGCGAGACAAGCTTGTAAGCATGTAGACACACAGGCACATAAGCACAGGCACATTGAACGAACAACGTGAGAGAGAACGCCGGCGGTTGAAATAGCCGCTCAGAGCGGCGCTCGGCGATGACGTCATCCGTCTTAAAGGTGTATGCGTACCACCTAATTAGAAAGGTGGGACGCATATTGAAAGGAAATGGAAATTAAGGGTACCAGAGGTACCAGAATCTTACAGTACCCCCCCCTTAAGGCCGGCTCCGGAAGGCCTATAGCACTGGTTTCTCCGGGTATTTCGAGTGAAACCTTTGTATAAGCCTAGGTGCGTGAACATCAGAGGTATCCAACCAGGTGTCGTCTTGGGGTCCATAGTTCTTCCATCTTATGAGATACTGGAGTCTTCCTCTGTGGATACAAGAATCCAAAATCTCCTTAATCTCATATTCTTCTCCGCCTTCAACTTGTATTGGAGGTGGAGGCAAGATGGTAGGCCTTATTCCTTGGTTAGGAACATGGGGTTTCAGTAGCGACACATGGAAGATGGGATGGATCTTGAGATCTGCCGGTAAGGTGAGCTGTACTGCAGCTTTTCCAATAAGTTTCTTAATTGGGAAGGGTCCCAGAAATAAAGGTCCAAGCTTTTTGCTAGGGATCTTTAACCTTAAATTTTTTGTCGATAGCCAAACGAGGTCCCCAATAGCATACTGAGGAGAAGGTCTTCTACGAAGGTCGTAGTACCTTTTTTGTTGACTATGAGCGTGTGAGATAGTGGTATTAAGTAAACCCAGAGAGTCTTTTATTTGGGTAAGATAGTCCGAGGCTACTGGGTTACTTGATGGTAGGATGCGTGGTGGAAGAAGTGTGGGATGAAACCCATAGTTCAAGTAGAACGGACTTTGCTTAGTAGTACTGTGGGTTGCGTTGTTATAAGCAAATTCCGCCAGAGGAAGAAGGTCCACCCAATCATCCTGTAGGTATGATGTGTAGCAACGCAGATATTGTTCTATACACTGGTTGACTCTTTCAGTCTGTCCGTTGGTCTGAGGGTGGTAGGGTGAAGTGAGCTTTCGCTCAATCCGTAATATTTGACAAAGAGCTTGCCAAAATTTGGAGATGAACTGTGAACCACGGTCGGATAAGAGAGTGTTTGGAATTCCATGTAACTTGAACACATGTTTCATCAGTAGTTCCGCTGTTTGTTTAGATGAAGGTAGTCTACGGATAGCGATGAAATGTGCCATCTTTGTCAGGTGGTCCACTGACACTAGAATGGTATTAAATCCTTTAGATGGTGGTAGTTCTATTATAAAGTCTAAGGACACAACTTCCCATGGAACCTGGGGTATTGGTAGACTGCAGAGTAGACCAGATGGTTTTGTAGTGTCAATTTTGGACCTTGCACAGATGTCACATGAAGAAACAAATTTTTGTACAGACGTCTTCATATCAGGCCACCAAAACTGCCTGGTAAGCAAATTAAGGGTTTTCGTCATACCCATATGTCCTGCCATGGGCACATCATGTGATAACTCCAAGATCTTGGTGCGCATAGTAGGGGGTATGTAGAGTTTGTCGTTGTAATAGAGGAAGCCTTCTGCATCAGTACTTAGTTGTGGTGGAGGTGAATCCAATCCTATACTGTGCAAAATCTCTTCCTTCAAGGAACGAACAACACCAATAATACGTTCATAGGGTAATATAAACTAGCGAGTTGCGCTAGGAATAAAGAATAGGAGTTGAGAAGCTGATCATTTTTCTCAAAGAGAGAGTCTGCCCAGGCCCGTGGATCACCCGTTAAGTATGAAATAACGGTACAGACTTTAATTTGATCAGTAGGGTATGTACGAGGTTTTAACAAAAAAAGCAATTGGCATGCGTTTTTGAATTCACAAAATTTTTTCCGATCACTTGTAAACACTGGAGGAGGGTTTATTTTAGGTTCAGGGGGCTGAGCAGCAGTAAGCCGTGAAAGACGGGTTACCTGCTGTGTCAGAGTTTGATTTTCTTCTTTTACTTCAGTAAGAGCAATTATTAATGCATTTACTTGTTGTGTTAATTGTGTCACTTGAGTGGGTAATTCTGCTGAATCCATTTTTTAGGTTCGTTCAATCTGTAACGCTCCTGCGTTTTTGTAGTAGGCTGGATTTGCAGCTGCAGAATCTCCACTCAGTAGTCATGTAGAGATGTGTTGAATAACCAGATCCAACTCTCCAGACTCATCACTGTGGGCCCGTCAGCTTCAGCATACAGATATACACACACTCAATAAGATGTTCCTGGAGTGATAGGATGTATATGATAGTATGAAGGTGATGTGCTGAAGGGACAGGTGTGAACAGTGACAGAGATGGTAAGCACTTGATAGAAATGTTCAGGAGAGTATTAGATGGTATTTAGGTAGAATGCAGATAGGTTAGTAATCGAGTATGGTAACAGGTGGTAAGGACAGCAGATGACAAATACAGGATAGGCTAACCCAGTGCAAGGATAGATGGTAGTAGACTCAAGAGCTAGCAATCTATGTAACAGTGCAGATGATAGAATTAGTATGCATAGATAGTAACAGTCCTTAATGTGCAGAGGTAGGTAGTGTAAGTTAGGTTATGGAGGATTCCCCTGTGGGGTACTTATCACTAGTAAGGTTAGTAGTAGAGGGGTCCAGTAGTGAGGGAGTGATCCGGTAGCGAGATACAGGGATCAGTAGCGAGGTTCCGGTCTGTTCCAGGTAAAAGCAAATAGCTGGAGGTTCCGGCAGCGAGACAAGCTTGTAAGCATTGTGACAGGAAGTCAGGTAAATCTGGGAATGTAGTCACAGGAAGGAGATACATTTCCACCTGATTTAGAAAGTTCACTGATACTATAGGGTGTTGGCTACAGAGCTAGCCAGCAGGAAGTTGAAAGGCCTTCACTTGTTCAGAATGAGGGAGTTAAGGCTCTATAATTTGTTCAGAGAAAGTCCTATTGATTGCTGCCTCCTGTCGCCGTGTGGGCTGGGAGAGGAAGGCAGACAAACGGCTGCATCCTGACGCCATGTGGGTAGAGGACAGTCCTGTGTGCCCCCTGAAAGCTGAGTGAGCATGGGGAAGACCTCCTGAAGCGGTGTGCGCTCAGGAGGGTAAAAACGAGTGAAGACGTCTCAAAGGTGAGAAGACGAAGTGTTTCTGTGTGAAAGAAAACAAAGGGACATGTTCAATGGACAATGTTTGTGCTGTGTGAAAAGCAAATCAATGGACATTTGAGTGTCTGCTGTAGGATCAGCAGTGTCGGCCCAACAGTAGGTTGGGAAGACTTCTTAGGTAGGTTCCAGCGTGAGAAGGTAGCCGCCCACAGAGGCAAGGATTTATTTTGTGTTTTATTTTATTTTGTTGTTTTGCTGCATGCACTTGTGTACAGAAATTGGAAGAATAAACCATAAACCTGTTGTTTGCAAGCACTTTTGGGCTATTTCTCTGTGAAAACGCACCCCCAAAAGGGGTCATCCACGCCTACCACCGAGCTAATCCCTTACATATGGTGGAGGTATGCAGTGGGCAGAAGCAGCAAGATCCCTGCAAGGAAGTGCAAATGTTTGATGAACTTTGTCTGGTGCATGAGATTGCACAATCTATGTGTGCAGGAGAGAAGATCCTGACAGAAAAAAAAAAAGTGTTTTAAAGAGACAGCGGTCTCAAAATTATTTGATGAACTTTGTTGTGTCTGGTGCAAGTGACTGCACAAACTGTGTGTGCAGGAAAAGAGATCTTGCAAGAGAGAGAAAAACTACATGTGTTAAAGAGACAGTGGTCTGAAAATTTTTTGCTGGACTGTGAAAAATTTGTTTGTGGAGTTATTGAAGATGGGGCGTTCAAAACGCCTGAAGAATGCAAAGATAGATGAAATGAGAGACCGGATTCTATGGATGGAGGGGATGTTACCGTCTGAACCAGCCCCATCCATGCCTAAAGAGAGTCTACTAAAGAGGAAGGTTGTTGTCCCTAGCAACACTGTTGAAACTGCTTTGGAGACGCAGGGTTCTCAGATGAAAAGTAAACCCAAAATGGGGGAGATGCTGAAACAGCGGAGCTTTGCAGCTCAACAAAAGGCTCACCAAGAGAGCATGGCAGGCTGGAAACAGAGACGCCAGCAGCCAATGGAGGCCATCGGTTTGGAGGAAACCGAGTATGTGTGCAGGGCTGAGTTGGATGCCTTGCAACGGAAAATGGAAGAAAAGGAACAAGCCTTGGAATTGCTTAAAATGGAGCATAGAAACTGCAGGAAACAAATGAACTACTCAAGTCTCATGTGTCACAGTGGGAAGAATCCACTGCTCTTCTTTTGGTCGAGTTGCAAAAACGCAGAGAGACTATAATGGAGAAAGATACCATCCTCATGGAAAAGGAAAGTGAAATTCAGACTTTGCAGAAGCAAAGTATGGCTGATATGTTGCAGTTGCGTAATCAGCTGGAAAAAAGTCTTCAGTCTTTGGGAGCTACAAAAATAGACCTGCAGGAGTCGCAGGAACAGAATGTTGCTCTGAAAGCGACATTGTCTCTCAGCGACAAAGAGAAAAGTGAAAGAGAGGCTAAATTACTGAGTACTGTGTATGAGCTCACTACTTTAAGCAATGTGGTAGATGAATGGCGTGCGGACTGTGAAAGTTGGAAAGGGGAAGCCCAACGTGTCCAGCAGCAGTTAAAGGAGAAAGAAG
Organism: Pelophylax lessonae; assembly: GCF_965119305.1. Taxonomy (NCBI): domain Eukaryota; kingdom Metazoa; phylum Chordata; class Amphibia; order Anura; family Ranidae; genus Pelophylax; species Pelophylax lessonae. The sequence goes on along the minus strand of NC_138768.1, from coordinate 314,036,466 downwards.
CCTGTGTGGCAGAATTACATTCTTATTCCCAGATGCTAGCCAATGAGGTGAAGGCTCTTATGCAGGGAAAAGGAGATTGTGAACATAAGAGGGAAAAAGTAGAGGCACAGCTTCTGGAATCGCAAGTCAATGTGTCAGAAGGTGACCGATTGTGTGCTAAGCTGTCAGAGAAGGCAAACCGACTGCAGGTTGAGTTGGACAATGTTACAAATCAGCTTTCTCAAGCAGACAGCAAATCTAGAGAAATTGCGGAAGATTTTTCTATCTTGGAATCGCAGCTGCAAGACACGCAGGAACTCTTACAGGAAGAGAGGTGTCAAAGGCTGAGTTTTAGCACAAAGCTCAAACAAATGGAAGATGAGAAAAATGGCTTCCTGGAACAATTAAAAGAGGAGGCGGAAGCAAAGAAAAACCTATCAGAGCAAGTCGCAACATTGCAAGCTCAGATAGCGGATATGAAAAAACGCATGGAAGAAAGCATTGGTTCATTACAGTGTGTTGAAGATGTGAAAAAGAAGTTTGATCAGATGCTTGGTGAAGAGAAGACTGTGTCTGCAAAATATGCAGAAGAACGCGCCCGTGCAGAAACGGAGGCGCGTGATAACGAGAGCAAAGCCCTGTTCTTGGCTCGCTCTTTGGAGGAAGCTCTAGAGTCTAAGGCTGAACTAGAAAGAGTTAACAAGCAGCTATGTACAGAGATGGAACATGTGGTCAGCTACAAGGATGAGGTTGAGAAAAGCGTTCAGGAGCTAGAAAAGTCTAAACGAGCCTTAGAACAGCAAGTAGAAGAGATGAAGATTCCGTTGCAGGAACTGGAAGAGGAATTACAGGCAACAGAGGATCTGTCCCAAAGAGGGGATAGTGTGCCTGATGCAGTTTTTAAAAGGATCAGTGTTTTGGGGTCTGTCCTGAGTGAGCCTCAGAAATGTGATGACATGTGGCTTGAATCACCCCTGTGGAATAAACCGTTCCTTCAAAAACGTCAGCAAACAAAGGAGCTGTGTAAGAAATGTGATGTTTTCTCAGTTCAGGCTGAAAACCTAGTGGAGAAAACTAAAGCGGAGAAAACTAAAGCGGAGAAAACTAAAGCAAGTGATATAAATCTGGGAGAAAAAAGCAAACGCCACCTAGTGGAGAAAACTAAGGCTGTTGATGAAAACGTGAAGCAAATTAAGTTCAAGTGCCTTTCAGGGAGTGTTTCCAAAATGGAACTGGTGAAAGACGGGTGGCAGAAGTTTGATCGTGATCTTGAGATGCATTCCATGTGGAATTCAGATAGAGAAAAGGAACTAGGTGACTTTGAGCGGTCAAATAGTTCAGCAGAAAGTGCATTGAAGAAACCTGTAAAAGAATGTGTTGCAGTTCCATGTTTCTTCACTGATGCAGAGAGGAGGTCTATAATGGATACCACCCAGATCGCTGGGTTCAACTGTGTTGTTGCCTTTAACCCCTATGTTGGTGGAAGGAAAGTTGATGATGTTCTGGTTGGCTACTTCTGTGAAGAGTTTGGCAAGAAATATAAACTGAATATCAAATCAAATAGTAGGCCTTTACTGCGACTCGCTCAGGAGGGCGAAAAGTTTAAGAAGTTGATGAGTGCAAATGCTTCAGATCTGCCTATGAATATGAAATGTTTGAATGATATTGATATCTCTGGGAAAAGGAACAGGGGTCACTTTGAAGAAATGTGTGACAGCCTGTTGTCTCAATTGGAAAATCCTCTGCACAGCATCTTAGAGCAAGCAAAGCTCAAGAAGGAAGATCATTCCCTTTTACAACAAAAAGTCAATGATTGTGTACAGCTGTATGGAGAGGCAACTCAAGTCACAGAGGGATGTCAAGAGTCCCTACTTGGAACAAAGCTTAGTGAAGCAAAGGTTCTCAAAGTTTTGTGGAAAACATTTATGGATTGCAGAGAGAGGCGTCTTAAGAATGTTGAAGACATTAAGACTAGCCCAATTGAGTTGCCTATGGATCACGGTCCTCCATGGTGGATTGGACAGACGGTTATGAGGGACAAGCTGTCTGACATTTATGAGAAAGCTGTCAATGAAGATGACAGAAACGAGAAGGAGCAAAATGATGCCAAAAATGCAGTTGAAGAATGTGTATATGAGATGAGAGACAAACTGTGTGGCATTTATGAGAAATCCGTCAATGAAGATGACAAAACAGTTTCATCCGGAAGCTTGAGGATAATAGGAGGCTTATCAGTGAGTCAGCAGTGCTTGACACATGCGTGCCTGGAAATCTGTGTCCCAACCCTAGGGTTGAAACAAGAGGGGGGGGTATGTGACAGGAAGTCAGGTAAATCTGGGAATGTAGTCACAGGAAGGAGATACATTTCCACCTGATTTAGAAAGTTCACTGATACTATAGGGTGTTGGCTACAGAGCTAGCCAGCAGGAAGTTGAAAGGCCTTCACCTGTTCAGAATGAGGGAGTTAAGGCTCTATAATTTGTTCAGAGAAAGTCCTATTGATTGCTGCCTCCTGTCGCCGTGTGGGCTGGGAGAGGAAGGCAGACAAACGGCTGCATCCTGACGCCATGTGGGTAGAGGACAGTCCTGTGTGCCCCCTGAAAGCTGAGTGAGCATGGGGAAGACCTCCTGAAGCGGTGTGCGCTCAGGAGGGTAAAAACGAGTGAAGACGTCTCAAAGGTGAGAAGACGAAGTGTTTCTGTGTGAAAGAAAACAAAGGGACATGTTCAATGGACAATGTTTGTGCTGTGTGAAAAGCAAATCAATGGACATTTGAGTGTCTGCTGTAGGATCAGCAGTGTCGGCCCAACAGTAGGTTGGGAAGACTTCTTAGGTAGGTTCCAGCGTGAGAAGGTAGCCGCCCACAGAGGCAAGGATTTATTTTGTGTTTTATTTTATTTTGTTGTTTTGCTGCATGCACTTGTGTACAGAAATTGGAAGAATAAACCATAAACCTGTTGTTTGCAAGCACTTTTGGGCTATTTCTCTGTGAAAACGCACCCCCAAAGGGGTCATCCACGCCTACCACCGAGCTAATCCCTTACAGCATGTAGACACACAGGCACATAAGCACAGGCACAGGCACATTGAACGAACAACGTGAGAGAGAACGCCGGCGGTTGAAATAGCCGCTCAGAGCGGCGCTCGGCGATGACGTCATCCGTCTTAAAGGTGTATGCGTACCACCTAATTAGAAAGGTGGGACGCATATTGAAAGGAAATGGAAATTAAGGGTACCAGAGGTACCAGAATCTTACATGTATAGATCATTCCTGTGGACATGTAACCCTTTTTGGATCTATATACGATATCAACAAATGTCTGATAATAGACGAGAAACTTAAAAGCAATTTCTGTAGCTAAATGTTAACCAATCTATGGCAGATATGTCTCAATACATATTGTTAACCCATACATCCTATATTAAGATACATAATAATTAAATAGTATGATAAATAGAGTTAATATATAAATGTCTTGTAGATTAAAGTGATAATAGTGTGTGCAGCAAAAAATGTATATGCATATCAGGTCAGGGTATCGTAAGAGGTATGGAAATAGCATGTTGAAAGCATCATGTATTTCTAGATGCCAAATAGGGTATGTGACGTAGGAAAATGTTTTGATAGGCTGTGTTTTGGGAAACCTCTCTTAATGTTGCCTATATGTTCCCTTATACGAACTAATAGGGGCCTCGTGGTCCTGCCTACATATTGTAGCTTACAAGGACATTCGATAATGTAAGTAACATGTGTACTATGACAAGTGATCAGATTCCTGATCTGGAAAGTCTTCTTGTTCGCATTAGATTTAAATTGTGTGATTTTTCTCTTTTGTGCAGGATTGTTTTTGCAGGCCAAGCATTTTTGACACCGGATAAAGCCTTTCATCCCTGGGAATAGTTTGACCTGTTTTGGTGGGTCCACCACATTGTGGACGAGTCTATTCCTCAATGTGGGTGCTTTCCGGTATATAAATTTCAGTTTGTTTGGTAAAATTTTGGAGAGGATTTTGTCTGATTTTAAAATCGGCCAATATTTTTTAAAAATCTTTTCAACAGTCCTATATTGTTTGTTAAAGCCAGTAATAAAAGCACAATCAAAATTCTCCTTATTGTCTCTTCTCTTTTTCTTTAATAAGTCTTCCCTTGGCATATTTTTTATCTTATTTTTTTATTCCTCTAGGATAGATCTGTTATAACCTTTTTCTTCAAATCTACTAGTAAGTTTTGCTGCTTGTATCTCATAGTCTTCTACTTTGGTGCAATTTCATCTGACTCTCATATACTGCCCTTTGGGTACATTTTGTTTCCATTTACGATGATGGCAGCTGGACGTTAGGATATATCCGTTTTTATCGGTTGGTTTAAAAAAAGTTTTGGTTTGTATCTCATCCTTATTCTTAAGAATTTGCAAATCTAAAAAGTCAATCTGTTCTTTGTTGTAATTTGCTGTAAATTTTATACCAAATTGGTTACCATTCAATTGTTGCATGAAGGAGTCTAAAGACTCTTGTGTTCCATCCCATATCATGATTATGTTGTCTATGTAACGACGATAAAACCTTAATTGTGGTATGTTTTTTCCATATATAATTTTTTCCTCTAACATATCCATAAAAAAGCACTATATAAAAAATATATATCATATCCCAAGTCTGCTAAATACAATATTTGGATTGTTTATATTTACCCACATCGACATGCACAGGCTGTATGGGGTACTTCCTCTATATAACTTGTGAGAGTGATTTTTGACTTCCTAATCCATTCATTAGTTTACCTAACAACAAACTATGTTATTTTTCCTCCTATCAGATACTAAAGCTGTTTTTCTCAAAATTGCATACCAATTTTCTGCCCCTCAACAAGTGACTGCCGATTATAATTTTTTCGTATTGGCCGCTAGTCTTTTGTTCTACACACCTAATTCCGGTTGCCAAGTAACCCACTAGTATATTAAGAGCGGACCTGATGTGACCTGACGCTGCTCCTGATGACGTCATTTGATGACGAAACGCGTAGAGCGTAGCCACGTCAGTTCCGCCCGAGTGAGTGAAACGCAGATCCGGTCGTTGGAACGCATAGCATTCCGGAAACTACCGCTATACGAGGGGGTTTGCGGTCCCTATTACCTGTGTGCATAGCCCATTGCTTTTAAATGTAAGTACTTTATGTTTTTTATTTAATAAACAAACAGTTTTTACAGTACTTCACTATATGGAGTTTCCTTTCTTGCATTGTCTGGAATCTGCCTATGTTAATGGATGCACTATACATATGAGTGAGTGCGGGAAGTTATAAGCTGGTTTCCTCACCCAGCACCCGCGTTTTTCAGACCACCACGGGATTCACCCTTTTTTAATCCCCCTGGAATTCACCTACTTGATTATGGACTTTCACCACTTTTAAAGGATGTTGCTTCACATTTAATTTTTATTTTTCATGAACTTTTTACGAATTTATATATTTATCACTTGTGTATATTTATTTCTTAGCCCAATATTTATATTTTTCCACTTATTCCCTTTTTCACAAAAATATATTTTTTTTTCTTCTGAGATCACGTTAATACATATTTATTGGCAATTTCTATTGCTATATCTACCCAAGTGGCTAGTGCCTTCACCTTATTCACAATTGTCTAACCATTTATTAATTTTTATTCACTTTATATTTATGGTCACAATTTTTATATACCAGATCTATTCATATTTATATGGTCAATGTCACTTTAATTTGCACTTATTCACTACATCAATGTATATTCATGTATTTATTTATATTTATTATTGAGCCTTTTACTATATATTGGTTTTGGACATTGGTTTACTATATTTATTCTGCATATGATATAACACATCTTATTTATTACCTTTCACTGATTGTGACATTTTACCTGGCAGCGCCATATTACCTCCTCATTCATCATATATCCTCCCAGTATAACACCACAATGTCTGCCAACGTAGATCTACGTCACTCTGCGGAAAGTGGTTAATACAGCCTGCGATGACTAATGTTACATAATGTTAAATAGGGAATGTACAGTGTGAAGTGTGCGGTGGTGGGAAGTATGTGCTGGAGAGGGGTGTGGAGACGGCGAATGGGTAGTATGTGCAGGAGAGGAGTATGGTGTGTATGGTGGTGGGTAGTATGTGCAGAAGAGAAGTATGGTGTGTATGGTGGTGGGTATTATGTGCAGAACAGGAGTAAAGAGTGTATGGCGGTGGGTTGTATGTGCAGGAGAGGATTGCAGAGTGTATAGAGGTGGGTAGTGTATTCAGGAGAGGAGTGCGGAGTGTACAGAGGTGGGTATTATGTGAAGGAGAGGCGTGCAGAGTATACGGTGGTAGTATGTGCAGGAGAGGAGTTCGAAGTGTATGGCGGTGTGTATTATGTGCAGGAGAGGAGTGCGCAGTGTACAGCAGTGGGTAGAATGTGCAGGAGAGGAGTACGGAGTGTCTGTAGGTATATAATTTGAGGGGGAGTAATATGGAGTGTACAGTGGTGGGTAGTATGTGCAGGATGGTGTCAGTAGGGCAGTGGATGGTGTCAGTAGTTCTTTATTTTTTTTTATTTATTTATTTTTTTACAATTTGGGGCAGTGGACAATGTCAGTAGGGCAGTGGACAGTGTCAGTAGGGCAGTGGATGGGGTCAGTAGTTTTTTTATTTTTGTATTTATTTTTAATCTTTTTCACAATGCTTTTTTTTAGGGGGGATAGTAAATAGTAGTGAGGAAGTTGTTTTTATTTTATATTTTTTCTTACAATTTAATTTTTACTGTAATTTTCTTTTATCAGCCCTGTTGGTGTGCTTCGGTGAGATATCAGGGGTCAAAACAGATCCCTGACATCTCCCCTTTGAGACAGAGAAAGTGACTGAGGAAAGATTCCTCAGTCCCTTTCTCAGCAGCCTCACCATTGAAAATGAATAAACAGGAGACAGGGGCTTCCGTTTATTCATAAACTGAAGCAGAGTAAACAGTTTACTCTACTCAGTTAACATAGGAGCGATTGGTAGCGAACGCTCACTGTGTCAACTTGAGAAAAGGAAGGGGCTGGTAAATTACATGTTTACCGTCCCCTTTCTCCGCTCTTTATCCTGACAGATCCCACCGGCAGAGAGTGGGAGGGGAGGGAAGCCGGCTACCGGGGACGAGGGGGTGGGGGAGGATGGAGGAGCAGCCAGAGGAGCATGGGGGGGTGGAAGACACTGGAAACAGCCGGGGATCGGTGCGGCAGGAGGGACAGCTGTGAGCACCGATCTCCATGCATGACTTTTCAGCTGACAGCCGTGGGAGGGAGACGAGGAGAAGCAGCAGGGAGATCGGTGATCACAGCTGTCCCTCCCAGCACTCCGGCTGTAAACCAGGGGGACTATCCATGTGTCCAGGGTGGGTCACAGTGCCCCCCCCCCTCAGGGGCCCATGTGTAGTGAACACCCTGAACACATGGATGATACGCCACTGATGTCAGGCCTTTGAGTGTTTTGAAGAGCCAAATCCATCCCAGGTGCCACATAGCTGCAATAGCAAAAGCTTCTACGTCAGTTTTTCTCAACCAGGGTTTCTCCAGAGGTTAGAACTAATAAAAAATAACAGCGCCACAGACTAGTTAAGGAAAAAGGCCCCACTAGACCACTGCCACCCTAACTTTGATAGAACTAAAAATTACAGATACGATTAGAAATTGAGCAGCGCTGGTCTGAGCCACTTTCTGAATTTAATGCTAGTACACCCACAATAGCTCACACATTTCTCATAATGCATTGCACCTCACCAAACGTATAAAAAGTGCTAATGCAAAAAACCAAATGTGTTCATAGCAAATGATCCATAAACAATACATAGATTATAAAGTGCTATATGAGCAATCAATAAATAAACAAAGTGCTATAGTGCGTAAACTCAATCATGACAAAAAGTACTGCAAAGACAATCCATCAAAAATCTGAAAAAAAAAGTCATAGTGTTATAGAAAAGACAAAAAACTTGAAAAGGAAAACTCCCAAACAGCCAAGGTACATGCAATATTAAACATAAAAAAGAAAAGTCCCAAACAGCCTTTTATTAAAAACTTTTATTTCCACTCACATTTTCAAAATGTCATCCCGATGAGCGTTTTTACCCCAGTGTCAGGATGAAAACGGGAATGAAAATACATTTTTTTTTTTAAAAAAAGCCGGTGTTTTAAAAAGATTTTATACTAGCTCTCTTTCTCCTATCCTCTATTTATGTATGATGACACTTGGCCGAGAATGGGTATTGTGAGGAGCCATGTTTGGAGCCGAGTCATGCATTACTGTGTGGACCAGTTTTTACGCAGTTGCTGGTTTATAACTTGACCAGCCTATGTTTCTAGTGAATGCATTTAGTGAATGGTGAAGGATCACATTGGGTGTGATATGCACAGTAACATAAAGAGCACTTTTTGAGAAGTTTAATTACATTTAATACAGCACGTACCTTGGCTGTTTGCGACTATTCTTTTCATTTTTTTTTTTTTTTTGTTTTCTAGAACACTGACTTTTTTCCGATGTTTTCCGATTTTTGATGGATTGTTTTTTGCAGCTCTTTTTATTATGATTGGATATACTCACTTTAGCACGTTATGTTAATTGACTGCACATATAGCACTTTATAATCCATGTATTGTTTATGGATCATATGCTATGAACACAATTTGTGTTTGTTTTCACTAGCACTTTTTATGTTTGGTGAGATGAAATACATTTGTGAGCTATTGCGGGTGTACTAGCATATAATTCAGAAGCTGGGTTGAGACCAGTGTTGCTCAATTTCTAATAGTTCCTCCAGAGGTTGGTAGAGTTTCCTTGAACAATTAGCAACTTCTGCCACCCAGTTAAGTAACCACTGACACCAATGACCTTATTAGCTATCTGTAATGGGGGGGATTCTTCCCAATGACCTCAAATGTAAGAAACATCCTTCCCAATGACCATTTATGCTAATGATCCGTGAACTGTAGATATAGTCATTATTAGCAGGGGTTCCTCGAGACCAGAAAGTTGTTTCAAGGATACCTCCATGTTAAAAAGGTTGGGAAAGGCAGCTCTATGTCAATTTGTTCCCATAGGCTGTATCTTTGGAAATAGGCAGCAGACCAGCAGGATCCTGTGACTTTAGAAGCCAATTTTATTGTACATTCAAGGTCTTAATGGGGGGGGGGTATTTGTATGTAACCCTTAACGAGCTGTAAGTAACTCATTTGTGCCATTTATCATCAGTCTGAGCCAGGGGTCTCCAAACTTTCTAAACAAAGGGGCCGGTTTACTGTCCTTCAGACTTCGAAGGGGCCAGACTGTGGGCAGTGAAAGTAGAAAATGCCCTGGCATCAATGGGAGTAAATGCCCCATTATTGTCATTAGTGGTAAAATTGGCTATGCACGGTTGTCATAGCTTCGACTGTTTGCCTTTATCCACCAAGCACTACCTGTTGATTGCCTTTGGCCTTCCACTTAGTTTAGCCCTCAGATATACTGTACATGGGTAGAAAACAGAAGTTCTTCTCCAGCTAAACTATTTAAGTTTGTTTTTTTTGTTTTGGACTGCACTTAGGCACTTTAGCACCTATGGGCTACTCTACTGGTCTATTATATGCAAAAATTGGATAGTTTTACCCACAGTCTTACCTGCTCAGGTTTGCTTTGATGGTTTTAGCAATCCCCTTGTAGAAGGTGATAAACCTATTTTTCTTTCATTGTTTTGGCTTACACAAGGCACTTTAGCAATCGCCTGAGCAGATGGGACCTGAATTTGGTTTGCGTTTTATGACAGTACGTTATTTCTTTTATATGCTCATAGCTACTGGCACTTGGCGAAATTTGGTAACCTTGCCAATAGTATCTACCTTATAGAATTTTGTGAAGGTATGCACCGGCGACCAAGTGACCGCCTTGCAAACTTGCGATATTGATGCCTGATGACGGAAGGCCCAAGAAGGTATCAGCACCCGAGTAGAATGCACCGTGACAGGGAAAGGTGGAACCAGACCTTTAATGGAATAGGCCTGAGTTACCGTCTGTCTGATCCATCTGGAGATGATAGCCGAAGCAGTGGCCAGCCCTTTTCTTGGTCTGTCCATAACCACAAAAAGCGAGTCTAACCTCCGAAAGGACTCAGTAGCTGCCAGATACACCTGAATCGCACAAACCACATCCAAGGTATGCAAAGCAAATTCCTTGGGACACAAGGAAGGCAACACAATGTCCTCATTCAAATGGAAGTCAGAGACAACTTTGGGCAGGATTGATGGACAGGGATGAAGAACCACTTTGTCCCTATGGACCACTAAATAGGGACTGCGACAGGATAATGCCTCCAATTCAGATACCCTGCTGCCCAAAGGTAATAACCACCAAGAATGTCACCTTCTGGGATAAACGAAGACAATGGAATCTCCTGAATATTCTCAAATGGAGGTTTCTAGAGAACCGAAAGCACTAAAATTAAAACCCATGGCAGAAAAAAAGAGATCATACAGGTGGAGCCACATATCGAACCTCCTGAATGAAGGTACGAACTAAAGAGTGTGTGGCTAGGGGTTGCTGAAAGAAGATTGCCAAGGCAGACACCTGGCCCTTGATGGTACTCAAGGCCAACTTCTGATCAACAACCTGTTGAAGAAAGGTTAAGATCCGAGCCACAGAAAAGGATAGAGGATGAGCGTCAATCAACTCACACCAAAAAATGTACGCTTTCTACATACAATGGTATATCTTGCTGGAAGACAACTTCCTCGCCTTCACCTTAGTAGGGATCACTGATCCAGACAGACCTCTATCCCTCAGTACCTGTCTTTCAATAGCTAAGCCATTAAAACCAGCGACTAAAGCAGGATAGTAGATCAGCCCTTGGGACAACTGGTTTTCTTAGAGGAAGCCCCCAAGGGACGTTTATGGCTACCAGACTGATTGGAAGATCCTCGTCCTTGATTCCTCACAGGAATTGCGAAAGAAGCCTGAGCCGAGGATATTACTGGCCTTACTGTGGCCGTTGGACGCCTGCAGGGTCTGCAAGAGGAACCAATGATCTCACCGTGATCTTCGGTATCCTCCTGTGGAGCCGAACCTGCTAAAGGAGCTGCATATAGGACTGTGCAAACAGAACTGTCTTGAAGATGGAATGGATAACACTAAACTCAGAACCTGTATGCAAAATGGGAGAGAGCAGCCGGTGAATGTGTGACAGCAGCCGGTGAATCATGGTCTGTGGTTCCTGAAGTTTGTCCAGAGGAAGGACCACCCTGGTAAGAATTAGAATCAGACCTAGGTAAATCAATTCCCTGGACAGGGATAGGGGGGACCTTAGGTAGTTCGGACATCACCTGAACCTTTGCAGAAATTAAATCTGCACAAGGAGACTCAGGACCTAAAAAACCTGAAAAGGACAAAACAATCATTTTGTTCATCCCCTTGATGCTCATGAAGGAGGTCCACGAGGCCAGAAATCAGCAAAGCTGTCCCTCTACCCTAATAATGGGTGAGGGCAGACATTCATGCTGAAGGGGTCTTGTCTGCGGGTCCAGGGAAGCTCTATGCTTACCAGACTAAGGATGTTTGGAACCTCCAGGGAAGATTTGAAAGATCTATTTCCCTTATTCTCCTTCCCAGAAGCACAAAAGAATTTTCTGCGACGAGGCTCCTTCTTTTTCCTAGACTATGGCAGGAAGGTACTCTTTCCCCCCCCCCCGTGATACCCTTAATTATGTCATCCAGGTTAGCCCTAAACAGGCAATCGCCTTGAAAGGGCAGATCAATGAGAGCTTTCTTAGAGGCTTGGTCTTCGGGCCAAATATTAAGCCACAGCATGTGCCTAAATACCACCGCTGAGACAAAGTTTGGACAGCACAGAAGCTGCATCCAGAGCTGCATCAAAAATAAACTGCAGTCCATGGACCAACTGGTCCACTAAATTAACAAACAGCGCGGACCTGCTCATCCCCCCCCCCCCCAGGCCCTGGTGCAAAAGCTTGTCCCATTCAGTTAGGGTCTGAGACACCAGGGCTGAGGCAAAGACTGGCCGCAATGTCAAACCAGCCACAGTAAACATGCCGCGTGCCACAGCCTCCGCTTTCCTTTCAGCCAGATCCTTAGAGGATGGAGATTCCTCTACTGGGGATCATGGTAGCTTTGTTCAACCCGGAAACTCGAGGGTCCACCACTGGACTAGTGACTCCTTAAAAGCGTAGCTTACAGCAAAATGTTTGGTGACCACAAAGGGTCATTTTGGTTGTTCCTATCCATTATAGGAAAACCTGTCAAAATAAGGCACATAAGCAAACCCCTTTGGAGTGCAAGGTGACTTATGCGTACCAAACGACACAGCTACGTCCGTGGCTACATCAGCCGCATCCTCCATTTTTAGAGTCTCACACATTGCAGTGATAAGTGCATCTACCAGCACTTTTTAATTTCGCTGCTGCGACAATGGAGGAATCATCCTCATTATCGGATGGATCCAGGGGTGTGATATCAAGCCCCCTGGATGGGCCGCATCCACGGCAACATCAGGCTCAGGATCAGATGAGACAGACTGAGCAGGGAAAGTCCTTCCTCCTAGGCCTTTGCCCACACACCACTTTCACCTGGGACACTAAGGTCTGCAGGACCACAGTCAGTGCAACCATGGGAAGCTAGGGTTCCAAGGGACCTGCCACCTCCATGAGGGGGTCAGTGGGGGAGATGTGACCCTGAGGCTCCATAAGAAAAGGAAGACCTTGCAGTACAGAAACTACAGTGCCTTGCGAAAGTATTCGGCCCCCTTGAACTTTTCGACCTTTTGCCACATTTCAGGCTTCAAACATAAAGATATAAAACTATAATTTTTTGTGAAGAATCAACAACAAGTGGGACACAATCATGAAGTGGAACAAAATTTATTGGATATTTCAAACTTTGTTAACAAATAAAAAACTGAAAAATTGGGAGTGCAAAATGATTCAGCCCCCTTAAGTTAATACTTTGTAGCGCCACCTTTTGCTGCGATTACAGCTGTAAGTCACTTGGGGTATGTCTCTATCAGTTTTGCACACCAGGAGACTAATATTTTTGCCCATTCCTCCTTGCAAAACAGCTCGAGCTCAGTGAGGTTGGATGGAGAGCATTTGTGAACAGCAGTTTTCAGTTCTTTCCACAGATTTTCGATTGGATTCAGGTCTGGACTTTGACTTGGTCATTCTAACACCTGGATATGTTTATTTGTGAACCATTCAATTGTAGATTTTGTTGATTCTTCACAAAAAATTACAGTTTTATATCTTTATGTTTGAAGCCTGAAATGTGGCAAAAGGTCACAAAAAGTTCAAGGGGGCCGAATACTTTCGCAAGGCACTGTATCTTTTGGCACCACTAAAGTATTCCCCCAAGGCACCTACCAGCAGAGAGAGAGAGAACAGGGACCTCCAAGGACTCACCATACCGACCAGAGGAGCGACAAGAATTCGAACCCAGCATCATAATGGATACCATCCCTGTTCATATGTCCTAGGCAAAGGAAGAGTAAATTGAGGAGCTTCGGCATCCCCACGAGGCTTCGGTCATCTCAAGCATCTCTCGGACTAAGGGTAAATGGCCCTTGACATCATCAGGCTACACAAACATGGCTGTCAACTGGAGATCAGCCAGACTAACGTAAAATGGCCCCTGTGACATCATCGGGCTACACAAACATGGCAGCCAACCGGAGACCAGCCAGACTAGGGGAAAATGGCCACCATCAGCTACAAACGCTGAAGAATGCTGCCAGGATATTCCCTGCACCCTCTGCAACGCTGCACCCCCCCGAAGGTAGGACACACATTAGGGGAGACTCCGCTGCACACTCTGCACCGGTCTCTGCACTGGGACACCCCTGCACTGTACCCACACTGCAAACAGTAGGGCATGCACCTAGGGGTCTCCTACACTGAGACCCCTCCAGACTACCAGGGCAGGACACACACTATCCCAGGACCCTTTTAGAGTGGGGATAGCGGGGGAGACCCCAGGGGTCTGCACTGCATTCTCTGCCCTGGGGCCCCCCCCATATTCCAGGACCAGATGGGGGGAAAGAGGGTGGGGGAAGCCCAGCTCACTGAGGGATTACACCACTTGCAGACTGCCCGCCGCAGATATACTGCAGCAGGCTGTCTCAGCTACGCGAACCGTCGTACCAGTACGGCGATCGCGCGCGGAGCTAGGGAGGGTGCGTGCACGTCCTCGCAATGTTCTGATTCAGGTTTAGAACCTATCAGTCACAAGGTCCAGGCCAATGATTTTTGGCCTGGACCTGTTTATCGGTTCTGACTAATGGCAGAACATCCTGTGCCCATGTAATGTAAACACAGGCACAGGATATGTCATCTCCTCTCCTGGAGTCCTTTTCAGATCCAGCGTGAGAGGAGATAACAACATCTACCGTGAGTACTGAAGCACTACACTGACACCAGTACACATAGGCACACATTTAACCCCCCGATTACCCCCTAATTAACCCTTTCACTAGCTGTCAGAGTGTTCACTATATACAGTACAGATACAATTTACTGATCACTATATTAGTGTCACTTGTGACTTCAGATAGTGTGATAGGCAGTTGTGGTAGTCCCAAATAGATTTAGGGTCCCCACCATATATTCCCAATAAAGATTTAACTCCCTTATTACCCCCATTAACCCTTTCACTCCCTGTCACAATGTACACTAATTACAGTATACAGACAATTTACTGATCACTGTATTAGTGTCACTTGTGACTTCAGTTAGTTTGAGAGGCAGTTAGTGGTAGTTAGAGGCAGTCCCAGATAGTAGATATATGGTGGGGACCCTAAACCCAATAAAGATTTAACCCCCTGATCAACCCCAGTTAACCCCTTCATTGCCCTGTTACAGTGTCACTATTATAGTGTACAGATCTTTTTTCTGGTATTTTATTAGTGTCACAGGTGACATTAGTTAGTTAGCATCAATTCAGGACCTGGTCAGATTGCCCGCCACATATTTAGTAATACATTTTAACCCTTTAATTGCCAGTGACACACACACACACACACTAAACACCTCCATTACTAGTATAGTTTCTGAACGGATCAATATCTTTGATCTGATCAGAACTATACTAGCATCCCCAATAGTATATGTGTTCCTAAAACCAGGGCCGGTGCTTCCACTAGGCAAACTAGGCAGCCGCCTGGGGCGCATTGCCACCTAGGGGCGCAGCCAGGAGTCAGCACTCTCTCTCCATCATGAATTCTCCCTCATGAATG
The DNA here is from genome assembly GCF_965119305.1 of Pelophylax lessonae. Classification (NCBI taxonomy): domain Eukaryota; kingdom Metazoa; phylum Chordata; class Amphibia; order Anura; family Ranidae; genus Pelophylax; species Pelophylax lessonae. Next base: position 314,021,222 of record NC_138768.1, on the reverse strand, counting down.
ATTATTGTGAGCTGAGGCGAGGGGCGGAGGTGGGGGGGAAGAAGGGACAGCGGAAGATGCAAAGTGTCTTGGGCAGTAGTGGAACTACCAGGCCCTGGCTTTCCACCACTGTTGGAGGGGCCCCAAAAGGCAAGAAGGGAGCCCCCCAGAGTGCTGCCTGCATGATGATCCTCTTCAGGCGGAGCTGAGTGGCAGGAAGTGACTCTCTGCACTGAGCTGGTGGGCAGCCGTTTATTTCCCTGGGTCGGTATTAAGCAGGGAGCGGAGGAGAGCTGATCCTGAGCCAGAGCTCGGCACTGGAGGGCGGAACCTTTACTGGGGCAGAAGCGATGAGGCACCAGAATGGTCTGAGGAGGTTGGTGATGAAGGACATGTGGAGCTCTCTAACTGCTGCTTTTCCCTCCACCAGGAGCCACCGCGTTTAACAGGGGTTCGGGGTCACCAGGTGTGCCATGAGGAATTGGAGTCCCTGGGTGTGCCATGGGGGATTGGGGTCCCCAGGTGTGACACGGAGGAACATCAGGGTCCCCAGGTGTGACACGGAGGAACATCAGGGTCCCCAAATGTAACATGGAAAAACATCAGGATCTGACATGGAGGTACATCTGGGTCAGTGTGTATGACAGCATGAAATGGAGTAATATTGGGGTCCCAGGGTGTGACATGGAAAAACATCAAAGTCTCTTGGTGTGACATTGAGGGACATTAGGGTCCCCGGGTGGGAAATGGAGGAATATGGGGGTCACTGGGTATGACAGCATAACATAGAGGGACCATCAGATCAGGGTCACATAGAGTAGTTTTTAACCCCTTCCCTTTTGGGGGGGGGCGCAAGTAGCTGCTCTTGCCTAGGGCATAAAATAGTCTAGCACCGGCCCTGCCTAAAACTCAGCATTAGCAGGATCAGCCCGAACATCTGCCAGCACCTACGTTTATCCCCCCCCCCAGCAGATTACTATTACTTCCAATACACAGCACGCTAAACCGCAGTGTTAGCAGAGTCAGGCCTGATCTCTGCTAACACTAGCAGTTACATTTTTTGGTAGCAGTTCCAACCGTCCTTTACAACCAGGTGCTTTTTTACCTGCGAGTCATACTAGGTACCTATAAATTTTTTAGCCAAAATGTTCAAACAGAGGTACACTAGTGAAGAGGCCTACACGATGCTGAGCATGACAGATGAGAGCGATGGGGAAGCCTCATTGTCCGATAACTCTGATGACAGTGTAGTGGTCCCTGCTATGGTCAGGCGTACCCGACCCCATTTTTCTGTTGCTGAGGTTGGAGAATTTCTGTTTCCTCTCAGAAGCCGAGATTTCAGAACAAACTCTGCAGGAACGCCGCAGCACAAGACTTATGCCTGTACCGTTTGATTTGTTGTAAGTGCAACATATTTTTAGCCACAATAAATGGTTTATCTTTTAAACCACTATGGGAGCGTTTCTATCTCTTGCCTTTCATGACATATGAGCTGGTTGACAGCTGATCCTTTATGTACCATTGCCTTATGGATGGATGATCGGTTGATTGCCTATTTGGACCACCTATGATTTAGTAAGTATAGAGTATGTAGCGGCAAAGGATAAATACAATAAATATAAGCAAAGTGTATATCTAGTAAAATAATGGATCTGTGAATAAATAAATAAATAAATAAATAAATAAAAATATGTATCACAAAAAGGTGCAAGTGCTCTTAAATTCTGTGATAATAAAATGATCCTGGTGATAAAAAATGAATTCCGTAAATGATGAGAATACTTCTATAAATGAAGAGTTAGTGTCACAATAAGTGCTTGTTCGAATAAATATATCTATTAATCACACATAAGCATACACAAGTGGAAATTAAAATAGGTGCAAAAAGTCCATAAAAAGTGGGTAATTTCTTCTATGCTGGGCTGGTATCCTAGCATAGAAGAAATTACCCACTTTTTGGACCAATTTTAATTTCCACTTGTGTATGCTTATGTGTGATTAATGGATATATTTATTCACACGAGCGCTTATTGTGACACTAACTCTTCATTTATAGAAGTATCTCATCATTCACGGAATTAGTTTTTTATCACCTGGATAATTTTATTATCACAGAATTTAAGAGCACTTGCACCTTTTTGTGATACATATTTATAATTATTTATTCACAGATACATTATTTTACTAGATATACACTTTGCTTATATTTATTGTATTTATCCTTTGGCGCTACATACTCTATACTTTCTGGATTGTCTTGGTGTTAGGTGAATACACTTTATGTTGGCAGCCATCGGTCCCCTTATCTGGCTATTAAGCAATTAATTGGGGTTAAAAGTTTTTTATATTGGCCAGCGCTGATTAATCATTTTTATAAACCATTAGTTTATACACCTATGATTTAGTGGCCACTGTGATCAGGTAAGGGGATTACCTATACCACATAGGGTGAGAAGCTTCTCTCTTGTTTTCCAGTCACCCCTATCTGTATATGGTTCTTCTTGGAATGCTGGTGTCATCTATCTTTTCTCTCCTGGATTTGACCATTTATTTATGGACTTTTATGTATGATTTACATATACTGTCCTATATTGATTATGTATATTTTTTTCATTGGTTCTATTATCCTTGATTAGCGCTGTATTATTTGCTTGTTATTTTGTTTTTGGAAGCCTGTATCTTTATTCCTAGTGCTAGCTGCTTACCTCATAGCGCAGTGTTTTACTCTGTTTGAAATAGGTTTTTTGTTCTGCCTAGTCCTACTCCTGGAGGAGGCAATATAACCCAGTAGTTAAGATTTCTTGGAGCACTATGTCCGTCAAACTAAAGAGAAAATAAAATTACTATAAGTAAAAATGGGTCTCAAAACCTTTCTTACACAGAAATAACCGAGAATCCCAAGGTAAATCAGACTATAAGAAGTATTCGCAAGAGACCACAAAAATGAAAAGGAGAAAAGCTTTCACAGATTAGGTGGGTACGTGGGAGGAACTCAGGCCTCCTAGAATAGGTATCAATCTTAGTCCTCCAATAGAAACTAAAATTCCAAGTAGAAGGGAGTTAGTTAAACAGAAACAGTCTGGAAGCAGCAACTCCACAGCTATATGTAAAAAGAAAGAAAAAGAAGTAAACAAAATTTAAACTAAATCAGTCTTCATTTTCATTGGGTCTGAAGCTGGTAAATCAGATGGTAATAGCAAATAGAGATGTCCCAAACTATTCGCCGTGGAACAGTTCCCGGCTAACATCGCTTGTTCGCGTTCGGCGCGGCGGGCGACCATATGCGACGTTCGGTCCGCCCCCTATATGTCCTCATTGAGCAAACTTTGACCCTGTACCTCACAGTGAGCAGACACATTCCAGCCAATCAGCATACCCTCCCTCCCAGACCCTCCCACCTCCTATAAAAAAGCAAGGACAGCATCCATCCTAGATTCATTCTGAAGCTGCAGTGTTAGTTAGAGCAGGGAGAGTGCTGCTGCTGCTGAATTATTAGCTAGGCCAGTGTTCTGTGTCCACTTCATTCCTCAAAGACCCATCTACTGTAAGGACAGCACCCCAAAAAGCCCTTTTTAGGGCTGGTACATCAGTCTGCTTTTGTGCGAGAGGCCACAGGCCCACAGACTGTACTGTGTGCACACCACTCATATAGGGTGGCACAGTACATTGCACGCATAGTATCACTAATATGGGATAGTAGGCAGGATATTAAATCTTATCACTATAAATAATACAATAAATTATACATGAATTATATAAAGAGTGCAGACACCAATTTTGGAATAATTTAGCCGCTGCAGTTTATTACTGGTTTAAAACAATTTAAATATTTAATAAATATCAATAAATAAACCTCTTAAAAACAGCCCAGCCACTACGGCTCAGGCTTTATCAATAAATAAAATCCATCAACTTCAATAAAACATCCAATAGCATAAATATACCAATTGTCCCCCTTTGTAAACAACAGCCGCGACATTAGGGGAGGGGGGGGTTGGGGAACCTCTCAGCTTGCTGCTTCCTAAGGCGAATGAGCCCCCCTGAGCTGGGCTCTTAATTTATATGCTAGCTTCCTGCCCAAAATTTCCACAGTATTCCACATGCCACTGCAGGTGCAGCTCAGTCACCTGCAGTTACACGTGACTAACTACTCTACCTTTTACCTCAGGCACCTCATCCCACCCTTTTTCCCTGAGGAAAAAGCCCGGGAAGAAACCCGCCTGACCCAAACTTGACCTTACTGATCTTGAACTTCCCGCCACTTCTCCCATGAGGAAAAGGGGGCATATAAAATGCCTACCCTTTTCCTTTCATTGTGAAGCTGCAGTGTTAGTTAGAGCAGGGAGAGTGCTGCTGCTGCTGAAATAATAGCTAGGCCAGTGTTCTGTGTCCACTCCAGTCCTCAAAGACCCATCTGCTGTAAGGGCAGCGTCCTGACAGCACCCCAAAAAGCACTTTTTAGGGCTGGTACATCAGTCTGCTTTTATATATATATATATATATATATATATATATATATATATATATATATATATATATATATTGCAGTTGCCTGCCCATGTGTGAGAGGCCACAGGCCCACAGACTGTACTGTGTGCACACCACTCATATAGGGTGGCACAGTACCTTGCACGCATAGTACCACTAATCTAAAAAAAAAAAAATGACAGGCAGAGGCAGGCCAACCCGCAGGGGCCATTGTGGTCGTGGTGCTGTGATTTCCTATGGCCCTAGAATAATGCCCAGTGTTCAGAGGCCACGCACCCTGAACTCGAAAAATTCTGAGGACATAGTTGACTGGCTTTCACAGGACACCCAATCTTCTACAGCTTCCGCTCGGAACCTTGACGCACCATCCTCCTCCAGCTCAGCTAGGGGACGTAACAGGGATTAAACTGATAAGAATAGTACTACTTAACACACCACTCATAAAGGATGGCACAGTACATTGCACGGCGCACGCGCAGTGCCCCAAATTGGAAGTAAGAGGACCGACCAACCATCTTTTTCCATCTCCCGGTTCCTAAAATCTATTCCATACATTGGCCCCTGATAGGGGGCAAAACAGAGATTAAACTACTGCAGAATCATTGTTTTCTGGGTCACTTACCTGTCACTGAACTACCTCAGCACGACCATAGGCTTTGAAAAACCGCCATCGCCTGCAATCTCCCAAACATGCGCACGAGCACAGTCATCGCTACACCAAGATTGACGCATAGAGGAATAAAATTTATGTCATGAGTGTTTCAACTATTGACAACTCTTTGCGGTTGTCTAAAATCTATTTAATACACGTCCCCTGATAGGGGACGTAACAGGGATTAAACTGATAAGAATAGTACTACTTAACACATCACTCATATAGGATGGCACAGTACATTGAACGGCGCACGCGCAGTGCCCCAAATTGGACGTAAGAGGACCGACCAACCATCTTTTTCCATCTCCCGGTTCCTAAAATCTATTCCATACACCATTCCATACACCGGCCCCTGATAGGGGACAAAACAGAGATTAATCTGGTAAGAACAGATATTTTCAATTTAAATAAAGAGGACAGCCTCCGCGGAGCTGGGTATTTTTTGGCCGCGTTACTGAACGCTCATGCACAATGGCTGTAGGCTCATGCGTCCTTTTGCGGAGGTGACAAACCTGGTCAGTCAAACCCAAGGCAACATCATCAACCTCATCCCATATGCGTTTTTTCTGGAGCGTGCCCTGCGAAGAGTGCTGGATCAGGCCGTAGATGAGCATGAAGAGGAAGAGTTATGGTCACCATCACCACCAGAAGCAGCCTTATCATGGTCGATTGCTGGACCTGCGGCAACGCAGAGAGAGGAGTCTGAAGAAGAGGAGTCAGAGGAGGAAGGTGACTTTGAGGAGGTGGAAGACCAACCACAGGAGACGTCCCAGGGGGCTTGTTGTCACCTTTCGGGGACCCTTGGTGTTGTACGTGGCTGGGTGAAGGAATAGACCTTCAATGATGTCAGTGAGGACAAGGAATGGGACATGGCTAGCTTGGTATCCAACCTTGTGCAAATGGGGAGATTGCGGTTGTGCAAATGGACTGTTTGCGGTTGTTTGCGATGCGTTAAATAGGTAGTTTGATCTGTCACTCTGAAGCGGGCGCAACCCTTACACTACCTGATCGAGACAACATCATACCTGATCGTATACACACACTGGATGTTTTAAAGCACGTTATTCCAAACAATTTAGGAATGTTAGGTGATTTATGCCCTTTATGGATTAAAACCTGACTCTGTGTCAACTACATAATTTTCCATGGGAGTTTTGCCATGGATCCCCCTCTGGCATGCCACAGTCCAGGTGTTAGTCCCCTTGAAACAACCTTTCCATCACTATTGTGGCCAGAAAGAGTCCCTGTGGGTTTTAAAATTCGCCTGCCTATTGAAGTCTATGGCGGTTCGCCCGGTACGCCCGTTCGCGAACATTTGCGGAACTTCGCATTCGCCATTCGCGAACGGAAAATTTTATGTTCACAACATTTCTAATAGCAAACAGAACATGGTAGTCATGGAATGAGGTCACAAGCGTGAGTTAGTAAGGATTGATGCCATATCTGCTTAGAGTGAAGCAATATAGACGGAGTTCTAAACAGGTTTATCTTCAAACAAAACAGTTTTGAGCTTGATCCAAAAGAGGAAAGAAAAAAGTTAACTGGTGTAATTTTCAGCATATATCAACAGTTGAAACTCGTGAATCATCCCAGGTCCCCAGGGCAAATAGAGATATGTCCAATTAGGCAATTTCGAAGAGGCAAACAAAAGTCAGGTCACTTCTCTAGACCTCGGGGAGGCAGAGGTAGATCCAGATGTGGATGATCTGTAGGGTCTGCCTTTTTTATATGGAGTCTTGTTGAGTGAATTACAGGGTGAAGCTGGAGGGCTGGAAATAGGTGGCAGCAATTTAAAATCCAGGTATCACTCTGGGACTTCAGTGAAGTGTATTTGGAGTGCATTACAAAAGTCATTTAGCTCATCTTTGAATCTGATCATATGAGATATCCTAATGAAAGTGGCTTGAAGCGCAAAAGGGAAGCGCCATCTGTATGTAATGTTATTTTCTTTGAGCACTTTAAGTAGAGGTCTTATGGCCCTTCTATTATTTAGCATTATGGGTGAAAAATCTTTAAACAGCTTGATAGTTTGTTCATTGAGCATGACAAGGTCATTTTGCCTAGCCTTAGCAAGAATCTTCTCTTTCAGGCTGTAGTTAAAGAGACAGCATATATCACGTGGCAGGGCCAAGTCTGAGCTTTTCGGGAGTAGAGATCCGTGTGCCCTGTCAATCTCTATATGAATGTCAGCATCCCTTTCCAGAACTCCATTAAAAATTTTCTGTAAAGCGGGTTTGATCTGCTCTGTAGTGATAGTCTCTGGCAACCCTCTAACTCTAATGTTGTGCCTCCTGCCTATCTTATCGAGGTCTTCAAGGTGCCGGTAAATGGAGAGGAGGTGCTTTGAATGGGTCATCGTTATGTCTTCAAGCCTGGTGATGGCTCTGTCCCTTTGCTTCCCCAACCGCTCCGTGTTAGCTAGTTGGTCTGGGAGCACTAGTAGATCTGCTTTAAGATCTGTGATCCTATTTCCAATTAATAAAATTTTAATATCTGCTGTGAAGACAGCCATGTCAGAGTAGAGGAGTGGTTGTTCTGCGCCATGTACAGTTGATCTTACCGACTCTTCCAATGCCGACATTTCTTGGTGCTGTCCTCCCTGTGGTGAGCCTACTCCATCTTGCCAGCTGGGGTGCTTCTTCCCGTGGCCAACCTGGATCTGAAGAATGCTGGGATGTGGCAGGCAGGGGATGCAGTCAAGGAGTGGTGGGAGCGGGTGGGATGAATCAGCTTGGTGATTGGTCCTATTCTGGGGTAAATTAGACCGATGTAAGAGCTGTGGAGCTGCCTTTCTCCCAGAGCTTTCTCAGTGTGTGGCCATCCACTCTGAGTGCCAAGCCACACCACCAAAAAATGTTTTTACCTGTTGTATATATAGCGTTTTTACAGAGGTTTGCAAAGTTATTTCCTAAAGTTGGAGCAGTGAGTAGCTTGGCTGGGGCAGTGCATTTAGTATTTGATTTGTAGAGTTTGTATATTATTTAGGTTTTACCAAAACTAATGATTGACTGTTGATGGCATTGCATTTTTTTCCTGCTTTTGAAGCATTGTATAACTGTATGAAATGAAAGCATCCTGGGGCCCAAGGTGCACTAATACCACCACTGGGGTAGCCCCCAAAGTCTGTTCTAAAACAAAATAGGGTAATATGCAGTAATTTGTAGGGCCCACAATCGTCAAAGAGAACTGGGTGGACTTAAAAGCTTGTGCTACCAAATATATTCATTTAGCCAACAAAAAGTACCACCTATATCATTTTGCTAGCAAGGTAGCAATAACAAATATATGAGGGGTTGGCCAAAAATGTCCATTTTATCTAAGAAGCCATTTGTGAGTTGCAGTTGATGTTCAACTGTTGGCGACTGGCAATCAGGCAAATAAATAAGTAGATAAAGGTATTGCTACCTTGCCATTCACATCTTCTTGATTATACACCAGACTATGTAGCAAGTGGTGCTATGGGAAAGGTAAATGCCTTTATATATTTTAAATTAGCATAATATTATATGACACTGGGCTGTGTATTGAAATAATTGAAAAGCAGGTTATGACTGATTATGACTCCTATGGCTGAGGATGAATACCTTCTTTATAGAAACGTATTACTGTTACGAAAGCCTGGGAACTGTACAGGACAGGAGTAAACTTTGAAGCTAAAGTGACAGTAAAGATCATGATAAAAATCAGCCAAATGGATTATTCAAAGGGGTTTGGCTATACTGTAAATTCATAAAATGGCAATTAATTCTAGAAAAGCACAGGTATTTGAAAACCCATGGGAGAGTATATTGATACTGTTTGGAATTTCCAGCACACCCTCCCACAAGTGTCGTAAGTTTAAAACACGTGTTATAAATATCTGACTACCACCACTGTGAGACTTACTGAATAGGCCATAAAAGAATCTGCAAACTCATGGCACAATGTCAGCAACAGTCAATATTAATAGAATTCTAGGCAAATACGTGTGATACTGATAAGCTCAGAGGCAGAAATGGGGTCCAACAACAACCCAGTCACCCCAGATGAATAAAAATAGGCCGCGCAAGCATTTAATTGATTATTGGAACAGGAATCGAGGGACAATCTTTTAAAAGGTAAAAAAATGTTACTATGATAGCTGTCTAAATTGCGATCTACCCTACTTTGGAGAGATTACCCGTTTATACACAACAGGAATTAAAGGAAAATCTTCCCGATGAAATACAAGTAATTTTATCTATTGCCTACTGAATACAAAATTTAAAAAAAGGTTTTGCTTTGTATACACTTTATTGATTTTCTCACACATAGATAACTTTTAATCTTTTCCATGCAGTTCAGAGTATTCAACAAGAGATGTTCCACTTGCCTTCTTTATTATCTTGATCTGTTTAGGATCCCTTCGACATAGCCTGATCCAGCACCTCCTGTAATTCGTGAGATACACTGTCTCAGTCCGCACCCAGAATTTAGGTTTGTGGTCTGGTGGAATGTTTTGCCATATTCCCAGTCCTCCATTATCCTCGATAGCCATTGTAATACGTTTTTTCTTGTTTTTGTTTTTAATCTTGAATAATATCATCACCTATAGAAACACTACTAGATCGGAAACCATTTTGGGCATAAACTAGTTGCAAGCATGATAAAAAAAATAACCCTTTGGTTAGTCGGAAGCAAAAATGTTATAAATTGTATAACTAGGTACAAAAATACTTTCTTTGTGAATGGCTTTTTAAAGAGTAATTCTACCATATGAAAGGGGGGGGGGCATGGCCTGGTAGGAGTCCAGGCTGAGGTTGCCACTTTGATTACCATCATAGGACCATACAGATGTGCAGCACCAGGGATCACCTCTAATCTCTTCCTTGAGGCAACTTATAATATCCAAGTGAAAGATATAACACCAACATTTCAGATTTTTTAAAAAGGATCAACCCCTCCTTAAAATGACTTGTAAACCCAATCAGGTGTAGCTAATCACCTTCTCAATGGCAGACATAGCCATTTGACTTTCAACTGTCATCACCTGTGGTCACTTTGATTCCTGGAGCATTTCAGTCCCTGGTAGTGCAAATGAAGCAAACAATCAACTATGGGTGGCAAGGCACGGTCAAAAGGTCTCCAGGCTATAGTTGTGGACAGGCACAAGTCAGGAGATGGATACATAAAAAAATGTAAAATCTTTATGAATGCCTAGAAGCACAGTGGAATCTATTATTACCAAAGGTATTTTGTACAACACAGACCACCCTCCCTTAATCAAAAACAAACATACTACAAACTGGATGATAGAGACAGGAGCAAACTGGTCAGAGAGGCTACCAAGAAGCCTACAGAAACTCTGAAGCAGTCACAGGAATTTATGACAAAGAGTGGTCATTGTGTGCATGTGACAACATCACAAATTTTCCACAAATTTGGCTTGTATGGGAGGATTGCAAGAAAAAAAGCCACTCTTCAAGAAAGGCCACATGCAGTCATGACTGAGCTTTGCCAAAACACACCTTGAAGAATCTGAGGCCACATGGAAAAAGGTGTTATAATCAGGTTGAAAAAATAGGTTTTTGGATCTGAACTGGATAGAAAGAGTAGTTTCTGCCACCATCCCAGGGTTATAGTATGTCGGTCTGTGGTGCCTCAAGTCAGGTACGGGATTTTAAGGGCAGGAGTAAACAAGTACACAGAAATAGTGCAATTTTAAATAAAAAGTAAGATTTATTCCATGTTAAGGTTGTATACATAATACAAGTGAGTTAATGGGTACAGTCCCATAGTGATAGTGAAGAGGAATAGTAAGTTGTGTTGAACGTGAATTAAGTGACTTAAAGAAACAATTGGTAATTGGTCCTGTTCTGCTGTTCCTCATATCCAAGATTAGGAATGATTGCAGAGAACGGGCTTGATCGGTATTTCCGACATGTTTCGGCCTGTAGCGGCCTTTATCAAGGATTTTTTACCGATTCTAAGGTAAATGAAAAGAATGTCAGTGGTAACAGTATATGGTTATAATCAACTTAGTTTGTTCATAAAAATTGTGGTGTTACATACAGTGGGTACGGAAAGTATTCAGACCCCCTTAAATTTTTCACTCTTTGTTATATTGCAGCCATTTGCTAAAATCATTTAGGTTCATTCTTCTTCTTCCTCATGAATGTACACATAGCACCCCATACTGACAGAAAAACACAGAATTGTTGACATTGTTGCAGATTAAAAAAGAAAAACTGAAATATCACATGGTCCTAAGTATTCAGACCCTTTGCTCAGTATTTAGTAGAAGCCCCCTTTTGATCTAATACAGCCAGGAGTCTTTTTGGGAAAGATGCAACAAGTCTTTCACACCTGGATTTGGGGATCCTCTGCCATTCCTCCTTGCAGATCCTCTCCAGTTCTGTCAGGTTGGATGGTAAACGTTGGTGGACAGCCATTTTTAGGTCTCTCCAGAGATGCTCAATTGGGTTTAAGTCAGGGCTCTGGCTGGGCCATTCAAGAACAGTCACGGAGTTGTTGTGAAGCCACTCCTTCGTTATTTTAGCTGTGTGCTTAGGGTCATTGTCTTGTTGGAAGGTAAACCTTCGGCCCAGTCTGAGGTCCAGAGCACTCTGGAGAAGGTTTTTGTCCAGGATATCCCTGTACTTGGCCGCATTCATCTTTCCCTCGATTGCAACCAGTCGTCCTGTCCCTGCAGCTGAAAAACACCCCCACAGCATGATGCTGCCACCACCATGCTTCACTGTTGGGACTGTATTGGACAGGTGATGAGCAGTGCCTGGTTTTCTCCACACATACCGCTTAGAATTAAGGCCAAAAAGTTCTATTTTGGTCTCATCAGACCAGAGAATCTTATTTCTCACCATCTTGGAGTCCTTCAGGTGTTTTTTAGCAAACTCCATGCAGGCTTTCATGTGTCTTACACTGAGGAGAGGCTTCCGTCGGGCCACTCTGCCATAAAGCCCCAACTGGTGGAGGGCTGCAGTGATGGTTGACTTTCTACAACTTTCTCCCATCTCCTGACTGCATCTCTGGAGCTCAGCCACAGTGATCTTTGGGTTCTTCTTTACCTCCCTCACCAAGGCTCTTCTCCCCCGATAGCTCAGTTTGGTCGGACGGCCAGCTCTAGAAAGGGTTCTGGTCGTCCCAAACATCTTCCATTTGAGGATTATGGAGGCCACTGTGCTCTTAGTAACCTTAAGTGCAGCAGAAATCTTTTTGTAACCTTGGCCAGATCTGTGCCTTGCCACAATTCTGTCTCTGAGCTCTTCAGGCAGTTCCTTTGACCTCATGATTCTCATTTGCTCTGACATGCATTGTGATCTGGAAGGTCTTATATAGACAGGTGTGTGGCTTTCCTAATCAAGTCCAATCAGTATAATCAAACACAGCTGGACTCAAATGAAGGTGTAGAACCATCTCAAGGATGATCAGAAGAAATGGAAAGCACCTGAGTTAAATATATGAGTGTCACAGCAAAGGGTCTGAATACTTAGGACCATGTGATATTTCAGTTTTTCTTTTTTAAAAAAATCTGCAACAATGTCAACAATTCTGTGTTTTTCCGTCAATATGGGGAGCTGTGTGTACATTCATGAGGAAGAAGAATGAACTTAAATGATTTTAGCAAATGGCTGCAATATAACAAAGAGTGAAAAATTTAAGGGGGTCTGAATACTTTCCGTACCCACTGTACATATTTTTTGTCCAATTCCTAAAATTTTGTTTTTCCCAGAATGTCTCCGGGAGCTGCAGGAACAGTGCTGTATTGGATGAGAGGATATATATATTGAGGTTGCCAGATTTAAGCAAATTGGGAGTACTAATAATATAAAAGAGAAAAATAGTATTTTACTTATTGGGCCACACTTTTTTGGGTCCAAGATGCAATGTGGTCAGGATAGGTGAGAGTCCACATCGATGAGGGTCCTCTATAATAAAGATATAAATATATAAAGTGGGACTTGTGGTGAGTAGTACATCATGGGTTCCGAGATGTGCAAGTTGGGAGTAAGGTGCAGAGTAGAGGTAAGTAGTTAGACTTGGTCAGAAGATGTATGATAATCTTCTCCAAGTCTATACTTACATTTGCTTGATGCGTGGTTCAATAAGGTATCGCAGCACGTAGTCTCCAGGTCCTCTCCTCCCTTGGTCCGGGAGAGACTGAGGACTCTGAGATGTTCCCCGGCCTTTTGAAGGCTGTCGCGCATGCGCGGTAGTGCGCTGCGTGACGCCAATGAGCAGCGTGCGTGGTCAGGTGGGGGATGCGCCTGCGCAATGCGGAAGCTGCATCCCTTGTGACCGTGCGGACGTGCCCAGACGGCCGCCGACACGGAGTAAAAGCCGAGATCCCCGATGGGGATGGTGGAAGGTCTGAGACCGACCGATCGGCTTTAGAATGCCCCGATCCAGGGAGGATTCGGGGCTTACCGTGCCGGGAGTTCCCGGAGTATGCGGGAAAAGCAAAAAAGGAAAATGGATTGAACAGTCTTATATTGAGGTGATACATTACTTAAAAGTAATCACCTTGAAGTACAGTAGCATAATAAGAGCATTGTATAATCAGTATAATTTAAGGCATAAATTATAACTTTATATAGAAGATGCAGCAATGTAATAGTGGAATGAGAGACACAGTTGTGGGAGGGTCTGGATTGGGTTTGGGGGAAAAAATCGGGGTCAGGCATATGCCAATTGTGTGGCAAGGTTTTAAAAGATTTTAAAAGATTGGATGGTGAGTGGTGATCAAATTGGACAATTTGAACAATCCAAACGATTGGTAGAAGTATGTAGTTGGTGGAGGGAAGGGTATCAATGGTTTGTGATAATTTTTCCGGGTAGGTAAGGGGGAAATGGTGGGGGAGAAAAAAGGGGGGGGGGTAAATTTATGGGATTTAGTCTTTTTTTCCGGATGAGAAGCCTGGGAGAAAGGGGCGGAAGCTTTGTGCTTCGTTTAATCCTGGTGGAATGGTGGCTTTGAGATATGTAATCCATCGCATTTCTAATTGCAAATTCTAATTCTAATTGGTGTTATAATCAGAAGAGATTAAAATTGAATTATTTTTTGGCCTCAACACCAAACAATATGTCTGGTGGAAATCCAATACAGCTCACCATCCAAATAACACAATTTCTACAGTAAAGCATGGACATGGTAATATCCTGTTTTGGGGTTGTTTCTCTGCAGCAGGGACTGGGGCGCTTGTCAGGATAGAAGCAAAATGGATGGGGCAAAATAACATCAAATTCTTGAGGAAAATCTGCTGTCAATGGGAAGAAGAAAAAGATTTACTTTCCAACCTGACAATTATCCAAAGCATACAGCAAAAATGACCACACAGTGGGTAAAGGAGCAACATGTGAATGTCCTTGCATAGCCTAGTCAGAGCCCAGAATTACCGTATATACTTGAGTATAAGCCGAGTTTTTCAGCATGTTTTTTTCATGCTGAAAAAGCCCCCCTCGGCTTATACTCGAGTCACTGTCTTTTTAAAAATGGCGCCGACGTGTCACCGCGCATGCCCGGGAATAGCCGAACGTGTACGGGCTTTCCCAAGCATCGGCGGCGCATTCACGATGACGTATTGGTGCCGGGCGGCGCGATTTTTAAATCGAAGGCGCCTCACCGACAGGTAAGTGAGACTCCTCCGCAGCCCCTGCATTTCCTCATGCAGTGCTGCGGGCATGGTACAGGACATTCTCCTGTACCATGCCCACAGCACTGCATCTCCTGTGCCATGCCTGTACATACTGTGCCATGCCTGTACCATCACCTGTGCTATGCCTATACCATCGCCTGTGCCATGCCTATACAATCTCCTGTGCCATGCCTGTACCATGACCTGTGCCATGCCTGTATCATGACCTGTGCCATGCCTGTATCATGACCTGTGCCATGCCTATACCATCATCTGTGCCATGCCTGTACCATGACCTGTGCCATGCCTGTACCATGACCTGTGCCATGCCCGCAGCCCCTGTTTTGTGTCTCGTGGTGGTCCAGTTGGGTCCGGTAGCTGCTGCATTTCCCACCCTAGGCTTATACTCGAGTCAATAAGTTTTCCCACTTTTTTATGGTAAAATTAGGGGCCTCAGCTTATGTTCGGGTCGACTTATACTCGAGTATATACGGTAAATATTATTGAAAACATGTGAAATGACTTGAAGACTGCAGTCCACAAACGGTCACCATCAAATTTAACTGAACTCGAGCAGTTCTGCAAAGAAGAGCGGGCAAATATTGCAGACTAGATGTGCAGTTAGTAGAGACATATCCCAACAGACCAAAGGCTGTAATTAAAGCAAAAGGTGGTTCAACAAAATACTGACACAAGGGGATGATCCTTTTTGCAACTCAGGGATTCTGTTTTTGAATTTTTTTTTTTCTGACATGTCTTTCAGTTGGATGTTAACCACTTAAGCCCCGGAAGATTTTACCCCCTTCATGACCAGGGCCTATTTTGCGATTCGGCACTGCTTTACTTTAATGGACAATTGCGCGGTCGTGCGACGCTGTACCTAAACAAATTTGGCGTCCTTTTTTTCCCACAAACAGAGCTTTCTTTTGGTGGTATTTGATCACCTGTGCCATTTTTTGATCATGCGCTATAAACAAAAAAAGAGTGTCAATTTTGCAAAAATAACAATATTTTTCACATTTTTTATATGAAATTAGCAAAAAAAATTTAAAAATCAAAATTTAACATTTTAGGCCAATTTTTTTTTTACCATATGTTTGGTAAAAAAAAAAAAAAAAAAAAAAAAAAAAAAAAAAAAAAAAAAAAAAAATCGCAAAAAGCGTATTTTGATTGGTTTGCGCAAAACAACTAACAAAGGGAAAGATTTTTGTTGTTTTTTTTTTTAACACGTAATGGCGGCGATCTGCGATTTTTTTTGCGGGACTGCGACATTGGGGCGGACAGATCGGACCCTTGACTGACATTTTTGGGGTTACCAGTGACATTACTACAGTAATCAGTGCTATACATATGCACTGTTACTGTAAAAATGACACTGGCAGTAAAGGGGTTAACTTTTTTTTGAGAGGGAGGGGTTAAGTGTGTCCCTAGGGGCATGTTTCTAACTGTGATTGGCTGTGGCTTGATGTGTAAGAACAGTGATCAACGGTCCTACATAGTAGAACCGTTTGATCACCATTCTTACACAGGGGAGACTGACAGGCGGCTTTGTTTACACTAGCTGCCTGCCTTTCTCCCGCTGTCACAGACGATCGCGAGTGCCCGGCGGACATCGGGTCTGCCGGGCACACACACGGGGGGGGTCTGTGACCGCGTGGGAGCGCGCATCCGGCGGCGCACGCTCTCTCCCAAAACCCTTACAGGCTAGCGACGTAGCCCTACGTCGCTTTGCCTGTGAGGGGCTGACTGCCGACGTAAATAGTCGTGTGGCAGTCGGCAAGTGGTTAAATATGTAAATAAGGTAATCGTAAATTAGGGTTAGATAAAACAAAAACAGTGTGTCCTAATTTCAGGCTGCAAAGCAACAATATGTGATTTTACAGGGGGTTATATCTTTTCTATATCCACTGTATGTCTTGGATACTCCAGCAGAGTGATCTATTGGTGTTTCTACCCACAACTGTGTGTTCCAGCAACTTGTATTACATTCCCCATAATATAATATAAATACAAATCATATTCCAGTAGAAATGGTGAAGTTTGGAGTAGAGCTGCTCACTTCTCCAGAAATAACTCCAGCCTAAACTCATTAGCATCCTAATTAGGTAAGTGGCTGGAGTTAAACCTTCAACTAGGTGCTTTAGTGAATTCGGGTTTGGAGTTAACCAAAATCCCTTTGTGTTTTTCATAGAAGGAAATTTGTCTATTCTGAATCACTATTACACAGCAATGTCATCTATTATGGATTATTTTAATTTTAAGGTGTAGTTATGTATCTTATGTGTTTTAACCTTTCGATTTACTAATAGCAGACTACACAGCTGTCTAATTAGCAATCTTCATTCTTTATTCATCTAAAAACTTTCAGGCATGTCTGATTGTATTCAGCACTTTGGTGTAGTGGGCTATGCTCATAGACAAAGATTGCTAGGTCATGAGTTCAAGGCCCGACCATGATAACACCCTGTGTGCTCACAGTTTTGTGTCATAATTTTTTTTGGCCACATAGTAATACATTGGCTACATGCATATGTGCAGGGTGCAATTATGCATTTGCCAAGTTTCAGTATTTATTTACAGTTGTCTAAAATTTAAGGAGGTGATGGCACACTTGGGATTTGAACTCATGCTCTCAGTGCTTATAGACAGGAACACTAACCACTAAACCATTAAGCTGAGCATGATTACCCATGGAGTATTTTATTTTATGCTGTTGCATTTTGAATGACAATTGCGCGGTCATGCAACTCTGTACCTAACACAAATGTATGACATTATTTTCACACAAATATTGCTTTCTTTTGGTGGTATTTGATCACCGCAAGGTTTTTTTTTTTTATTGGCAAAAAGACGACCTAAATGTTTGACCCCTAAAAAAATGTGTTTTTGTTTATGTAATAAAATTTGGTAAATCAATGTTTTTTGTTGCACTGACGAGCATTGATGAGGCTACGCTGGCAGGCACCGATGAGACACTAATATGCAGCACTGATGGACACTGATAGGCGGCACTGATATGCAGCAATGATAGGTGGCACTGATGGGCAATGATTGGCACTGGTGGGCAGCACTGATAGATGGTAATGATGGGTAGCACTGATGAGGAGAGCACTAACAGGTTCCCTGAGCACTGATTGGCATCAATGGTGGCATGGGTGGGCATCCCTGATGGCCATGGGTCAGCAATCCCTGGTGGCTCTAGTGGCATCCCCCAAGGGTCTGCACTGGTAATCAATGCTCCGATTACAAGCACAGACCCCCCCCCACACACACACACACTTAAGCCTCATACATACGCAACGATTGTTGGCCGTGAATTTTCGGCCAACGTCCGATCGGCCGATTGTCGGCTTGTTAGTATGATGCTTCCGACAACCGACTCCGACTTTTCGGCCGAACAAAATCTGGTGCGCATGCTATAAAATTTTTGTTGGCCGTCAACAGAACGGCCGATTTTCCGTCAGTCAGTATAGATTTCGGCAGACAAAATTCAGATGCACAAGACTGGGCATGCTCAGAGAAGAAAAAACACACGGAAAGTTAACCAGCACATGACATCACTTCTGAAGTTTACCGCGAATTTGCCGCAAATTCACTATAACTCCCACTAACGTTTCAAAAACTTTATTTTTAGCCAAATTTTTGGTATGGAGCATGCGCGCATGGGCTATCTGCCAGAAATTGACTCTGGAGCTATTTTTGCATTTTACACTTTTATTAATATCTTTTTTTCTACTTAACTTTTTCATACAGTTTAAAAGCAGTTTAGCTCAAAATCGTATAACACATCCTTCCCACACATTTTTTATTTTTTTCCTGCCATATTTTGTGATTTTGAAAAAATGAGTCCACCTTTTAGCTGGACTGTTTTTAAGTCCAGTCAGGACGTTATTTGATCTTAGTGAATTTGACACTGCTCATAACGTTTCTGATGGTGTTATAGTGAATTGCATTTGCACCTAAAAATAGTCAAAATTGAGGTAAAATAGAACAAAATCAGTGTTGGAGGTACAGTGAATTTGGCCCTAAAGCCTCGTACACACGCAAACGAATTTCCGCCGACCGGTCGTCCGTCTTTTGTCCAGAGTGGTGTCTGTTGGTTGGAATGTGCTCTAGACTGCACACAAATTTTTCCGTACGACAGAATTCTACTTCAGAAGTGATGTCATGTGTTGGATTGCTTTGTATGTGTTCTCTCATCTCTGAGCATGCCTAGTCTTGCTCGTAAGATTTTTCCCCATCGAAATCTGTACTAATGAGACGAAAATCGGATGTGTTTTGATGGTCGACAAAAATGATATAGCCTGCACACCAGGATTTTTTCGGCCGAAAAGTTGGAGTCGGTTGTCAGAAGCACCATACTAACAAGCCGAAAATCGGCAGATCGGTCTTCGGACGAAAATTCCCGGCCGAATTTCGACTCGTGTGTACGGGGCTTTAGTCTTTGGCATTTGGTCATGTGGCCCAAACATCAGTGGGAAGACATTCATGGGCTCTGGAAAAGTATTTGTTTGTTTAGGTTACCCTCCCTACTCAGCTGTATTGATAGCACAGGTCAACATCTACATTGCATCTAGTGTTTTACAAATGTTTTTTGAAGCTGCTGCTAAGTGGTCAGGCACATCATTGGAGTTAATGTAATAGGCCTATGATATCGCCATAAAAAGTACAAAGTACTTCTCACCTGCCAATGCGATCACATAGTGGGCTTGTTAGCCCCAAGTGATAGCAATAAAGTAAAATACAAACTGGATTTTTGACTTGCCGTAAAATCCTTTTCTCTGAAGTTCATTGACAGACGCAGCTTCATATTCTTCTTAACCATTGGGTTATGCTGCCTCCTACAGGAGTAGGACACTAGGCAGGAAAAGTCTTTACCACGCCTATGGGACAGTCCCTGGGGGTATACACCCACCCACTCTGCTATAGGCATTCAGTTTTGTTGCAAGCAGTGTCAGAAGAAAAAAAAACCCCAACTCATATATAGAGGCTAAAAATAGGAAAAATGGGGACTTTATATGAGGCACAATACAAATATGCCTCTATCACTAAAATTGGAAAAAAAGGGAGGAGCGGGGTTTTTGGGACTTTACATGAGGTGTGCAGCCAGTAAATAAACTATGTGTAATCCTTATGTGTCTATACATACAATGGTACAACAGAAGACATATATTAGGTAAATAAGGCAAGTATTTATTGAGTAATGTCTAGAATACATGATAGAAAGGTATAAATAGAAAGTAGTACTTCATCAAAAATGTAGTATACATGAATCATAAGTTTGATAATGATACAGCAATGTCATAAAACATTAGGGAATAGAAATACTAAACTATACAGTGGTGTAGTGGTTAGCACTTTCACCTAGCAACACGAGGGTCACTGGTTCAAATCCCAACCACGACACTACCTGCCTGGAGTTTGCATGTTCTCCCTGTGCCTGCGTGGGTTTCCTCCGGGTACTCCGATTTCCTCCCACACGCCAAAGACATGCTGGTAGGTTAATTGGATCCTGTATAAAAAAAATTGTCCCTACTGTGTATGTATGTGAGTTAGGGACCTTCGATTGTAAGCTCCTTGAGGGCAGGGACTGATGTGAATGTACAATGTATATGTAAAGTGCAGCGTAAATTGACAGCGCTATACAAGTACCTGAAATAAATAAATAAAATAAAAATTATTCAGTCCAGGTCCCCTGAACACACATCTTTCCAAGCATTCCACCCCAATCGAACAGGCTGGCATCCATGGTTACCACAGTCCAATACAAGGGAAGGAAGGACTTGCCCTGACGCAGAGCCAAGGAACGGAGCCACTACAGTAGAGCACTTCTTGTGTTTTGACTCAACCGAATCAGATTGTCTATAGATTTTGGATCCTTGTTCCACTTGACAAGAATTTCTCTTTGCAGAGGTTTTGTGTAGAACTGAGAAAATGGAACTGCCTCGAATGTAGACACCATCAGGCCTAGTGCTCGCATGCAAGTCCGCAGAGAGGACAGATTGCTGGACAACAGCAAGCGAATCGCCCTCTGCAACTTTTGCTGCTTTTCCAGAGGGATAAACACCCTCACTGAGTCCAGAGTCAGTCTCAGATAATCTAATTTGGAAGATGGGACCAGAGCAGATTTTTTGAAATTGATGTTCCAACCGAACTCTTGCACAGTGTTTGACAAGTCACCCAACAGGACTGAATGTGAGTCTGCTCTTAAGAGTAGATCATCCAGGTACCCCAGTACTGCAATCCCCCGCTGTCACAGTAATGCCAATACCGGAGCCAACACCTTGGTGAGGACTAGTGATGGGCCGAACACTCCCTGGTTTGGTTCGCACCAGAACACCGCAAACAGAGGAAAAGTTTGTTCGAATAAACGAACCCCATTGAAGTCTATGGGACTCGAACCTCGAAAATCAAACGGCCTCATTTTGAAGGCTTAAATGCAAGTTATTGCCCCAAAAAAAAGTGTATGGGGGTCCGAGTACTGACCTGGGGAACATGTAGCAATGAAAAAAAAGTTTTTACAAACGATAGTTTTTAAAGGAGCACTGATTTACTGATTTTAATGAGGCTTAAAGTGAAACTATAAAAATAAAAAATTCCTTTAAATATCATGCCTGGGGGGTCCCCTGAATGTGCTTGTAAAATAGTGCATCTCTACAATGTATGTAGCCTGCTGCAGCAATACTGACGATATTAAAGCAAAATATGTCATATGCATACAAATTTCATACAAATTTCAAATTGCATATACTTGTCATACAGGTGAAGAAAAATTGGGCCTTGGTTGTTGGTGGTGCCTGAACACCGAAAACCCCTCACAGTTACTCTTGTTGGGCGCAGGAACTGGCCCTGCTGCTAAAAAATCCATACAAATTTCAAATTACATGTACTTGTCATACAGGTGTCAAATATTGGGCCTTTGCTGTTGGTGGTGCCTGAACACCGTAACCAAGCCCTCGCAGATACTCTTGCTGGGTGCAGGAACGGGACCTGCTGGTAAGAATTCCTTGCAAATTTGAAATTGCATGTCCTACACAGGTGCCAAAAATTGGGCCTTTGCTGTAGATGGTGCCTAAACACCATAACCAAGCTCTCATAGATACTCTTGCTGGGTGCAGGAACGGGATCTACTGGTAAGAATTCCATGCAAATTTGAAATTGCATGAGCTATACATGTGCCCAAAATTGGGCCTTTGCTGTAGGTGGTGCCTGAACACCGTAACCCCTCACACTTAGCAGGGCAGAGGGACAGGGCCTGCTGTTAAAAATGAAATACGACATTTAAATTGTATGCACCTGTCATACAAGTGCAGAAAAGTTAGGCCTTGGGGGTTGGTAGTGACCTAAACCAAAAACATTGTTGGAAGCTAGCATAATCAAGGTAGAGGAATAGGATAAGCAGCATATGCAGTCTTCAAGGGATGGCAGACCCCTAGAAAATTCAATCAGTTACATCAGCATCAGGGGCTTGATAGCTCTTGTTGATCCAGGACTGGTTCATTTTGATAAAAGTCAGCTGGTCAACAGAATATGTGGACAGGCGCACTCTTTTGTCCGTCACAAAAAACGGAATTTTTGTAAAATCTTACCTGTAAAATTCCTTTCTCTGAGTCCTCCGACAGTCGCCGCCTCTTCATATTCGTCACATATGGGGTATTAGACTTTGCTCCGAAGGAGTAGCTAGGCAACAGAATATGTTAACAATAAAGCTTTAACATATCCCACCCTCAAGGGGTGGTCCCCTCAGTCAATACCCTCCTACTTCCTGCAACCATATCTCAGTTTTAGTGGAATAGCAGTAGAGTATACATTCAAACCCCAAAAGAGGGGCGGGGGCGGCGACTGTCGGAGGACTCAGAGAAAGGAATTTTACAGGTAAGATTTTACAAAAATTCCGTTTTCTCTTACGTCCTCCGACAGTCGCCGCCTCTTCATATTCGTCACATATGGGGACGTCCCAAAGCAGTGCAAACATGAGGGGTGGGAAACGCATCCGCGCCGAAAGGCAACGCAGTCTCCACATCAAAGAAAGGAACCTTACCAAAGGAAGGAAACCAGCTGGGCAACAGCAAAATAAGTGCTCAACAGGAGCAACAACCCAGGAAAAGACAAAAAACCAGGGGATACAAAAAACTATCCCAACAGCCAGGAGTCCCCAACAAGGGACCCTATGGAACAGCCGCACTAAGAACCTTGCGGCCAAAGGAAGCATCCGCCGATGCCTGAACATCTACTTTGTAGAATTTTGTGAAAGTGTGTACGGTCGACCAAGTCGCCGCCTTACACACCTGGGCTACAGAAGCCCCATGACGGCAGGCCCAAGACGTACTCAGTGATCTAGTAGAGTGCGCCTTCACAGGCACAGGGGGAACCTTCCCCTGCAAGGCATAGGCCTGTTCAATGGTCTGCCTGATCCATTTGGCAATGGTAGAGGCGGAAGCCGCCATGCCCTTCCGAGGACCCTCTGGAAGAACAAACAAGGAGTCAGTCTTACGAAAAGACTCAGTCGATTTAAGGTAAACCCTTATCGCCCGAACAACATCCAGAGAGTGCAATCTCACCTCCTTCGGATGTTTAGGCTTCGTGCACAACGAAGGCAAAACAATATCCTCGTTAAGATGGAATTCCGAAACTCGTTTCGGTAGAAAAGAAGGATTAGGTCGCAAGACCACCTTATCCAAATGAACAACCAGGTACGGAGACTTGCAGGACAAAGCCGCCAGTTCCGACACTCTGCGAGCCGAAGTGATCGCCACCAAAAAGGCGACCTTTTTGGACAACATAGACAACGAGATCTCCCTGATACGTTCAAAAGGAGCACGTTGTAACACAGATAGAACTAGATTCAAGTCCCAAGGGGGCAAAGGATCCCTCCTAGGAGGAACCAGATGCCGCACACCCTGAATAAAAGTGCCAACCAAGGAGTTGGAAGCCACGGGACGTTGAAACAGAACGGCCAGCGCCGACACCTGACCCTTAATCGTAGCCAGCGCCAAAACGCTGATCGACACCCGTCTGAAGGAAAGACAGCACACGGGAAACCGAGTACGTGCGGGGTGAAAACCCCCTGGACTCACACCAGGCAAAATAGGCCTTCCAAGTACGGTAATAAACCTTCCCCGAGGAAGACTTCCTCGCGTTGATCAAAGTATGAACGACCTCTGGAGAGAGACCCTTCTCCTTCAGGACCTCGGTCTCAACAGCCAGGCCGTCAAAGCCAGCGACTGTAAAGCAGGATGGTAAATCGGTCCTTGAGACAGTAGATCGTCTCGAAGAGGCAGACGCCAAGGAGCGTCGACCGCCAGATTCACGAGGTCTGCGTACCAGGACCGGCGAGGCCAGTCCGGTGCCACAAGAATCACCGTGCTGCGTTCCGAGTGCAACCTGCGAAGGAACCTGGACAGCAACTGAATCGGTGGAAACGCGTACATCAGCCTGTACTGATGCCACGGGGCCACTAACGCGTCCGACGCGTCTGCCCGAGGGTCGCGCGTCCTTGCCACGAACCTCTTCACCTTGTAGTTGAGGCGAGACGCGAACAGGTCCACATCTGGAAGACCCCACTTCGCGCACAACATCTGGAAGACAGCCGGGTGGAGAGACCATTCCCCCTGATCCAGGGTCTGGCGACTCAGATAGTCCGCCTGCCAGTTCTCCACTCCCGGAATGTGAACCGCCGTTATCGCCTGGACATGAGTCTCGGCCCAAGACAGAATGTCGGCCACTTCTCGAGCCGCTCGGGCACTCCTGGTGCCCCCCTTGGTGGTTGATGTAGGCCACCGCCGTGGCATTGTCCGTCTGCACCCGAACCGGGCAGCCCTGCAGCCGGTCCGTCCAGCGATGAAGACAGAGCCTTATCGCACGCAATTCCAGAATGTTGATCGGAAGGGAAGACTCCCCCTCCGACCAGGTCCCCTGGGCGGACAGAACGCCCAGAACACCACCCCAGCCCGACAGGCTGGCATCCGTGGTGATTATCGTCCACGAGATCGGACGAAACGACTTGCCCCCGGACACCAACGGGGACTGGAGCCACCACAGAAGGTTTTCCCTGGTGCGATGACTCAACGAGATCTGAAGATCCAGAGATTGAGGTCGCCCGTCCCACCTGGACAGGATCTCCGCTTGGAGACCCCGCGTGTGAAACTGCGCGAAAGGAATCGCCTCGAAGGCCGAGACCATCAATCCCAGACATCTCATACCCGTCCGCAGAGACGAGTGTGGAACGTCCCTGAGGGACCTGACTTCCTCCTGAAGAGTCCTGAGTTTGTCTTCCGGCAGGAAGACCTTCGCCTGCACCGAGTCCAGTATCATTCCCAGATAGGGGAGACGAACCGACGGACTCAGTGTCGACTTTGGAACATTTATCGTCCAACCGAACTCCTGCAGAGTTTGCATTGTGACAGACAGGTCCTTCTCCAGACCCTGTCTGGTCACAGACCGAACCAGAATGTCGTCCAGATACCCCAGGACAGAAATGCCCTGGGCTCTCAATGCCAGAACCGGTGCAAGCACCTTGGTGAAGACCCGCGGAGCCGAGGCGAGCCCAAAGGGCAACGCCACAAACTGGTAGTGATCCTCCGCAATGGCAAATCGAAGGTACTTCTGATGACCCTCGAATATGGGGATGTGAAGGTACGCATCCTTCAAATCGATGGAGGCCATGAATTCCCCCGGAACCAGGGCAGCCACCACCGAGCGCAGGGATTCCATGCGGAACTTGCGAACTCGCACAGAGCGGTTCAGAGCTTTCAAGTCCAGAATCGGACGAACCTTGCCCTCCTTCCTGGGCACGGTGAACAGATTGGAATAAAACCCCCGAAATCTGTCCCGATGAGGCACCGGAACCACCACTCCGAGCCCTCAGGTCCCGCACCGCCAGGTGCAGATCCCGCAGGCGCTCTGGAGACAGTTGAAGATTTGAGGGAAAAAATCTGCTCTCCGGCCGAGAGAGAAACTCGATCTTGTAACCAGATCGAACGATTTCCAGAACCCATCTGTCCCTCACACGGGCCAACCAGGGCTGAAGAAAACCGAGCAAGCGTCCCCCCACCCCAAAACTGGGTGAGGGCGCCCCTTCAGGCCGAACTGTTATGGGCCGCAGGTCCGGATTGACCGGACTTCTGTTTCCCAGACCAGGGCTTCTTCTGAGAGCCTTGGCCCTTGAACGGTTTGCCCTTGTAGTGCGGCCGAAAGGCACGAAAGGACCCCTGAGGGGGCCGAAAATGAGCATGCTTCTTCCCAGAAGCCCCCTTAGCCTTGGGGAAATGGGGCAAGAGAGTGCTCTTACCCCCGGTAATCCCCTTAATCAACACATCCAGGGACTCCCCAAAAAGGCGAGACCCATCATAAGGCAGATTGGCTAAGGTTTTACGTGAAGATTGGTCCACCGACCAACATTTCAACCAAACCAGGCGGCGAGACAACACCGCCACGCTGTGCACACGCGCGGCCAACGGAATCAGGTCCAGGTCCGCATCACACAGATACATGACACCCTGGTGGATCTGATCCACCATATCCAGGGTCGCCGCCGAGGCCGAATCGGCCACTAGGACGCGCCTAAGCATCTGCGTCCAACTTGCGATCGCCTGGGCCGCCATGAGAGAAGCAAACAGAGCCTTAAGCATAGAACCCGTAACAGAATAAGTATGACGGGCAAGAGACTCCAGTCTCCTATCCGTGGCATCACGGAAAACAGGGGATCCCTCTGCAGGGATCGCAGTGGCTTTGTTCAAAACCGCAATAGCATGATCCACTGGCGGAGGCACACACCACCGTTCATCAGTGGCAGGCGAGAAAGGATAACGCAGCTTAAATTTACTTGGTACCGCAAAAGGCTTGCGCAAATCGCGCCATTGGTCCTTAACAGCGCGCTGAAAATCAGCATTGCAGGGAAAAACCTGCGGCGTCCTGCGTTTTCTCTGCGTCCCATAAGCCGCCAAGGCAGCTGGGGGACACACCTCGTCCTGCAAACGTAGCGTCTGCTTAATGGAAGCAATCAACTCATCCATGATTGCAAGCTCTTCAGGCGAGCCAGGGGGAGAATTATCAACCCCCTCAACTTCAGCCTCTACCTCAGACCCCACTAGATCAAGAGAGGAGCGGGACCCCGATAGGGGGGTCCCCGCCAGAACAGCCCCATCACCTTCACCCTCAGAATCAGAGGACAGAGCAACTCTGGGCCGTTTAGTAGATTGAGCAGCCACCAGCATTTGCACCTGTGCAGCAAGGCCAGCCACAATAGTGGCTAAATCCCCCCCTGGGGGGGAAACAGCGGTCCCCTGGCTTTCCACCAATACTGTGGGAAACTTGCCCTCCTGAGAATCCATTGCCCCTGTATGCCAGACAACCAAGGGTTAACTGCCCCCTTACAGCAAGCGCGGCAAGCGCAGCCCACCGCACCACACTCAGGCACAATGAGACCCCCACAGGGAATATACAGACTGAATACAGGCAATGGAACACAGGAATAGAAGGATAAAACCTGAGGAGACTCCGCTGCTGCTGCTGCCTCGATCGGTGCTTCCAGGAGAGAGGAAGTGATGCTGCCAGGGCGCTCTATGTAAGCCTATGGAGGCTACAAGAAAATGGCCGCCGTGCATGTAAACCATGCGGCCGGAGCGGGCGCCGGTAAAATGGCGTCGTTTGGCGCCGAAATCGCCGCTCCACAGTGCATAAAATCACACACAATATTATCCCATTATATGGATACATGTTAGATCGCCGCAGCGATCGC
Organism: Pelophylax lessonae; assembly: GCF_965119305.1. Taxonomy (NCBI): domain Eukaryota; kingdom Metazoa; phylum Chordata; class Amphibia; order Anura; family Ranidae; genus Pelophylax; species Pelophylax lessonae. The sequence continues at coordinate 313,993,750 of NC_138768.1, read as the reverse complement.
TGTATATGCCCCAACATGCCATTAAAAACATGCCCCACAGCACACAGCTCCTCACACTGCCCAGCCTGACATACTCAGTGTCATACAGCTCCCCCCCCCCCCTTGCAGCCCACAGCATGCAGCCGAGAGATAGGGAGACAAGCAGTGTGATTAAAGGCAGGTTACACAGTCCCAGACTGAGACCCCCCCCAGACAGACAGGTCCCCACATAGATACACTTACCTCACATGGCGTGGGGAACCCGCACAGGCGAACAAGCCGCTGCACATGAGGCAGGGAGAGTCGCAATTCAAGACGCACACAATGGCGGTTCAGAAACCGCACAGCGTCCGGTGAGGTAGCCACCTCACCAATCATCCCTGCACCGAACAGGGATGGGTCGTTCACTGTGCCAGGAGCGTTACCTGGCTGAACGCTCGATGGCAGACTGGGAAGCCACTGACCCACGACCTGCGACCAGGGGGATCAGCCCGAGACCCAGTCCGCATGATCCTCTTCGTCCGAAGAACTAACTAATGCTGACAAAAATAACAGCTAAGTAAAGGTAGAGAGAAAACTCAAACAAAATATCAAAAAGAAGAAAGAGTCTGGGACAAAAAGTCCCAGCACAGAGAGAGCCAGCCACTCCTGACAAGCTAGACATTAAAACTGAGATATGGTTGCAGGAAGTAGGAGGGTATTGACTGAGGGGACCACCCCTTGAGGGTGGGATATGTTAAAGCTTTATTGTTAACATATTCTGTTGCCTAGCTACTCCTTCGGAGCAAAGTCTAATACCCCATATGTGACGAATATGAAGAGGCGGCGACTGTCGGAGGACGTAAGAGAAACTCCAGCAGCACTGAGCGTCCATTCGGAAAGCACGCAGGAGCAGGAAGCAGGACAGGCCAGTAGCTCCATTGCATACTGAGCAAGTTCTGGCCAGTGGTCCATCCTCAAGACCCAAGCCCAGTGGATGCTCAGCTGGAAAGGTCTCCAAGGTTGCTCTTGCGCCTAGATTATCTTGCACCATATGATGGAGACGCTGCCGATGGTTGCTTAAACCTAACAGCTCTGGGTGCTGCTGAGAACAAAATAACTGATTAATAGCAGAGATCACTTGATTGGCCAAAGCATGAGGTCAGGGTGCATGCTTTGGCCAATCACATAACGCGCTGCACGCGCAGTGCGCGTGCAGTGCATTATGAGAATCTCAAATTTCCTGCAAAGAAGCACATTGGTTCGTCATTCGATGAACGATCGAACAACCAATGTTCGAGTCGAAGTTAGCTTCGACTCAAACTCGAAGCTCATCCCTAGTGAGAAGAGCGGAAGCGAGACCAAAAGGCAACGCCACAAATTGATAATGCTCCTATCCTACAGCGAAGAAAACACTGGTGTCTTAAATAGGAATGTGTAGATATGCATCCCTAATATCGATGGAGGCCAAAAAGGCCCCTTGGCGTAGGGATGCCAGTACCGTGCGAATGGACTCCATTTGCAAACGTCTTTACCCGCACAAAGCGGTTTAAAGCCTTGAGGTCCAGTATTGGACGCACTTTGCCTTCTTTCCTGGGAACAGTGAACAGGTTTGAATACAACTCCTGAAAGCATTCCCGAGAGGGAATCCACACAATCACCCCTTGCAAAAGCAGATCTTGTACCGCCTCTCGTAGATCCCTTAGCCAATCTGGAGATAGGTGTAGATTGGACGGAAAGAATCTGTCTGACGGTTGAGACCTGAATTCAATCTTGTGACCCTATCGGATCAGTTCGTGGACCCATTTGTCCTGAATCAAGGAGGTCCATGGTTCTAGAAAGAAACAAAAAGACGTCCCCCCACTCCAGTTACAGATGAGGGTGCCCCCTTAATGCAGAAGGAGACTTGTCTTCAGATCTGGAGGGACCTGCTCACGGCTTACCCGACCACGTCTTCTTGGAACCCCCAGATAATCTAAATGGCTTAGAGCCCTTCTCCTGCGTGCCGGAGGCACAAAAGGGCCACCTGTGTGCTGAAAAATAAGGGCCCTGTCTGTGACACGGAGACTTGCCATTAGCGGACTGAGGAAGAAGAGTACTTTTGCCACCTGTAAGCCCTTTGCCAATGAAGAACCAAATGTAAAGGGGAGATCTGACAGAGCATTTTTAGAAGCCTGGTCATGCATCTAATGGTCACCCCTACCGCAGAAATTCTAGCCATAAGGGGGACTGCATCTAAAGACGCATCACATATAAATAGTAATGCTTGGACCATTTGGTCTGTTAGCTCTGCAAGGCCCGGGGGAAGCGGTTCTGCTTCCAAATCACTTTTTCTTAACTTTGCCCATTCCATTATGGTCTGGGACACCAGAGTGATAGCAAAGACCGGTCTAAGTATTGAACCCACTATCAGTGGCAGGACAGAGTCTCAATCCTTCTATCACCGGGTCTTTAAAGACCGGAGACTCCTCCACCGGGACCACAGCAGATTTGTTCAGTCTGGAGACTGGATGGTCCACCTTCGGTGGAACGGTCCATTTACTGACTACAGCGTCCCCAAAGGGGTAGTGCCTCAAAGCGTTTTGGCACCACTAACATGTTTAAAGCACCCCCACTGTTCAGTGACAATTTTGTCAAAAAGTTCCAGACAAGGGAAAACCTTGCCTGACTTCTGGGATTTGCGTGTGCCACACTGACACTACAAGTGCCTACACCAGCGCGTTTTCCCGTGCAGCTGCAGATGAGGATATTTCATCCTCGCCATCAGAGTGTGATGACGCAGATCCCTCACTGTGACTCGTTTCCGTGGCGGCCATATCAACCTCAAAATCTGAGGATATAGATGAGGCAGGTGAGGGCAGTGAGCGCTTATTACTAGTTCTGTTTTAGGACCAAATCAACTTTTGACACCAGAGCCTCCAAAACGGCCATTAAGGCAGACAAGGGTTTGCGACCCAGAGGTCCCGCAGCAGCAAGGAGGGGATCAGTAGGTGAGACTTGCTCCTGCGACTGCATGTTATCCCAAGGACAGCGCAGTGTCACTTTAAGAATACTGCAGAAAATGGCCCCACACCGCTGTGCCAGCGGTACTACTAGTCCCAGCACACACTAAACTGCAATGTAGCAGAGTGGGAGGGCGACCTAGAGGGACCCCAATCGACTCACCACCACCCGATATCAGGGAAAACAGAGCCGGCCTGAAATGTGGAGAAAAACGATCTTCACAGACAGAGGAAGCACCTGGGTCAGCACTAGAGTTAATGCCTTGCCACTCACTGCTGTACATCATTCTCGAACTACGAGAAAATGTCCGCCCAATGCATGTCAATGGAGAGGCCACAACAAAATGGCTGCCCAATTCATTTCAATGGGAAACTACTAAAATATGGCTGCCGAACCTAATACTGCTGATCTACTGGAAAATTGCGGCAACCACGGCACGTTATGTGGTCTACAGGATCCCCTGAGGGATCCAGCAACCATCAGGCAGAGGGAGGCCCTGGCAGGGACCCCCACCAGGATAAAACCCCCCTCCCAGCGGATCACGCGATCAGCAGCATTGGCACGCCCCCCCCCCAGGGCCCCCATCGCCTGCTACAGCCCCTGCACCGTACCCGAGTAAGGTAGGGACCCCCATGAAATAGTGGGGAGGATGGCCTGAAGGGGGGAGCCTTGGATGGGTGGTGGGGAATGTTCCCTAGGGACATGGGGGGGATGGGAGATAACCCGAGGGTCCGACCATCCCAGGGAGGGGCCCACGTCCACCCTGAGACCACAAGAGATATGGGGGGACACTACTCACCATACCAACAATATTCAGGTGGGTGCCACTCCGGACAGACCACCTCTCCACCCGGGGCGGGGATGCTGACAGCCAAGTGGTAAGCTGCGACTCAAGACAAACCATTTTGTGTGCATCTTGGTGAGGTATTTTACTCGCGGGCCAGCCCCTGTCCAGTGGGTTTATGTCGTGGCGAGGCCTAGCGCGGAGCTGCAACATGCACACGCTCGCTGGCCAGACTGGGAGGCCATAAGGATCTAGAATATCCAGTCGAGCTGTTGATTGTAGTTCTCTCAGGAACATAACTAGCTAAAAAGTAAAAATTTAGACACAAGGTTCCCTTTTTACATAAAAAAAAACATGCTAGGACCGAAATCCCAGCAGGGAACTATAGACTTTCATAGACTTTTTATAAGACTTTTCTTGCCTAGTGTCCTACTCCTGTACGGGGGCAGCATAACCCAATGGTTAAGAAGAATATGGAGCTGCGTCTGTCAATGAACGATAGAGAAAAGGGGGATAATGAGATAAATAAAAATACCAAAAAAAAAAGTTAGAAGTAACATCATTGTCCTACATACACAAGCAATTGGAAATGTGCACATAGGGCATGCATGTGTATGTAAACAGAAATTGTTCCCCACGTTAGTTATCACTGGCAACAGTGGGGTAAGACCAATAGTTCTAGGGCTATCATTCAAGGTTAACACTGAAATAAACTGTAAAGCTTTTTTTTTTGTAATTTTTTTCCCCCCCATATCAAACTTTTATTGAACATCTTTAAGTGCAATTTTAGAATATCATTATGGGTTGCAAAGGAAGGGCAGAAAGTTAACATTATACATCTCAAGCAAGCGCACAATAATTGGGCAAACAATTGCAGATATAATAATTTAGGAGGAGGAGGATGGTGAGTCACAGGGGATTAGTCCCCCAAGGATTCTTGGGCTATGATAGCGGTCATATAATAGGCTTGGCCATCTACTCCTGTGCACATCCCCAATCACCATCCCCATTGTTTTTTGCCATTTCACGTACGCATGCAATTTAGGGCTTGAATTGTTTGGTATCCATTTTCTCAACATGACACCATCTTTTTTTTTTTTTATTATTATTATTAAATTGGGTATACGATTGTGTGCAATAAAATTTATATGTGTATTTTTTCTGAAAAAATTGATTTTTCAAACAGTTGCCCAAATATTGCGTGGCATAAAAACTGTAAATGTGACCATTTTATTATACAGGGCCACTGCTTTCAGAAAATTAAAAAAAAAAAAAAAGGTGTGGAGTTTTTAAGTCATTTTCCAACAAAAAATGCATGTGAGCAAAAAATGTAAAACATTGCTGTGGACATTGAATGGTTAATAAATCATTGAATGCATTTTTTTTTTAATGCAAGCAGTGTAAATACCTGTGACCTGGCATCAGCCTTTTACATTCTCTGTACAACAGGGCTGGAGTGTGAGAGGAAGAAGGAGCACAAGGAGAGTAACAGGGAGATGAGCTCATCCCTGTACTGCTTCTTCTTTCACTGTCCAGTCCCAAGCTACGGTGATCACACTGAGGATATCTAGCAGCATAAAAAAGTACTGCAGAAGATATCTTTTTGGATTAAATATTGCAGAAAAGCTTTTAGACCCCGTGGGTCGCCTGCCATAGATTAGCACAGGACCCGTTCTAATAGGATCGACACAAGTCGCTCCGACTTAGAAAAAGGGTCCTGTACTACGTTGGGGCGACCTGCATTGACTTCAATGATATGAAGTCCGTGCATGCCGCTCCGAGGTCGCGCCTCTCAGTTGGCTATTCATTTTTAACTTGAGCACTTGTTTAATTTTAAACACTGAATTCAACAGTGAAAGCCGCTGTTTGCTGGCAGCAACAATCAAAACCTGACAGAAGTTCAAAGCTTTCTTCACTGTATCCAATTAAAGTTTTGGCTTTAGATATACTTTAAATGTACAGATTTCAGATATCAATCCATAATGTAAATACAATAGTTTACTCAAAACTGGTTCTGGATTTCTGTGAATGCAGACTGATTAATTTACCCACCAGCCTCATATAAGACTTTGAAGTTCCCCGCTTCCACCCACCACTGTCAATTGTCATAGAGTGAAGTTACCCATTAGTCATATGTTCAGTCACACAGAAAGAAGATCTGCTTTACCACATCAGAGTAAGCTTAAAGCCCCGTACACACACACAGATTGTTGGCCGTAAATTGTCAGCCAACGTCCAATCGGCTGATTGTAGGCTTGTTAGTATGATGCTTCCGCTAACCAACTGCAAATTTTCGGCCGAAAAAAATCTGGTGTGCAGGCTATAAAATTTTTGTTGGCCAACAACAGAACGGCCGATTGTTCCTCAGTCAGTACAGATTTCGGCAGACAAAAATCAGATGAGCAAGACTGGGCATGCTCAGAGAAGAAAAAACACACGGAAAGTCAACCATCACATGACATCACTTCTGAAGTTGGTTTTTGTTGGCCAACAAAAGTCCAGTGCAAGTCTAGAGCACATTTCAACCAACAAACAACACTGGACAAAAGATGGCCGATCGGTCGGCCAACAATCTGTGAGTGTGTACGGGCCATTAGTCAGTCATTTGTATCCATTGCGCACTGGACAGACAATCCTGGTTCCCAAACACCTCCTCTATAAAGCTCTCAAGACCGGCATCCATGCCATACAACAAGCTGTAGAGAGCCAAGATATCACCATCTAGGAGCCGATGTGAAAGACACATACAGTGTTATACATGAACAGGGACCAAAGGGCAAAATATCCATATGTTCTCTAGGCTCATTATGAAGGAAGACCCAAGAAAAGAGAAAAAAAAAAAAAAAAACTAGAACAATAAAATGAAACATAAGCAACAAGTATTTTAAATGCTTACTTGCAAGTTTTCTTCTCCTTAAATTCCTTTTTTTTTTTTTTTACTGTTCCCTTGAACTTTCCAGCAAATTTGACTTCTTTGGGAAGATTCAGTTCCCTACCACAGCTCGCTCCCTTCTTGCACGTTATAGCCCTCTCCTCTTCTGGGAGTATCCATTTACCCTCTGTGCTGTTCCACTGTTCCAGCTCCTCCACCCCTCCCTTTATCCTCCCCTACATGTAGATGCAAGAGAAGTGGAGAGTGGGTATATGATACAGTTTCAGCTCTTATCCAAGATGGCGGTAACCAGCAGAGGTCTCAGGGATTTTGGAGGTCTACACAAGGGAGACTTTTACAGGTTGAAAACAAGCATAAAAAATAAATAAAATTTAATATTATGGGCAGATCAATTTTAGATGAATGGCTTGGCAACAGGGTCTCTTTAGGATACATGCTTGAATGGGGACTAAATGGGAAAATGTGGGTATGTGTGTTGGGCCTATAAAGAAAATAAATTAAAAAAAGGATTGATTGTGGACCCAAGCGCTGTCACAGGGAAGGAGGTCACACTGTTCTCCATACATGGAGCAGAGCCGGGACAAGGGGTTGGCAGAAGGGGAGGTTGCCCTGGGCGCAATGGTTTATTGCAGAGATGGGGGAGTGCCTTAACCCTAATGGAAGGGGGGGGCGCAGTTTAGCATCCTTGCCCTGGGCGCTTAATGACCTTGTCACAGTACTGACATGGAGTGTCTGGTATTGTGACAGTATTAGAATGATACTTGGAACATTAGTACAGGTACACTTGATTTAAAAGCTCCCTTCAACTGAAATTCATCAGCCTGGCATAACAGGCATTTTTGGCCAATAAAGAGAATGGACTGGAAGCCTACAGTCCATTTGCTGTGTTGATTCCAGTTAGTATGTCTATAGTCATTCAAGGCACTCATTATAAGTGCTGTCCCAACAGTGCCCACCAGTGCTGCCAATCAGTGCCTCCTCATCAGTGCAGCCTACCAGTGACCATCAGTGAAGGAAAAAAATTACCGGTTTGCTAAATTTTGTAAAACTTTTTGAGAACTTTTTTCAAATTTAAATTTTTTAAATACCACCAAAAGAAAGATCGAAATGTCATATAGGTGCAGTTTTGCATGACCGCGTAATTGTCAAAGTGTGACAGTGCTGAATGCTGAAAATTGGCCTGGGCAGGAAGGGGGTAAAAGTGCTGAGTAGGCAAGTGGTTAAGACGTCAGTATGGCATAGCAAACTTGCATTTAGTGTGGTGGCTGGGAGCACTTGTCTGACTCCAGCCCTACCGCCACACCGGACTAAGCAACATGTAAATACGCCATTCTCAGGAGTGCAGCAGGTCAGTGACCATGCACATAAAATATCCACCCCCATAGCACAGCAGACAAAAACTGAATACCAATTCACACTGCAGTAAATATAACACAATCAGCTATCCATGCTTTTAGACAGGATTCTATTTCTCAATGTATCTGCCCAATAAGAGGAGAGGGGGAGGGGGCAGTCATTTACAGGTACCGGTAGGCTACCAGGGGCACTTACCATTTCCCCTGCAGAACCATCCTCTATTAAGTGGGTCCAATCTTAACATATCATAGTGAACATATCTTCCAAACTGGAGTCTACTGACCTGGACAGCACCCTATTGGAAACAACCTTGTCAATATCATATCACATGGTTCCATAAATGCAGGGTCCAGTGCCAACCAACTGGATTACAGTCCAGTACAGTATAGTCGTGTCCACTATTTATTTAATGCAAAGTCCGGGTTGCTATTCTTCCAAGTGATTCTAGCTGTAGGAATGGATCCGGATAGAATGAGGCTGCTGATCCTTGTTGAAACCTTCTGGTAGACCATCCCCTCCAAACAGTGGTGGAAAAAATGAGGACCTTCCAGTATGGTAGGAGTTATAGAAAAGAGGGGACTTCCTGTCTTTGCCAGTGTCCAACCACCTGTAAGTGGCCCATAGCCCTGTTAGAAAGGAATAAGGCTGCTATGTGTCTTGTGATGTACGATAAAGAAAACGACATAACCAAGAAATAAAAAGCAATAACTGCCTATAATAAATGCCAATGATGTGCATATTGCCTGTGTCCTTGCTATCAGCAGGGAGAAGTATTGTAGCAACTAAAGCAACAGCTTTAGACGTGTGTCAATGGAATGGATTTTTGTGCACACAAAACCAGCTTAAAACAGATCTTTTACAGGTCAGAAGGGCAGCCAAATGTACTTGTCAATGAATTCCGAGTCATCTCAGAAGTGTCTCAACCTAATGAGAAATGATGCCATTGACACAGGCCCCCAAAACTCTACGTATTACAATACAGGTTTCAAATTTTCTCATGATATGTAAAGAATAAGACTAAAATACACATTGTCATCCACACACCTTTAAACTCCTGTTCTAAGCACTTTAATTAGGTCTCTTTCAGGAGCTGAAAAAAAAAAAAAAATGGGATTTTTGACTTACCATAAAATCCATTTTCCAGATGTTCATTGACAGACACCGCTCCTGCTCTCCTTGACCATTGGGTTATACTGCCCCTACAGGCAGTCCCAGGAGGTATACTCCCCCTCTCTGCTATAGGTACTCAGTTTACAAGCAGTGTCAGAAGTAATACAACTCCAACTCCATGGGTGGGTGCTGTGTTCATCAATGAACATCAGAGAAATGGATTTTACGGTAAGTGAAAAATCCAATTTTCTCTTTCATTTATTGACGGAAAGCTCCTGATCTTCTTGACCATTGGGGACGTCCCAAAGCAGTGTCAAACATGAGGGGTGCGAACAGCAAGAAAAAAAATTCCCAAGACTAAACCATAGCCAACCAGGTAACAGGAGCTCACCTGAAAAACATTACAACCCCCAAATAGGGAACAAAGAGTGAGAGTCTTACTTCATAAAAGACTCCGTAGCAGCCAGGTACACCCGAATAGCCAGACCCACATGCAGGGAATGCAACGCAATTTCCTTAGGATGTTATGGCCTGGGACACAGAGAAGGCAACACAATGTCCTCATTCAGAGACCTCCTTTGGAAGGAATGACGTATAGGGGCGAAGAACCACCTTATCTTTGTGGACCATCAAATAAGGGGAATGACAAGACAACACCGCCAATTCCAACACATTGCATGCAGTGGTAATAGCCACCAAAAAGGCCACCTTCTGGGATAGCGTAGGCAGGGAAATCTCTCAAATATTTTCAAAGGGAGCCTTCTGTAGAGCTGAAAGCATCAAGTTGAGATCACAAGGTGGTAGTGGGGACCGCACTGGTAGAGGTAAATGTCGAACCCCCTGAATAAAAGTACACACTACGGAGTGCATGGCCAAGGGTTGTTGAAAGAAGACCGCCAAGGCCGACATCTGACCCTTAAATGGTACTCAAAGCCAATTTCTGCTGAACCCCTCGTTGAAGGAAGGTCAAGACCCGAGCCACCGAAAAAGAGCAAGGGTGAACACCAAGCGACTCACACCACTAAATGTACGCTTTTCACGTACAATGGTAGATCTTCCTAGAAGTAGACTTCCTAGCCTTCAATAGTGTGGGAATCACCGACCCAGACAAACTGCTTTTCTTCAGCATCTGGCTTCCAACAGCCAAGTCGTCAAAGGTAGCGACTGTAAAGCAGGAAAAAAGATTGGCTCTTGGGACAGCAGATCATACCTGAGAGGTAGTCTCCAAGGGGCGTCAGCAACCAGCAGCACCAGGTTGGCGTACCAAGACAGGCGAGGCCAATCCAGGGCCTCTAGCACAACTGGAATTCCTTCTGTCTCGAACCTGCGCAAGAGTCTCGGCAGAAGCTTGAGAGGGAAAGCGTAAATCAGACAATACTGGCCACAGGGGACCACCAACGCATCTGTGGTATCAGCTAGCGGATCCCATGACCATGCCACAAACCTCTGCAACTTCCTGTTGAGCCAAGACGCCAACAGATCCACCTAAGCGGTGTCCCACCAGCTGATTAAACACCTCCGGATGAAGGGACCACTCCCCTTGGTCTAACGGCTGCTGACTGAAATAATCGGCTTGACAATGTTCCATCCTTGGAATGTGTACGGCGGAGAGAGCTGGAACAAAAAACGTTCCGCTCACCGAAGAATGCCTGCTACCTCCAGAGCTGCCACTACACTTCTTGTTCCACCCTGGTGATTGACATAAGCCATGGCCGTGACATTGTGCGAATGGATTCGCACAGGACACCCCTGAAGGCGATCCGTCCAGTGATTCAGGCACAGCCTGATTGCTCAGATTTCAAGATGATTGATCGGGAGTGCAAAAAAACACTGCTAACGGACACCCCCACCGCGCTGGTAACACCACCTGGTTGCCAGCCACAGAGCACCCCCTGATCCTACAGCAGAGAGCGGGAGAGGACCCCAACCAAACTTACCACCCCACTAGGCAGTCACCGGCAGCACCAGGATAAAAAAAAAGCACTCCACGTGCAGAGTCCAGGAAGAAAAAAAAAAAAGGAGGCCCAGGAGTCCGCAACAGGGGATAAAGAGGGGCTCCCACAGCTAAAATGGATGCCCAGAAGGCTCCACAGTAATGGCAGCCATTCAATTCAATTGAAGGCTCCAATGCAAAATGGCCACGGCGGCTACACAAACATGGCCACCAGCCTATATAGAAAATAGGCAAAAACAAAATGGCGGCTTCTCAAAGCCCCCAGGAATGATCACTGGGCCCAGGTAAGAAACAGAGCAAGAAGGGGGGGGGCCATGGCAGGAGAACCCCAGCAGGTACAGCCCCCCCCCACAGCTGATTACCCAGTCACCGGCAGCGTACCCCCCCCCCCCATAGCCAGTAAAGCACCCTGCCCCAGCCCCAGGAGGTAGCCAGACCACCATACAAATCCAGTACAGGTGGAGGTGGGACAGAGAGGGGGGAGATAGATGACCCACAGGACCATAAGACTCAAGGGGGGAAACCTAATGGGGAGGGGGGCCCGACCGACCCAGGGAGGGGCCCGCGTTCACCCCAAAACCCTCCAGGTGGACAGGAGAGATAGCTACTCACCGTATCAGGAACCAGGCGGCCAACACTCCAGAGAATCTCCTTGCCATTGGAATGGGGGGCTGTCGGCAAAGAGGAACACTGCAATGCAGGCCGAGATCCGGTCGTAATCGATCTCGCGAGGCGTTTTAACTCACAGGCCAGCCCCCACCCGGTAAGGCTATGTCGCGGCCGACCTAGCGCGGAGCTGAGGTCTGCCCGCGCTTGCTGGCCAGACTGGGGTGACCACTGGATCTAGATTATCCAGCTCGTTGCCCAGTCCGGCAGTTGATTGTAGATCTCGCGGGAAAAAATCTGGATAAAAAAAAAATTAAAAGAAAATAAATAAATTGCCAGGACCAGAGATCCCAGCAAGAAACTATATCCTTACTCCTGACTAGGCAGAAAAACACTGAGTACCTATAGCAGAGAGAGGGAGTATAACTCCTGGGACTGCCCATAGGCGTAGTCAAGTTCCTTTTCTGCCTAGTGTCATACTCCTGTAGGGGGCAGTATAACCCAATGGTCAAGAAGATCAGGAGCTGTGTCCATAATGGTGGCCACACAAAATCTTGACACTTTGGGCCCAATTTGGACATTTTCACTTAGGGGTGTACTCACTTTTGTTGCCAGCGGTTTAGACATTAATGGCTATTTGTCGAGTTATTTTGAGAGGACAGCAAATTTACACTGTTATACAAGCTGTACGCTCACTAACTTACATTGTAGCAAAGTAATTTCTTCAGTGTTGTCACATGAAAAGATAGAATAAAATATATTTACAAGAATGTGAGGGGTGAGAATATTATATATATATATATATTGTGTTTTACTGCGAGAAGCCTATTCTGTTTCCTAGTCTGTATTATTTCAGAATCGGTCTTTCCTGGGCTGCTTCCTGAATGTAAACATTCTTTGTCTCTTGGTATATGAACACCTTTTCTGCTTTCTATGCATGATGAAGTAATTGTAGAACGTATTTTAGTGGTCTGGGAAGACTAATTGTTACATCCCCTTTTTGTACTGTATATAAGCTGTCATCAGGATAAATATATTTGAATACACCATTAAAAGACTAACCTGTCTAGATGTATTTCCGAGCGCTCGTATATTCTTTGCAGATTGAAGGGAGACTGGCCGGCAGAAGTATACCTACCAAGGGGTATAACCTTTCAGAACTGGTGATCAGAAGTAGGATGTGACTTTGCCATCAGAGGTAAGTGAGACTCTTCTGTCTTATGACACCCTGATTGCAGGCACATTTCAAAGAACCCTAGTGCTGTGGCAGCACAGGAGAATAGGTCTGTTTGAGCTGAGGTAGCTCACAGACAGATTATTAGCTGTTTCAGCTGAGGTAGCTCACAGACAGATTATTAGCCTAGGCAAATTTAAATAGTGGTAGGAATACTCCCTTCAACCTGCTAAGAGTGCTATGCATGTTTTTTTTGCTTATTGTGCTTTTTATTATATTGCTTATTGTGCTGTTGTTAGAATGAAATGTTAGAATTTTTGTACTCTTGATCTTCTCAAGACGCACCATCTTTCTAGTGAGCTTAACGGCTGTGACCCAGAAAAGGTGAAAGCCAGTGGGGAAGAGACGGAGTGTTAGGGGTGTACTGAAATTCTGTCCGATTTAAGCCATAGAGGCGCATATGCTGTTGATCAGTTTTGGCAGAGGCTCTACGTGAGTGTTGCCAGCTACTTTAGTACAAAGAGTATCGGGCAGTTTATCACTACACTAGGAACCGCTTGCATAACCGCTTTTTTGCATCCAAAGGATGGGAAAAACCCTAGGTAAGGGGAAACTCCCAGATCCACCTAAGCCTCTTAGAAAGGTTCTTAGAGAAATAAAATTGTTGCAAAAACTTGCTCAAATGCCAAAATCAGCTCCAAAGCCAAATCCTGAAAATTTAACATATAAAGAGTATGTTGCACGGACATCCCCATGGGCTTATTATTATGTAAATCCTTGGGTAGATAATCTGTCAAGCTATACTGAATTAATGCATAGTTCAAGCCCCTTTTCCCAGAGATGGCGCAAATAATGAGTTTCATATGAATATGGTGAAGGGTCTGTGCCTGGGAGACAGCGAAGCTTTACCATGGTTTGACCCTGATCCAAAATGGGATAAAAAGTATATGATGGCAGGAGGTTTAAATTGGTTAAAATATGCCCCGGGATATGTACCTTCAGGACCATCCCAGGTAGATAAAAAATTAAATAATCCTTTTCTTTTAGATACAATGGAGCCTGCTGCTCCACCCTTGGGGCCCCCTAATTATACACAGATATACCCACAATTAAATCTACCATCACAACTAATATCAGAGGATGAGGATGCAGCAGTTTTTAGACTGCGTGCAAATCATCCTGAGCCTCAACATCTCAGGGCCCCGCCTGTACAGCAGGATGGCAGGGATGGGGTTCCCCAGCAATCAGTTCAGGCAGATAGTTCTGTAGGAGCCATTGCCCCTAAGATAAGGGATGAACAAAGGGGGGGAGCCCAAGGAGGTATAGTAACATCTTCTACTGAGGAGGGAGGAGTGGCAGCTAGCACAGAAGGGAGATTTGTTAGTCAGGTTCCCTTAACCTCCCCCTGGTACTCTGAGAAGTGGTACCTTAATTAGGCCCGGTGCCCACATTTCTAATGCTGGGCCTAGTATCTCTTCCCCCATTGCATGCCACTTCCCCATCTGCAGATTTAACAGCACCTTATATCATAGTTGGAAATGATGTTATGGTTAAACCAATGGACATGCAATACTGCATGGACATTATCAAGAATTCCCCAGCTAGAAAAAATCCTTCAGCTACCATAAGCTATTTAAAGAGAGCTACAAAGGGCAGGCAGTGTTCTATAGAAGACTATAGGTTACTTATAGATGGTATATTGGGTTATGATATGGAATCAGGTTGGAGTTGGGATAATGTGGATAAATTCGACTTAGTACTACCAGGTGTCAGAGCAGCAAATTATCCTTTGTTAAAAGATAGTGATGTTGAAGAAATGTGGAAGCAAGTTGAGGCAGAAATGAAAAGATTATGGCAGGATAAGAAATCAATTTCCACAGCCATAGCTTGTAAGCAAGGTCCTAAAGAGTCAGTAACTGATTTTATTAAAAGGTTTAAAAAGGTGTGGAAGGAAGAAGCGGGAATGACCACTGAAGGTGATATGGGCATGATATACACACAAACCATAATGCAGGCATTTAAACCAGAAGTTTCCCTTTTGATTAAGCAGCTAGTGGCCAACTGGCCCAAGCTGGACACAAAGGGATTTGAGAAGGAAGTTATGTTAAAGGATTCAGCAGGTTGCTTTGATATCCCCAAAACCTTATCAAAGACACAATTCCAGGGACTTCAGCATAGCCCAGGGAAATATGATAATACCCGATATGGCAATAGAGGGGGATACAGAGGAAGGGGAGGATATAGAGGAAGTAGAAGAGGAGGTTCAGGAGAAAGAAATGAGAAATGCTTCAATTGTGGGAACTGGGACACTGGAGGAACCAATGCCCACTGTCCAAGGGTACTTCAGGATATAATTCTGGAAACTACCCCCAACAAAGACAGCAACTTCAGGATAATAATGAACAGCATACCATTAAATACCCATTACAATGGCAGGGAAAACAACAATAGGGTTGCCCGGAAGGTATTCCCCTCATGCTCCCTCAGATATCCTTTCAATATTCTGATCAGCCAACAATACCTTTAATGGTAAAACGGCGTAGTTCTCCATTTTTTAGTAGACACAGGTGGGACTCGATCCTGCATATGATCCGAATTATATGATGGGTACCTGTCAGAGTGTGAACCTTCTGTGGAAATAAATGGGGTATTGACACGTACCTGGGAGACCCCACCCCTTGAGGTAAGCAACCCTTATGGTAAAGGTAACATTTTACAACATTCATTTAGAATTATCCCAGAATGCCCTGTAAATTTACTTGGAAGGGACCTATTAGGAAAATTAAAGAGCAGAATAGAGATAGACCCTAATGGTGGCATACACATGGAATCACCGTATTGCTTCCTTGCAGCTGGTGAACTTTATGATAAAAATCCACAGGTATGGGCAAAAGACAAGTTAGACATAGGGTTCATTCCATGCACACCTTATGAAGCTACATTGAAGCCCTACACTAATCCTGTGTATCAAAAACAATACCCTTTGTCACAAGAGAAAATAGAGGGAATAAGGCCAATAATTGAATCCTTTTTAAAACAAGGTGTATTAAGGCTTGTGATATCTCCCTACAATACACCAATAAATTCAGTAAAGAAGCCTGATGGCTCCTATAGATTTACTCAAGACCTTAGGGCTATTAATAACTTGATAGTCCCAGTTGCGCCAATTGTCCCAGATGTACCGTCATTGATTACCTCTATTCCCTGTACCACTCAGTATTACACGGTGTTGGATTTGTCTAATGCATTTTTTTCCGTACCAGTTGACGAAGAGACACAACTACTACTGAGTTTCACTTTTGATGGCCGCCAGATTACCTGGCGGAGAATGCCTCAAGGCTATATAGACTCACCTGCGGTGTACTCTATGGCCCTTCGTGCATCCTTACAGGGTTGGTCCCCACTCCATGGTTCTGTGTTGCTCCAGTATGTGGACGACATTCTTTTGTGCAGCCCAAGCAGAGAGGAATGTAGGCAGGATAGTAGATCTCTGTTAGAATACCTGGGTAATGAAGGACACAAGGTGGCAAAACACAAAATGCAATATTGCCAGGAATCTGTCCAGTATCTGGGTTTCACGTTAACAAAAGGCACACGCATAGTGAGTCAGTCTAGGATCCAAGCCATTCTGGGTCTGCCCCGCCCAGCTACTAAGAAGGACATGCTATCCTTTCTTGGTATGATAAATTACTGCAGGCAATGGATACCTGACTGCTCTTACTATGATCACATACTCAGAGCAGCAACTAAGGTCGAGGCACCCGACCAAATTGAGTGGACCCAGGAGCTGACAGATGCCTTTAAGACCTTGAAGTCCTCTTTAGTTTCCTCTCCTGCGCTGGGCTTACCTTGTTATACGTCACCTTTTCATGTGTATGCTCGAGATAATTGTACAACCATGGCAGTGGTGGTCGCCCAGGAACACGGGGGGGGCTATGAGACCTGTAGCCTATTTTTCCAGAGTAGTTCCTCTACCGGTACAAGGCATGCCGGCGTGTCTACGCGCACTTGCTGTTTGCGCAATGGGGGTTGAAACATCTATGTCAGTAACGCTGGGACATGAAACTATTTTACATACTACTCATCACGTACTACATGTATTACGGGGTTTGACTACTCAACACGACAGCCCAACGAGCATCTGGTTATGAAGTTATTTTTACTTCAACCAGTAACTTGTCCATTAAATATGCTTCCCCAACTTCAGGCCCCATACCCATTCTTAATGGACTGCTAGGAGTTAAGGGTGAGGAAGATTCCCCACCAGAAGAACATGACTGTGTACAGGTTATTCATGAGGATACCACACCCAGAGCAGATATGATGCAAGATCCCCAACCAGGTAGTATAGACATTTTTGTAGATGGCTCATTTACTAGACCAAATGACCACACCTACTTAACTGGGTATTCTGTAGTACAACTCCCAGACATTGTGTGGGAAGCCAAAGCCATTCACCATTGTTCAGCACAAGCAGCAGAGTTGATTGCTTTAACCCGTGCATGTCAGTTATTTGAGGGAAAAGATGTAAACATTTACACGGATTCTAAATACGCTTTCAGTGTAGTCCATGATTTTGCCAAAATCTGGCAAAGAAGAGGGTTTGTAGCAGCTGATGGTAAGGAAATTTCACACGCTTCATTGGTGAATGATTTGTTAGAAGCCATTCACAAACCCCGTACTGTTGAAGTGATAAAATGTAAGGCACATACTAATTCTAATGATCCTGTTGCCCTGGGTAATGCTTTGGCTGATAAAATCGCCAAAGAAGTTGCTCATACAGGTTCCATTGCCCCAAGAAATCCTACCTTTGTTCTTTTAGAGCCACCCATGATTCCAGAACACCAATTGTTGAAAGAACTTCAGTATACAGCCACTGAGGAAGATGTAGAATACTGGGAAAAGAAAGGGTTGTCATTAGACCAAAATGGTCTTATGACAAAAGAGGGGATCATAGGCATACCTCAACATAGTGCACCTATCATTATAGCACAGTTTCATGGTATAGGACACAGAGGACAACAGTTAACAATACAAGAATTGAAGAAAAGGTTTTGCATTAAAAATATCAAACACAGAGTCCAGGACCAGTTGAGTAGATGCATAACAATTAGGAACAATACCCAGGGTGCTCAACATGGAAAACATGAGCATTTGCCGCCACCACAAGGTCCATTTCAAGAATTGCAGATTGATTTCACACACATGCCTAAAGGTAGTAGAAATAAAACGAAGTTACTGCTAGTTATAGTAGATAAATTTAGCAAATGGCCAGAAGCTTTTGAAACTCAAAGAAGACGCACTTACAGTAGCCAAAATTTTGTGTAAAGAAATAATCCCAAGGTGGGGTTGTCCATTAACCATTGATTCAGACAAAAGGTCCTACATTCACTTCTAAAATTCTGCAACATATTGCTAAATTAATGGTAATTAATTGGAAGTTTCATATTCCATACCATCTTCAGAGTTCGGGGGTGGTGGAAAGAATGAACCGTACAATTAAAGAAAAATTGCAAAAAGCTACAGGAGGCACTTATGTTAGGTGGGAAGCATACCTGCCAGCAGTACTGGCAGAAATAAGGATGACTCCTAACAAAACTACTAAAATGTCTCCTTTTGAAATTTTGATGGGAAGACCCTTTCCCACACCTTGGACAAGAGGTCCAATGGTATTAATGCCAGGTGATTTGGAGCTGATTCAGGAAGAATATGTTGTGAATCTTATGCGGCTTTTGAATGGCATCTACGGTGATGTGTCTCTCTGTTTTCCTATTCCTTCACAGGAACTGACACATCCGTTTAAACCTGGAGATCGAGTAGTGGTTAAAGCACTCCACAAGCACAAGGTTACAGATCCACCGTATGGGGAGCCAACTGTGGTGACTGCTGTAACAAGAACCACAATCCTAACGGCCGATTCTCAAGCCTGGATTCATGCTTCAAGGGTGAAAAAGGTCCCAGAGGATCCTAGAATACAAGGCACAGACAAAGAGGGTGAAGTAGGTGTAGAAATCCCTGAAGTAGACGAACAAGAGAGTGAAGCAGGTGTACAAGTCTGACGCAGACGAAACAGAAGACACAGGCCAAGATGTCTATTCTCAGTCCCCAGACATCTTGGAGGTTCTTCCTATTGATAGGCTTTCTCTTACTGACAGTTTTTTTGCAAGTATGGGTGATTAGTACCTGTTACTATCATCCACAGGACTTTCCTCTCTGTCCAAGAACTGTGCAATACAATGGGACTCACTATCGACCAGCAAGAGACTTAACATCAGTAGATACCATATCCCTAACTGATAAGATGTTGTTGTTACAATTTAAATATAGCTATGCACAAAAATCAGGGTATGATAAATGTTGGGTTTGCAGTAAATTACACCCTAGTACAATGAGGATTCCTTTAATGGCTGCGCCGGTGAACATCACTTCTTTTTTGAATGGCACCCCCGCAGTAAGTTTACAAGACCTATCAGGAGTCCAGGGAAATGAATCAATTTCCTTTCCTATATTCAGTCAAATTTATTCCCCAAACTGGTGTTTTAGACTAGGAAATTAGTCAAATAGGAGAGAGGAAATGTGTCAAAAGTCAGAGTTCAATATAGCTCTAAGCCCGGACTTATCTTCTATGTTTAATATTTCTAGCAAAGACTTAAATGCCACAATTTGGTCCATAATGGATGAAACACACCCACTATATAATTCAACTGGTAAAGTTTTGTCAAAACTTACTTTATCTAGTCATTCTGATGAAGTAAAAGAGGCACTGGGTTTGCGCCCTTTCACATTAGGTAATAGTTTATTTATCTGTTGTGGTAAGGTATGCTACCCATGGATCCCTATACAGGAGAGAGGATGGTGCTATCTGGCCTCTCTGGTTCCAGTTATGGAGATAATTGGGAGTGGGGGCCCTCGCCATGTATTACAAGCAAGTAAGCATCCAAAATATCCCCTTAAACATGTAAATAGGAGAGAACTCTTTAATAAAGGAGACATGGCATGGTCATGGTTCCCATCATGTACAGGATGGGGAATTGAGTTAATGAGAAGATTAAACAAGTATTCAGTTATAATGGATGAGGTATTAAATAAAACGTCAGATGACATTGCCCTGCTTAATTGCGAACAAAGGGCCTTACGGAAACAGTTAATGTTACATGAGCTGGCAATTGAGTCTATGGGAGCTGCACTCACTGGTCTCTGTGAAGTAATAGAAGATTATGAGTGTTGTACATGGATTCATAATACAAGCATGGAAGTGCCTGATTATTTTGAAGTAATTGATCAACATCGAAAGGAGGTAGCAGGACTTCAGGCAGAAGCCAGAAAAATTGCTGATGATGGGTGGAATCCTTTTAAGGGTTTGGGAAATTTTGGAGATTTTTTTGGATCTGTATTATCATGGTTCAGACAAGCTGGAATGTTAATTTTAATGTGTTTATTGCTTCTTCTTTTTATATATTTGCTTGTAAAAATGGGCCAATGTATTTATAAGAAGGCAACACAAGATGATGCATTTTGGAAACAAGACTTATAATTGTCATTTCATGACAAATGAGAGGGTTGTTATAATTAATATTAATTTAGCCATGCTTAAATTCAATTAACCAGAGGCCCCCTTTATGAACTATTTTAAAAGATTTAGGTTTTCTATAGGATGCTGATTCTCAAAGCTATGAGCTTCCTTCAATTGTTTTTCATTTTCAGTTTCCTCCCATTGTGTTTTACTGCGAGAAGCCTATTCTGTTTCCTAGTCTGTATTATTTCAGAATCGGTCTTTACTGGGCTGCTTCCTGAATGTAAACATTCTTTGTCTCTTGGTATATGAACACCTTTCCTGCTTTCTATGCATGATGAAGTAATTGTATAACGTATTTTTATTGGTCTGGGAAGACTAATTGTTACATCCCCTTTTTGTACTGTATATAAGCTGTCATCAGGATAAATATATTTGAATACACCCATGAAAGACTAACCTGTCTAGATGTTGTATTTCCGAGCGCTCGTATATTCTTTGCAGATTGAAGGGAGACTGGCCGGCAGAAGTATACCTACCAAGGGGTATAACCTTTCAGCATGCATACTCATTGGACATGTCACCCATTGAGCATATTTGGGATGCTCTGGACGGGCGTATACGACAGCGTGTTCCAGGTCCTGCCAATATCCAGCAACTTCCCACAGCCATTGAAGAGGAGAGGACCAACATTCCACAGGCCACAATCAACAACCTGATCAACTCTATGCCAAGGAGATGTGTTGCACTGCGTGAGGCAAATGGTGGTCACACCAGATACTGACTGGTTTTCAGACCCCCCCCCCCCCCCCCCGATACAGTAAAAGTGCACATTTTAGAGAGGCTTTTAATTGTGGCCAGCCTAAGGCACACCTGTGCAATAATCATGCTGTCTAATCAACATCTTGATATGACACACCTGTGAGGTGGATGGATTATCTTGGCAAAGGAGAAGTGCTCGCTAACACAGATTTAGACAGATTTGTGAACAATATTTCAGAGAAATAGGCCTTTTGTGAAAAAGTCTTAGACCTTTAAGTTCAACTCATGAAAAATGGGGGCAAAAGTGTTATGTTTATAATTTTGTTCAGTAATATATATTCTGTGTGTATATGCATGTATCATTGGAATTGGAGCACAGACATCTCTCCATTTCGATTGTATAATGCAGGTCAGTGACCTGTGTCCCCTTTCAGAAAAGGTTTAAATTAAGGGGGGTTCAGTGTGTTAGGACACACCGCACTTAATTACAGTAATGCACAGATCTGAATACCACAGTAATATATAGTGTTGCTTCTATGCACTAAAGGCTGGGAGATTTAAAACAATATTCGCAATTATTTGTATTTTCTTAAAGATTTTCAAAAACTGTCAATATCAATTTAATATCAAGTATCTGATTTTCTGGTAAAAAAAAAGTTTGTTTACAAAACTCCAGAAGTTATTTTCCTTTAGAAAAACATTTCTTATAACAGAAATTTTGAAGTCAGCATGAAATATTTTGTTTGTGCCTCAATGAGCATGTGCGCTCCACTATCACAAGTACAACAGTATATCACTTGAAGAACAGTAGATAATAATAGGTGCATGCCACCATTTCCACCAGCAGGGGGAGGAAGAGAAGTGACATTTGTTGTACATATTCGCCATGCCAGGGAACAATCTTCTTTAGCTTCTTTATGAAAAAAAATAAATATCTTCTAGTGGTGCTCCAACTGAGAAAAAAATAATTCAACAGTTTTCAGTAATCTTTTGCACAGCTAAAAAAGAGGCGCATACACACTGGATATAAATATAAAGAGGATAGTCTCAGAGGATCTTGAAAATTACAGTTCTCTGCAACTCTGTTTGCAAAAAAAACCAAAAAAAAGGATTGGTACTTTCCTCCCCCCATTATGATGAATCATTTGTCTTCTCATTTTCAGATTTGCCAGGATCAGAATTTGATGGAGAAATCAGTTGCGGTAGACGGTCTCCCCATTCACATTTCCTAGCACAGCGGTACAGATCCCTAAGAATAAATAATAATAGATAAGACCTTAAATGTTTTTTTTTCCCCCTATTGAAATACCAAACATGTTCTACTTCTCTGCTCTGTGCAATGGTTTTGCACAGTGATCCCAAACCTCTTCTTCTTGGGTGCCCCGCTGGAGCGGTCAGCCCCTCCTCTTCAGTGTCTGCCTCCATAGCAAGTGCTTACTATGGGGCTGACATGCATGCTCGATTCTTTGGCCCTGCCCCTGCTTCCTCCTCACTGGATTTGATTGACAGCAACAGGACCCAATAGCTCCTGCCTCCGTGTCCAGTGAGGGGAGAGGGAGCGCGTGCGCTCACTGCTCTCAGGCACAATGATGGATTGAGATCAGGTTTAGGTAAGTTTTAGGGGGGCTGGGGGAGAGCTAATCTTGGAACTTTTTTTCCATATTAAAGTGGAACTTGAGCCAAAAAATGAAGCCCTGCTAAATCACGTCAGATTAAGAAAGGACTCCCTGTAGCTGCACATTAATGCTGTTCCTAAGGTTGTAAGTGGCAACCTCAGCCTGGACTCAAGCCAGGCCATGCCCCAAACATGTTTTGCTCCAACCCTCAGAGCCTAGTGAGCCTCATGAGTCAAACGTACTTTCCATTTCCTTGGGGTGTTATGACATCATGGTGCAGCTTTCCATCAGAGCCACAAGTGTGGCAGTGCACATGGCGTGGTCTTCGCAGCACAGGTCCAATTACACGTGGCCACTGGTTGCCAATTTCACCCACAGTGCCACGGGAAAACACCAGAAAGGAAAACTTCTCCCAGCGCTGTGGTGGGTTCTGTAGTAAAAATAATACAAAGATACAAAATCAAGCAAAAAAAATTTAAATTAATAAGAAAAAACAAAATGTATAGGAAACTTATAAGCACAGAGTTTTGTGTTCTCACCCATCCCAGTGGTAATGACTGGTACTGCTGCACAAAATTACAGGGCACCTTGGAATTTTCAGTTAGTCTTGGACATTCCAGTTGATGAGGACACTGGTAAAGAAAGTAATAAAAAAAAGTGAAGGGATCTATGTTCAAACCCAGAATCCCATAATGGCCAAAAGGTGCTTCAACAGCATCCCTTGTGGTTTCCTCCTGCACTCCAATGTGGTTAGGGTAATTGGCTCCTCTTTAAATTGGCCCTAGTTTGTGTGCATGCATGTGAAATAGGGACCCTACATAGTAAACTCCTTGAGGGCAGAGACTGATGTGAATGCATAGCAGGGGTGGACTGGGCGGGGGGGGGGGGTGTAGGGTGGCAATTGGTACTCATACTTGCCACGGGGCTGCTCGCACACAGAGTGACAGGCATGAAGAGCTGATGCGCTGCAGGGCCCAGGGTGCCTACGAGAGACAGAACAGGGGTGGAACCTTCAAAGTGTGCATTTCCATTGGGCAGGACTCAAGGAGGGGGTGCAGCCGGCCTGGTTTCCGTCCCTCCTTCCCTGGTGTATGTGTGAGGTGAAGCTCTGCAGACAGAGAGCACCAGGGAGGTCACCTGCTAAGTTAGTTCTGTTGTGGCAGGATATATGACAGAGCACAGGGGAATCTATCATATTTTAGTAGTGGCTCCTGATCTTCTGGCTGATTGCCAAGGTAATTTAAATTTGTAACCTGCTAACTTATCATGTTTAAACATAAAAATCTATATACAACCCTAGCCTGCACTAATACTACCCTAGCCTGTCTTTATACAACCCTAGCCTCCCCTAGCCTATCACTATACAGCCATAGCCTGCCACTATACTGACCTAGCTTGGTTCTATACAGCCTTAGCCTGTGCCTTCCATGTACCATAGTGATCCTTCCTTCCATATAACATGGATCCTTCCCTCTCTCCAATCTCTCTCCCAAAAGGTTGCCTTACACTGGAGATATCAGACTGTGGCACAGCAATCTAACCATATTGTATAGGTACAAGGAAGCTCAGGTTTTCTTTAACCATGGTCCTAAAAGCCCCTCCCACTTTTTTGTCACACCCACTTCATGCAGGTCACCATCTCACTGAAGTATCCTTCATTCTCAAGTTCAAAATTTAGGAAGTATGCTGCCCCTATGTAGCCCTAGCCTGTCACTATGCAGCCCTAGCCTGCCACTATGCTGCCAAAATAATCCGACCAGGTGTATACTTGTTGGGCATATTATGTTACACAGGACAACTTCATTACTTAATTTTTACTCGTGTCATGAGTTACTGTGCAGAATGATTTTTCATGTAAATAATGTCTGCAGTCATTCTATAAAATATTGGACTCTGTGTTTACATGCTCATTGTTTTAACCAGTGTTCTATTGTTTTTGTTTAGCCCTATAACTACAGATCTCATATATTATTATTAGAGTATGGCATAAGGTTATTAATATGCCGCTTGTAAAACCATGTCTATTTTAAATGAATGCTCCACCCCTAATTAAAGTACATTCTGAATACAAAGTAAAGAAAAAAAAAAAAGGTTTCCTTGAATTTCTTTTTTTTTTTATTTTATGTTGCAACTATAGGTACTGCACAATACTACGTACAGTACAGACCAAAAGTTTGGACACACCTTCTCATTCAAAGAGTTTTCTTTATTTTCATGACTATGAAAATTGTAGAGTCACACTTCAAGAGGTAGTCACCTGAAATGGTTTTCACTTCACAGGTGTGCCCTGTCAGGTTTAATAAGTGTGATTTCTTGCCTTATAAATGGGGTTGGGACCATCAGTTGTGTTGTGCAGAAGTCAGGTGGATACACAGCTGATAGTCCTACTGAATAGACTGTTAGAATTTGTATTATGGCAAGAAAAAATCAGCTACAGTTGTGTTCAAAATTATTCAACCCCCAATGCTGTAAAGGGTTTTAGGGAATTTAGTGTACATTTGTAATTGTATTCAGAATGAAATCCTACAAGTACTTCTTAAAGAACCATATGCAACTAAAATTACATCAATTGGTTTTGTAATACAGTAGTAAATGTTTCTTTTGTGAATTCTTCATTGACACAATTATTCAACCCCTTAAAGACTACCACTCTGAAGAACAGAGGTTCATTGAAGTGTTTTCAATCAGGTATTGAAAACACCTGTGGATGTCAGGGAGCAGCAATAAAGCCTAATAAGCACCAATTAGGCAGCTAAAAAATGACTGTGATACTCAGCTCCTTCTAGACATTTACTGGTGTGGTTACAAACATGGTGAAGGCAAGAGAATGGTCCAGGAAGACAAGAGAAGAGGTGATTACTCTTCACAGGAAGGGCAATGGCTATAAGAAGATTGCAAAGATGTTAAACATACCAAGAGACACCATAGGAAGCATCATTCGCAAATTCAAGACAAAGGGCACTGTTGAAACGCTACCTGGTCGTGGCAGAAAGAAGATGCTGACTTCAACTGCTGTGTGCTACCTGAAGCGTAGAGTGGAGAAAAGTCCCCGTGTGACTGCTGAGGAACTGAGAAAAGATTTGTCAGATGTGGGTACTGAAGTTTCTGCTCAGACAATACGGCGCACACTGCGAAATGAAGGCCTCCATGCCAGAACTCCCAGGCGCACCCCCTTGCTGTCTCCAAAAGAATAAGAAGAGTCCACTGCAGTATGCCAAAAGTCATGTGGACAAACCACAGAAGTTTTGGGATAGTGTTCTGTGGACTGATGAAACTAAATTAGAACTGTTTGGGCCCATGGATCAACGCTATGTTTGGAGGAGGCCTATGAAGAAAAGAACACCTTGCCTACTGTGAAGCATGGCGGGGGGTCAATCATGCTTTGGGGCTGTTTTGCTTATGCAGGTACAGGGAAGCTTCAGCGTGTGCAAGGTACCATGAATTCTCTTCAGTACCAGGAGATATTGGATGACAATATGATGCAGTCCGTCACAAACATGAGGCTTGGGAGACGTTGGACCTTTCAACAGGACAATGATCCCAAGCATACCTCCAAGTCCACTAGAGCATGGTTGCAGATTAGAGGCTGGAACATTTTGGAATGGCCATCACAGTCACCAGACTTAAATCCGATTGAGAACCTCTGGTGGGACTTAAAGAAAGCAGTTGCAGTGAACAAGCCTAAGAATGTGACTGAACTGGAGGCTTTTGCCCATGACGAATGGGCGAAGATACCCGTAGATCGCTGCAAGACACTTGTGTCAAGCTATGCTTCACATTTAAAAGCTGTTATAACTGTAAAAGGATGTTGTACTAAGTACTAAGATTGAATGTCACTTGGGGGTTGAATAAAACTGATAATGATGTGAGCACAGAAAAGACATTTGTGGTTATTTCATTATAAATGTTATGTTATATTTGTCTGACCTACACGTGCCTCTTTGATTTAATTGTAAGCAGGATGACTGAATGATCAAAATCAATGGCAAACTGGCCAAAACAATCAATTTCAGTGGGGGTTGAATAATTTTGAACACAACTATAAGTACGGGAAAATGAGTGGCCATCATTACTTTAAGAAATGAAGGTCAGTCAGTCCGAAAAATTGGGAAAACTTTGAAAGTGTCCCCAAGTGCAGTCACAAAAACCATCAAGCGCTACAAAGAAACTGGCTCACATGCGGACCGCCCCAGGAAAGGAAGACCAAGAGTCACCTCTGCTGCGGAGGATAAGTTCATCCGAGTCACTAGCCTCAGAAATCGCAGGTTAACAGCAGCTCAGATTAGAGACCAGGTCAATGGCACACAGAGTTCTAGCAGCAGATACATCTCTAGAACAACTGTTAAGAAGAGACTGTGTGAATCAGGCGTTCATGGTACAATATCTGCTAGGAAACCACTGCTAAAGAAAGGCAACAAGCAGAAGAGACTTGTTTGGGCTAAAGAACACAAGGAATGGACATTAGACCAGTGGAAATATATGCTTTGGTCTGATGAGTCCAAATTTGAGATCTTTGGTTCCAACCACCGTGTCTTTGTGCGACGCAGAAAAGGTGAATGGATGGACTCTACATGCCTGGTTCCCACTGTGAAGCATGGAAGAGGAGGTGTGATGGTGTGGGGGTGCTTTGCTGGTGACACTGTTGGGGATTTATTCAAAATTGAAGGCATACTGAACCAGCATGGCTACCACAGCATCTTGCAGCGGCATGCTATTCCATCCGGTTTTCATTTAGTTGGACCATCATTTATTTTTCAACAGGACAAGGACCCCAAACACACCTCCAGGCTGTGTAAGGGCTATTTGACCAAGAAGGAGAGTGATGGGGTGCTGCGCCAGATGACCTGGCCTCCACAGTCACCAGACCTGAACCCAATCGAGATGGTTTGGGGTGAGCTGGACCGCAGAGTGAAGGCAAAAGGACCAACAAGTGCTAAGCATCTCTGGGAACTCCTTCAAGACTGTTGGAAGACCATTTCAGTTGACTACCTCTTGAAGTGTGACTCTACAATTTTCATAGTCATGAAAATAAAGAAAACTCTTTGAATGAGAAGGTGAGTCCAAACTTTTGGTGTGTACTGTATATGTAATTTTACATGACCAGTACGTACGTCACCATCAGGAATACTGAAATGGTGCACCCAGCAACCGTGAGACCACCCACTCAACTGTTCTCACTGCCGCAGTATGCAGAACACGAATACACTATAATCTTCCTGGGGGTGGAAGGAGCAGAGTTTTTTCCAGCAGGCTTGGCTGGTTGGGTCCACAGTAGCGCTGGCAGGGAGTAAGGAATAAGGGCATAAATGACACCTCCACTATTATTTCCTTCCAGCATCCTATGTAGCCATGGGAGGAGGCAAGGAAGAGGGAGTGGGAGGGTGGCCGAGTGGCTGCACTATGGGCCTCCGGGTTGTACTTGCCTCCTGGGTCAAAAGTTGCCAGTCAGCCCCTGATGCATAGTATGTAAAACACTGTGTAAATTGTCAGCCCTATATAAATAATTGTAAATAAAAAAAAACATTTGAAAAGGCAGGTGGCTCTCAATGCTTGGATTGTCACTAACAGTTTAAACCCCATTACTGATCAGGACCCAATTACAGTTATTGATCATGTGGTCACTAGGTCGGCCATGATAGATATAGTTAACACATGCAGGCAGGAGGTTTCAATGAGAAAATAAAAACCTTCAGCCTGCAGCTGAACATTTTCTGGTTTGTAATTGTCAGATACAATGACAGCATTGAAAAAAAACAAAAAAAAAACATTTAAAAATAGGGAAAAAAGAAAAAAAAATTTTTTTTTTTTTTACACATTTTTATACACTTTCAGATAAAATAAAATTAAAAAAAAAAAAAAAAAAAACAAAAACAAAAACAAAAAATATATAAACCCTTATACGTTCACAAAAAATAATTTAGGTAGGCAAATTAGTTTTTATCACGATAACTGATGCATGATGCCAAGTTGTCTGGTCTGGACACCACTGACTTCTTTGAAAGGTCTTTGAAAGGGTGAAGGAAAAAAATGGAATTGTATTACCACTTACTATGCTTTTTGGGTACTTTACTCCTCTTTTCCTAATACATTCACAAGCTGTACTGAATCAAGGCATATCTTACCGGAGCAAAAATATATGCTGGCCGATGGTCCCAAAGTTCTTTGTCACCTCCCTGTACCAAAACAAAAATGAGTGATATTGCTAATACAGAAAAAAAAAAAAAAAACACCACTAGTTATTACCCGATAACCGCATTTCCAGGAATCTTCCAGGAAGGTCACGAGGTTTAGGCTCCTCTTCTAATGTCAAACAGAAGCACAGAGAAAAGTTAAAAGCTCCCCACTCACTACTACCCTTCAGTATTAGAAAAGATGAACTGAAAGGCAAGCAGAACCACCCATACATAAAATAGGAACATTAGGGTGGGTAACCTACCGTCCTGGAAGATTCCTGGAAAAAGGAGTCATCAGGTAATAAATTACATTTTTCCAAGTTATCCTCCAGGACGGTCACGAAAGACTACAACAATGTATAGTTTTGGAAGGGTACAGATAGACAGAAAAACTTTAAAGACAATCCTAGACAAGACTGATAGTCAATACTACCATGTCAAAGAAGCTCCTAAACTAGATCATAAGGTGGCTCGATGACTAGTACACAGATGGCACCAGGCCCTTCTAAAAGATTGAGTAGACTGCTCTGAAACCCTGACCTGACACGTCAAGCCTTCCAGGGTTGTAGGGTATTGTAATATAAGCAAAAGTTATATGCTTTACTATAAAAGGAGATTTAGAACATGTAAAAATGGTAGATGACAGGAACCATGTCCTATAACCCCACCAGGTACAGGCCCAAGAGGGGGGGATTTGGTATGCTTGAATGTGAAAAATAGGATTGCATGCTGCCTGAAACTTCAGCAGCCAGGACCCATGAGCTATCAGTGTGCAAAAACCATGAAAGATCACATATACAAGCTAAAAGGTTGTGAATTTTATATATAAAGCCTAAGACACTTTATGAAGCTACCCTGGGCAGACCTCTGCAACCAAGATGTCTTATCCTTAAACACTATGTTTACATGTTATCTGTGTACATTTATGCATAGAGACAGCCATACTGCAGAATGCAGTTCTTCTATGCATGAAGGTAAAAAAACTTTGTGTGTACATCAGCCTCCCTAATACTTACCTGAGCTCCCTCTCGATCCAGCGATGTGCACAAGAGCATCGGCTCTCTGTGGACTCTCCCTCATTGGCTGAGACAACAGCAGGAGCTCTTGGCTCCCGCTGCTGTCAATTACATGCAGTAAGTCAACCCAACCACGATAACCCCCAAGTCTTGCCTGGCCACATGGTTATTCCCCTCACCATGCACAACGCCTAGGCCTTCTTCCTGGGCACATACAAGCTTGTCCAGCGTGCATTCCAATACGTGGAAGTACACACCCTCAAAGGGCAGGACCTACAGAGCCCTCTACCAGACTTACCTACTAACCTGTCAAAGTCTTAGTGACTGGCTTCGGATAAGTTGCCACCTAGGCTTGATTCTCCAATTCTGGAGGAACAGGTCCAGCCATGAGAAAATGCTGCCGTTCAACATCCCAACATCCTCTCCACAGGAAGTGGAATGCACAACCCTGTGACATCAAACCCCCCCATGCACCTGCCTAGGACTAACAGAACATTTGTCCCATTCCATTCGCAAAAATGCATACCTCACCTTTCCTGCTGGCGTTTACTACGGAGCCCCGGTAACAGCACCTCACCTGCCCACTGGAGCTCCCCAAATAGACCTCCTCAGCCCTGTGCAAGCTTTCGGCAAGCCAGAAGTCTAAGCAGGAAATGTTGGGGTAAGGAGAACCGAAGGTAGCAAATCAGGGAGGGAGGATGTAGCATAAAGTGGCACTTGGCACAGGACCACTTCGCCTGTTAACACCAAAAAAAGTCTGGAGAGTCATTCTCAGGACAGAAAGAAAGGTTAAAACAACAAATTGATGTTGCTGTGCATGCATAAGTGCAGGAAACACAAGAACTGAAGAGTAGTAGTGGATGGGAAGCATTTAACTTTTCTCTGTGCTTGTATTCCTTGCAGAAGGAGGAACCAATCTCTCAAGTGATCATCCTGGAGGCTGACTTTGGAAAGCAGGGTTAATCCATGTAACTAAATCAAATTAATCAAATGCTTTGAGTGCCAGGAAGACACATCTAATTTTAGTGACTGTGGCATAAAATTTGATTTATTAGTTATGGGTGTATATTATCAAATCTAGATCAATAATACAGTATGTAAAAATGTAAATAGTCATATCATCTCCTTGTACTGTGCAAACTTCAGTATAAAAATAAACTCACTGCTGAACCCTCGTGACCATGGCTGCAACAATTGTTTTGTAAATGGTATACGAGTAAAGAAAAAGCAGATTCTGAAACAAAGATTTAGACCTGGTTCACACAAGTTGCATCTGAAATTGCACTAAAGTCACACAGAATCACATAGCAATAGAAATCACATTGTTTTCAATGACGTCCGTTCACATCAATGCGACTCAGCACAGAGCAATTTTGGAAAAGGTTCCTGCACTACTTTGGTGCGATTCCAGCACTATTTTGGCCCCATAGAATATGCAAACCACATCCAATTAGTGTTCAAGTAGCACTATGTAACTGCACTGAAAATCAGATCAAAATTGTATCGCAGCAGTGTGAACCTAGCCTTACGGTTACAAATCTACATAGAAGTTTTTTTTTTTTTTTATCAGGTAACACAATGATATAGGTCCCAAATAACACAGTAAAAAAAAAAAAAAAAAAAAGATTTTTTTGTTTTTTTAACACGTTGACACTTACTCCTAAGACAGTTTCTCTAGCTTCCATTAAAAGTTGATAGCCTTCTCTAGTGCCATTTTCCACCAGCACCTATAAAGCCAGGAAGACAAAGCCAAAGATAAAGAGGATATATGGATATAGAGCTGCAGTTATAACGTAAAAAATGTACACAAACCAAGAAACCTCCTGTTTTTCTCCATAAAGCCTGGATGGTCTTTTGTCTTTCAAACAAGTTGGGAAGCTCATTTAAGGAGAAAGCAGAAATCACCAAGTCAAACTGCACCTGAAAAAGAATGACTGTATCAGGGTATGATGGCAAAAACACTGTGCGTCTGCATTTGAAAATGGAATGAGAAAAAGAAAGCATAATCTAACAGAGCGCAGAAAAAAATATGCAGACCTGGGGTGTAGTGCTTTCAAATGTACAAAGATCAGCTACGGATATACAGAGAAAAAAAGAAAAACACATACCTTGGGAGAAACTGGCAAAAACTGCCTAAAATAAATGCCATTGATATGCATATCGCCCGTCTCTTCTCCACCTGCCAACACAAACAAACAGAAAATATTAAAGTGGATGTAAACTCCATTTATGAAATTCGACCTGGGCACATATATCTGTAGCGTTCACTTATCTCTCTCCAAAGCACTAAGCCCCATGTCTTTCTGCTGCTCCGTTCCACTGTTATCAGCATAACTTTTAACAAGTTCTCCGACACAGGAGATAAAAGCAGCTGAAAATGTGTCCAGGTGGATGCATAGAGACAGATTAGCAGAGAGCCGGTCTATTCACGGCACAGCTCTGCACGTTTCTTCCTTCCTCTGCCTATGTGGGGGGGGGGGGGGTGTACATTTCCTCCAAACAGCTGTCACACAGTGTATGCCAAGACTCCACACCCACTGCTTGAACAGGAAGAAAAAATTCCAACACAATGTTCACTTTCTAAAGCTGAGGACAGCAGATATACAAATAAAAAAAACTTATGTAGGAGGATTTGTTTAATCTCTGTGAATCATCTGAGGCTGTTCACTTCACTGGGTATATGTGAGGGTTTACATTCACTTTATGGTTAGTACATTTTATGAACAAGATATTTTTATAGTCCTTCATCAAAAATGATTTGTTTGGATTGCTGGTGGAGGCCAGTGTTAATTTTGGCAGCAAATTTCAATTTAGTTTTAGTCTTAGTCTTAGGACTAAAATGGCATTTTAGTTTTAGTCCCATTTTAGTCTTCTGCAAGTGTTTTAGTTTTAGTCGTATTTAGTCGACTAAAACTCCAGTACATTTTAGTCGACTAAAACGTCCTACATTTTAGTCGACTAAAACTAATTTTAGTCATCTATAATCGAATGGGTGTAGTTCAATTGTAATTTGTAATGCATTATTTAAGCATTTCTCTATAATTTCCAAACTCATTATATACTACTGCTGGTCCTGGAGTGAAAAATCGAATATGTTATTATTTATGGTGGTATTAAGCTTTCAGCATGCACCAGTGTTAATTTTGGCAGCAAATTTCGATTTAGTTTTAGTTATAGTCTTTTGACTAAAATGCCATTTTAGTTTTAGTCGTATTTTAGTCATCTGAATTGTTTTAGTTTGAGTCATATTTTAGTCGACTAAAATTGTGTTAATTTAGTAGACGAAAACGTTTTAGTCGACGAAATTAACACTGGTGGAGGCCAAATATAGCAATAACATTTTAGAAGTTAAAAGGCACTGGATTAATGTGGCAGAGCTGCAAAGATAAGCATGACTTTATATTAATGCCTATTCTCTTTGCCCTACACAAAAGACATCAATCTGGGGAGAGGTTGTCTAACACAAAAATATTCAGGACAGAGAATCTTACCTCTCAGAATTAATTCACTGAGTTGGTTCATTATTGCAGAACTATCTACACACACATATTCTTTCAGACTGGTACCCCATTTAGCATGTGCTGCCCTGAAATACAATAAACACAGAAAACCTATAATGTCAAATAGGAAAAAAAAAAAAATAACTACAGTATAATGAACTATGTAAAATTACCATTCCTGAATTTTCCTTTTATCTTTGAAGATTATATGCAGATCTTTGCATATATCAATATTGGTGGTATCTGGTGGTAGCTGTTGGGTTTCAAGTAGGCCAATTCAACAGAAGCCAGATGTTAGGCTGGCTTCTGTCAGACAGGCTGCTGTACACACTGTCAGAATATTCGGCCCATGTGTACCAGCCTTAAGAAGGCTGCTTAAAAATGCACCAGAACCTCTAAGGCTGGGTTCGCATTTATGGGAATTGGACACGTTTTAAACTGCATCCAATTCACATGACCATGACATGTGACCCTTCTCTCAATGGAGTCGATTCACACACAAAAAAAAAAAAAAAAAAAAAAAAAGGTCCTATATATGTTTTTGGTTCTGGTTCAGGTGCAAATTCAGGAAAAAATTTGCACGTGAATCCCACCTGAACTGGTGAAGAGAAAAGCACCAGACCCCGAACTGCAAACCGCAGCCAGGCATATGTGAACCCAGCATAACTGTCTCCATGGTGGACACTTCCAAAACCAATGTCAAACTATGAAATTGCTTAAAGGGCAAGTGACAACTGAATCTACATAATGATTGTATGTCTCCGCTTCCCATATATTTTTATCCAGTTGAAGATGCCTCAACTTTTTTGTGACTCACCAATCTAGCCCTTCCAGCATTCTAAACTAACTATGCAACTGCTTATTTACTGTATTCATGTAGCAGGTTTTCCAGGCCTGTGGCCTGAGGTGGGTCTGCCATTGTTACCGGTTATCTCTCCAGGCCATGAGAGCTGCGGCCCTGGGTGTGAGAACTGAGACATTGACAACTCAGGCATCTTGTTTTGGTTGTTTTGTTGTAGTTTTTGGGGATAGGAGAAGGGAATGAGTGGGATACTCCTTTGGCTCGACTATGTACAATTCTGGGACTTTTATAGCAAAAATGCCCGTTAGCGCCGTCTTGACGCCAGCCGACGCTAGCCAACGCTTACAAACACACTGTAGCTGTGCTGGAACTCTGACTTAAGTCCAGAAGATCCAGGACTGTATAACATTGAACATCTGACACTGCTTGCACTCAAAAGTCACTGACTACCCCCTCCTGCTTTGCTCTAGCTTGTGGTAGCTTGTTGTGAAATCCTGTATGGCTGCAACTCTCAACAGGTGCACTCACACTGTGCACTTTCTCTTCAGGGCCAAACTGCAGGCGCCCCCTTTAACACTTCAGGGTCCTCTGACTAGGTACTCCCTCTATCACTTCAGGGTCCTCTGACTAGGTACCCCCTCTTTCCAGCTAGCCGATTCTTGGATCCTAGAACCTTCTCCGGAGTGGTCCCCACTGACTTTAGGCAAACTCCCAGGGGCAATCCTCAGTACTCACGACCTGTGTAGGTTTTCCTGGGACTGGTTCTCGACATACCGGATCCCACTCAGCTCAACTCCGCACTCTCTGGATCTGCAGGCAGCACCGGAGACATTTGCTTCCACTGACAGGAGGAGAGACAGCCGTTCTCTTCCTCCTGAAACTCTGCTTCCCGCCAAAGACAATGAGTCATGCACTCCCCTCAGACTTATACCCACTACCAGAATCCTTTGCTGCAGAATCTGCCTTCTGCGGTAGTAACAAGCCTGAATGGGTCCCTGATTGGGTTTTCTCCACTGTCCTATGAGAAGCCTCTCACAGAGCCAGTGGAGAGACTCCCCTCTCAGCAAACACACCTGGAAACCATGACACCCCCCAAAAAAGAAATCATGGCCCTGTTAGGCAGACAGGGTCCACTATGCATTTACCTAGCACCTACCTGTAGGGTGTTACATTTATATAATGCACGTCAAGAATTTTAAATAAAAGAAAAAAACGGTCATAGAAATCTGAATGTACTGCATATCAGCCTTCTTTCACTAAAGCATATACCATGATAAGTGCAATAATGCATAGTGTTTGCATGATCTGGGAGATAGCAGTATTAAACTTTGTTAACTGGACTATTTCAATAAAGGGATTACGGCTTATGCAACAAGGAGAGGCATTTAGCAACGGTTATTGTGTAATGCAGAAAATAAAGGAGACTTATCAATAGTTATTTTCCAGTACAAACATGTCCGGTCTGATATTCTATAATGTTTTAGTAATTTTCAGAACTAGCACTGTGTGCTTTTGTGTGATCTCAGATATGATTATTGTATCATAATGGAATAAAATATTTGATAGAGGTAGGAGAATTTTAGACTATCCTGAATAATGATTTTTCTAAAAACACAAATAAGTGTTATTTTAGTGAACTGAGACTATTGTCTGACGTGATTGTGCTAAAGAAAACACCATTTTAAAAAATGAAACTATACAAGTTTAATTTTTATGATTTAAACACAGTAATACCTATAAATTTAATAGAAAAAGAAGGGTGAATATCACCTAGCAATTGAAAGATTGAGATACTCACTGACTCACCAATTAAGTGTGGTATATGCCTAAATAAGATACTAAAAAAAAAATAACCCCCCCCCAAAAAAACAGCTGAATAGTAGACTGTAAAAAGTAGGCAGTAAAGTTAACCACGCAGTGTAGTATGCAAAATAGGTTTAATGAAAACTCACTTAAAAGTTCACTTCCACTTAGAAAAAAATCCACTGCCTTCCAAAAAAATTAAATCACAATTAAACATGCAAACAACAGTGTTAAAACAATCCGGTTTGTTGCCCAGTATGGTAATAGAAACCAGATAGCCTACTTAAAAAGCTAGCAACTTGATAAGGCCCTAATTGGCACAGCTTAACACTGAATCGGCAATTAGGTCATTGATGGGTAAACCACTCAAAATAAAATATCCATATAAGGAACCCCCCCTTATATGGATAGTAGTAGAACAACGCTAAATGGTGGCTAAAACCCATTAACGGAATGACGTCATCGTACCCGGATGCGAAACCAAAGTGTGTCCCCATGCCGATCTACACACTCCGAAGTAGTGGAAAATAGCTGGCCAGCTTCATACACATTGTGTGATGATATTTCAGCATCTTGGAGGAACCACAGAGATTAATAGCCACATCAGTCTAGCACTTAACTGCCATCAGTAACCTGGACATACTTATGAGAAGCGCTGGAAACCTAAGACACTTTAGGAAGATGAAGCAGTAAGTAGATTCACATCCTAGAACGATATCCCGCTGCTCTGCTTTTACCTGATTTGCTCCCTTCCTGTCTGTCTGCCTATATCTATGCTTCTCACTACTTACACGCATGAATTGTGTATCACCAGCTTGCTAACTGATTGCTTTATGGCTAAATCTCTATTCAATACCAATAAACACTATACAGTAAACCCCCCTCCATTGCGGGGGTTACGTTCCGGACCCAGCCGCGAAAAGTGAAATTCCGCGAAATAGAAAAACCCTATTAAAATGCATTGTAGGCATGATTTTTTTACTGTCACTGTACATGTAGAAGCATTTTAAGGTCTTTAAACACACTTTTAAAACAATAGAAACTCATTTAAACACATAAAAGATACTGAGAGACATAGCAAGAGCTATGGAAAACACAAAAATCTTTCATTTTTAATGATTTATATAGTAAAATAGCATTACAAAAAAAACCGCGAATTACCGGGACCGCAAAAACTGAACCGCGATGTAGCGGGGGATTACTGTACACCAGAAAACTATCACTTTGAAGGACTCCTGCAATAAAGCAGTAAGCAGGGAAACGATTGAACAGCGACGCTGTAATTACAGACCTACACATCTTCTCTAAATACCTGCTGCTAGCGGTTTTCATATATTTCTGGCTGCTTTGAGCTTTAAGTCACTATCTGCTGCTTGCTATATGTTACAGGAAAGGTCACTGTGTTGAGCTTGAAACTTCTTTTGCATAACACACTGCGTGGTTAACTTTACTGCCTACTTTTTACAGTCCGTACCTATAATTATCCTCACCATGACACTGATCCAACACCAGAGCCGAAGTCCAACAGAGTCTGCGGCTTAAAATCAGGAACACGCTGATGTATCTGTAAAGTACACAAGGCATAAAAAACAGGATAATAAAATAGTTCAATTTGTCTAAAAGTACTTATTCACTACATCATGAGATTTCATTTTCTTCCCTTATGTGCATCAATATAAAACACAGTATACTGTACTTCCTTTTTAGTAAGTTGATATAAAATACTGCATATGAATATTGAATATTTTTATGAAGAATGAATTTTATAAATGTGTCACAAAAATGAAAAATCAAAAACCAATAAAGAAAAAAAAAAAAAAAAAATCATCAGTAGAAAAATATAGCAAAGTGCAGAAAGAGCCTAACCAGGACTGACTAGGGTTCACCAATGGTTATTGGAGGTTAAAAGAGCAGTTTATTTACCTTGCAAAGTTGCTTAACTGCTTACCAACTGCATCACGAGGATGTACGGCGGCAAAACGGCTCTCCTACGTCAGATCACGTACCTAGTGCATGATTCGGCACTTCCGGGTAGGGAGTGCGCACATTGCTTCTGCTGTGATTTGTTAACAGCAGAAGCCGATTAGTGGGTGCCAGCAAACAGATGTCCACCGGCACCTGCCGATCATCGTGAAAAACACACAGACCGGAGCTCTGCTTGTGTAAACAAGGCAGAGAATAATTCTGACGGGGGGATGGAGAATAAATTTGGTATGAGCCTCAGAGGTTTAAACACACAGAAAAGATATAGGGGGAACCAGCATCCTAATATCAAAAGTGGAAGGAAAAAAAAAAAAAAAAAAAAAATCACTTCCTTAGTGAAAGAACCAAAAGTACACACAAACACTGGGTAGGCACAAATTGTGCAAAAGGGAGAGCTGGGAAAGTGGAGATTTGTGCAGGGGTGATAGCAGGAAAGGGGGTGTGCAGATTGTGCAGAGGCGATAGCTGTGAGGATAAGCTGTAGCTGGGGGTGCAGAGGCAAGTTGTGGACTGGGTGTGTAATCTGTGAATGGAGGGGTGCAGAGGTGAGATGGAGTACAAAAGTGAGTTGTGGACAGGGGTGCCAAGATGAACTGAGGATGGGGAGGTGTGTAGGTGAGCTGTGGAGTTCGGGCGCAGAGTTGAGCTGGGGATGGGGGGAGCTTTGGTGCTTCCCTCAAAGGTTACTTTGAGGGAAGTGGGATTTTTGCTTGGAGAGGACAATGGAAATTTGCTGGTGGGGGGGGGGGGGGCAGCAAAGTATGCAGAGTTCAGTAACCAAGAGTATGTAATGTATGGCAGGGCATTCAGGGTGCAACAGTGAGGATTTAGTAAACTACCTTGTACATTACCTAGTCATAACTGTATTCTGTGCTGTACATTACATACCTCTTACAGTCATATGCTACATCAACCACTTCAATACAGGGAACTTTTCCCCCTTCCCGTCCAGGCCAATTTTCAGCTTTTAGCGTTGTTGCATTTTGAATGACAGTTGCATGGCCATGCAACACTGTACCTACACCAAATGTATGTAATTTTTTCCCCACAAATAGAGCTTTCTTTTGGTGGTATTTGATCACTGCAAGGATTTTTCTTTTTTGCTACACAAATAAAAAAATACAGAAAAGTTTGAAAAAAAAAAAAAAATGTTTACGTTATAAAATTTTGTAAATAGATAAATTTTTTCCTGCATGGATGAGCACTGATGAGGCAGCAGTGACAGGCATTGATGAGGAGGCACTGATGGGGTGGCACTGATATGCAGCACTGATTCTATTGTTCCTATTAATGTGTACTGTACATGTTTATGGCTACTGCACCCTGTATGATATGCACAATACATACTCCTGAGTCTTGTATTCTGTGTGCTTCACTTTTCTGAACCTTGCACATTCTGCAATACACAGTTCTGAGCCTCAACCACACCCACTTTTTTGCAACTGTGTAATTTTCACCTCTGAGGAAGGGTGACTGGGGGCAGGGTTGTAGAAGTGTGGTTGGGGCAGGGAGTTGGCCGGGGAGGGTGAGTTTCAGCGCCTATTCTCTGCGAAAAACTATAGCACAAAAAATAAAAAAAGCAGTGGTGACCAAATACAATCAAAAGAAAGCTCTAAATTGTAGAGGGAAAAAAAATATGACAAATTGTATTGGTGTACAGCGTCACATAACCGCGCAATTGTCAGTTAAAGTAACGCAGTGCACGATCACTAAAAATGGCCTGGTCATTAGGGGGTAAATGTTCCGGATGTCAAGTGGTTAAACTGACCTCATATGCAAAAGGGTGCCCTTTAATCTGTTACGAATGAACCAAAGTTGTTACAATGTACAACGCTACATTAACTCCACGGCCCCTTTTACAAGGGCATTCCAATTTGGTGCATCTGTCAGTTTTTCAGGCGGACCCGATTTGTAAGATCCGTTCATCCGTATGAACAGGCAGATGTAAATCCCCCTCCTCTTCCGTTTATATTGAGCAAATTTGGAGGTAGTCGGCTGAAAGGGGACTTCTAGACATTGCAGACACTGCTCCTGTGATACAAAACAAGTCCAGGCTGACATTTGTGACCAGAGAGCTGCAGGGGGAAGAAAGTTTTTCAAGCACAAGTAGGGATGTACGGATACCAGTTTTTTTTAAGAGAGTACGAGTACCGATACTTTTTCAAGTACTTGCTGATACTAAGTACGATACCCATTTAGTGTCAGTTTTTTTAGGGCTTGTTCACACAGTACATGCATGAAAACTGCACATGCAGAGACACCAGTTTTACATCAGTTTTCATGTGCGTTTCAGTGAGTTTTTACAGCCGGTTCTCATATGTGCTGTGTGATTTCAGTCGGGTTCAGGTGCAATTGCTAATCGCATACACAATTCCCACTGGAATCGCATCTGAACCTGGCTTTGAAATCGCACTACAAGCCGGCTCGCACATACAGTATGTGAACTGAGTCTGAAGGTATCAGTTTTAGTAATCTGGAGAATTTGAACGAGTACAAATGCTCAGTATCGGCACCGATATTGGTATCGCTGCAAGGCTAGGCACAAGTTCAGAACTGGTAATGTAATAAATGTAAAAGTGCAAATTTACAGAGCAGGGACCATTTTCTGCTATTCATATTGAAGTAATTTCACCATCTCACCTCTTGTAGAGCTCTTGTTACTGCAGCATATCCTCCATCAAAGCGTGCAGCCAAATACACCAAGCCAATCTGCTCTGTGTAACTACATTAAAAAAAACACAATGAAACGTAGGGTATACAAAAAAAAAAAAAAATAAATAATAATTAAAGTACACTATTTCATAACCTAGATGCTGTAAAAGTATTAACACACATAGTAATGTACATGTCATATTGCAAATTTGCCTGCAAACAGGCTTTCAACAGAAGAACTCTAAAGAAGAAAATTAGCTGTGAGGTGTAGAGTGCACAATATTCCCCTTGGTGCTCACTAATTTAAAAGACAAACACCTAGTGCTTCCACTGTCAAATCTAGTCTGTGCAAAGGGTAATCACAGTGTATATTTTAATCCAACCGAATAAAAAGGAAGGAAGAGGGAGAGAAAGCTCCAGGTCTGAATGGACACACAAAGCAGTGGCTCGGGTGCCCCCACTCGGCAGGAGCGCAGGCGAGACTCTAGAAGAGGACCTGGGTTGCGCTGTGCAAAACAACTGCACAGAGGTGGCAAGTATAACATGTTTGTTATTTTTAATCAAAAACAAGACTTTAAGTCCCGGTTCACACTTCTGCGATGCGGGAACGCTGGTAATATGCAGCGTGTTCCCGCATCGCATCCGCACATCTGGCAGTTCACACTGCCATATGCGATACGCAGGGGGGTGTCAATTAAAAGTTAACGACACCCCCAGTTGCGATCGCATATCGCAGTGCGATCTGCAAGTATGCACAGAATCCGATCGCACAAGTGTGAACACTGTGCGATCCGATTCTACTGCGGCTCAAAAAAAGCCTCATGTGCGTGCTTGGTGCGGATACAGTGCGAATTCAGCCAAAGTGTATGGCTGAACTCGCATCCGCACATCAGATCGCATGTAATTTGGAGCAGTGCGCTCCGAATTACATGCGATCTCCGCAAACGCGGAAGTGTGAACCGGCACTTCCATCACTTTAAAACTGGCCATACACATATAACATTTTGCAGTGCGAACGACTATTCATTGCTCCATAGCG
This sequence comes from Pelophylax lessonae, assembly GCF_965119305.1. Lineage (NCBI taxonomy): Eukaryota > Metazoa > Chordata > Amphibia > Anura > Ranidae > Pelophylax > Pelophylax lessonae. Next base: position 313,952,053 of record NC_138768.1, on the reverse strand, counting down.
ACTTGTCCACTAACTGATAGAATAAAATATTTTCCATGATCAAAAGTGAACGGTCAATAACATCATATAGGATTCCAGTTTACCTACATTGCCAGGACATGCGCAATACAAGACAGAGGATCTTTTGTTTAGAATATAAAACACACATACATACAGTCAGGTCCATAAATATTGGGACATCAACACAATTCTAATCTTTTTGGCTCTATAATGGATTTGAAATGAAACGAACAAGATGTGCGTTAATTGCAGACTTTTAGCTTTAATTTGAGGGTATTTACATCCAAATCAGTTGAAAGGTGCAGGAATTACAACAGTTTGTATATGTGCCTCCCACTTTTTAAAAGGGACCAAAAGTAATAGGACAATTGGCTGCTCAGCTGTTCCATGGCCAGGTGTGTGTTATTCCCTCATTATCCCATTTACAAGGAGCAGATAAAAAGGTCCAGAGTTAATTTCAAGTGTGCTATTTGCATTTGGAATCTGTTGCTGTCAATTCTCAATATGAGATCCAAAGAGCTGTCATTATCAGTGAAGCAAGCCATCATTAGGCTGAAAAAATTCTTTCCCTGGTGAAGAAAACACCCTTCACAACAGATGGCCAGATCAAGAACACTCTCCAGGAGGTAGGTGTATGTGTGTCAAAGTCAGCAATCAAGAGAAGACTTCACCAGAGAGTGAATACAGAGGGTTCTCCACAAGATGTAAACCATTGGTGAGGCTCAAAAACAGGAAGGCCAGATTAGAGTTTGCCAAACATCATCTAAAAAAGGCTTCACAGTTCTGGAAAAACATCCTATGGACAGATGAGACCAAGATCAACTTGTACCAGAGTGATGGGAAGAGAAGAGTATGGAGAAGGAAAGGAACTGCTCATGATCCAAAGCATACCTCCTCATCAGTGAAGCATGGTGGTGGTAGTGTCATGGCGTGGGCATGTATGGCTGCCAATGGAACTGGTTCTCTTGTATTTATTGATGATGTGACTGCTGACAAAAGCCGCAGGATGAATTCTGAAGTGTTTGGGGCAATATTATATGCTCATATTCAGCCAAAGGCTTCAGAAATCATTGGACGGCGCTTCACAGTGCAGATGGACAATGACCCGAAGCATACTGCGAAAGCAACCAAAGAGTTTAAGGAAAGAAATGGAATGTTATGCAATGGCCAAGTCAATCACCTGACCTGAATCCGATTGAGCATGCATTTAAACTTGTTGAAGACAAAACTGAAGGGAAAATGCCCCAAGAACAAGCAGGAACTGAAGACAGTTGCAGTAGAGGCCTGGCAGAGCATCACTAGGGATTAAACCCAGCATCTGGTGATGTCTATGCGTTCCAGACTTCAGGCTATAATTGACTGCAAAAGATTTGCAACCAAGTTTTAAAAAGTGAAAGTTTGATTTAGGATTGTTAATCTGTCCCATTACTTTTGGTCCCTTAAAAAGTGGGAGGCACATACATTTCAAATCCATTGTGGTGGTGTATAGAGCCACACAGATTAGAATTGCCTCGATGTCCCAATATTTATGGACCTGACTGTATATACACACACTTTGGTTGAAACAGTAAAAGTTTTCATTTCGGATCCATCGACATTAGCTGGACCTAAAGTCGAGTCCACTAATGGCACGAATGTTGAACCAGCTTTCTGAAAGCAACCAGTTTCAGCCGAAATCCTATATGTGTATGGCCAGCTTAAGAGTTACTTTTAGACTACAGCACACACCTTAAGATGGCCATACCTGTAGTGATTTGTGATAAAATTAGGTACGCTTTTCAAAATGATCACAAACAAGAGATTCATTACAATTACAATAACATTTCAGCCAACGCAAAACACAAGATATTGTTCCATACTTACCAATCAACTTAAAATATCCCAAAAAAAAAAATTTATATATATATATATATATATATATATATATATATATATATATATATATATATATATATTATATTTTTAGTAAGCCCAAAACGTAAATTATCTAATAAAAATGAGCACTCGGTGTCGGTCCACTGTGTTCCGGATGCATTTCTGCATGCATGTTTTTGATGCATTCTGGTATGTTTTTTCCCCCATTTTTCTTCATCTCTATTGAGGACATATGTGTTCCAGTGTATTTCTGATGCATTTTGCCGCATTCCAGATGCATTTAAATACAGGAAAAAATGCCACATGTTCTACTTTTGTTGACTGCAGTGGTGTGAACGGGTCATTGGAATCCATGTTAAACATTGTGCATGCATTTTTTATGCTGAAGAAAAACACAATGGACTGCATCTGGTGTGAACCAGCCATTAACCGACCCATTCTTCAGAGTGTTAGGGTCCTTTCACACGAGAGGTGCGCTCGGCCGATCTCCCATACATTGATCCCCGCTGAGCAGGCAGATGACAGCTCAGTCCCTGCAAAGTAAGCGGAGATGGAGCTGTCATCCGCCTGCTCAGCGGGGATCAATCTATGGGAGATCGGCTTGTCCGTTTTCATCCCATCCTCCAGACGGATAGAAAAAATGGATTTCTTTCATACAGACTTACCTGTAAAATCCAAGTACATCACAGGACACAGAGCCATAAATCATAACATATGGGTTATATAGCTACCTTTAGGTGAAGGACACGTTCAACCAATCAGAAAGGATGCCCCCCTATATAACCCCTCCCACACAGGAAGTACCTCAGTTTTGTAGCAAGCAATAAAGACCCCATAGAAGAGGGGAGGGACCTCTGTGTCCCACGATGTACTTCAAGAAATGGATTTTACAGGTAAGCCTGTTTTAAAAAATCAATTTTTCTTTTCGTACATCACGGGGCACAGAGCCATAAATCATAACATATGGGATGTCCCAAAGCAATGCAACTGGGGGGGGGGGGGGGGGCACCAAAAAATACCGCCACAAAATGGATTACACCACTGCCTGCAGAAAACTGTGGCCAAATGAAGATTCCTCCTGGGTTCCAACATCCATTTGATAGAAACAAGTGAACGTATTCACCAACGACTTGGTTGCGGCCTTGCAAATCTGAGCCATAGAGGCTTGATGGCGATGTGCCCAAGAGGCACCTACTCCTCTGGTAGAATGTGCCTTTACAGGAAAAGGTGGAACCTTCCCTTCTAAACCATACGCCTGGGTAATAATCTGGCTAAGCCAATGAGAAATCGTAGACTTAGATGCTGCCAACCCCTTCCTGGGCTCTTCTGGCAGCACAAACAAGCTCACGGTCTTACGAATCTGAGCTGATTTCTCTAAGTAAAACTTAAGTGCATGCATTACATCAATAGAATGCAAAGCTTTTCCTCCTCTGAGTGAGGATCTGGAAAAAAGAAAGGTAGTATAATGTCACGATTCAAATGAAAGGCAGACACCACCTTGGGCTAAAAAACCTGGGTGTGGATGGAGAATCACCCTATCTTGATGGAAAATCAAGAATGGCTCTTTACAAGAAAGAGCTGCAAGTTCCGATACCCTTCTAGCCAAAGTTATCGCAATCAAAAAGACCAGTTTTCTGGTCATAAGAACCAGGGGAACCTGCACCAATGGTTCAAAAGGCTCTTTTTGTAACACTGCCAACACCAAATTTAGGTCCTAAGGACACAATGGTGGCTTCACAGGCAGAAGCAAACATAACATTCCCCGGACGAAGGTCTGAACCAACAAATGGGAAGCAAACAGTTCTTGGAAGAAAACTGATAAGGCTGAAATGTGCACCTTTAATAGTGTTCAAGGCTAAATGTCATATCCACTCCTGCTTGATATTTGTGGGGATGTCATTTCCTGGCTTCACACCAGGAAATGTAGGATTTCCAGACCCTGTAATAAATGTTCCTAGAGACTGGTTTCCTGGCGTTTATCAGTGTATGCACTTCAGGGCCAGATACACCCCGCTCCTTCAAGATTAAGGCTTCGATAGCCAAGCTGTCAAATTTAGAGATTGTACAGAAGGGTGGAATATCAGACCTTGAGAGAGTAGGTCTGGACGCAGTGGAAAAGCCCAAGGCCTTGTCACTGCCAACCTTTGGATTTGTGCATACAAACCCGCCCCCCCCCCATACCAGAGCTACCAGAGTTACTGGTTTCCCCTCTAGCTGGATCCTTCGCAACAGACGTGGTATCGGCTGCACCAGAGGAAAGGCATAAATCAGGGAATACTCCTCCCAAGGTGTCACCAAAGCATCCACTCCAACTGCGAGTGGATCCCTGGTCCTGGACATAAATCTCTTCAACTTGTTGAACCTGGATGCCAACAGATCTACATCTGGGGACACCCCCCCCCCCCCCCCAGCTTAGACAGATTTATTGAGAAATCTCGGGATGCAAGGACCATTCCCCTGGAAACATCTGTTGGCGGCTCAAAAAAATCTGCCTGCCAGTTCTCTATCCCAAGAATAAAACTGCTGTCAGGCATGGCACAAACTTCTCTGCCCAGGATAGGAGGATATCTACCTCTTTCTGGGCTGACTGACTTTGTGCCTCGTTGATGGCGGATATAAGCCATGGCATTGTCGGATTTCACACTGACAAGGTAACCCCAAAGTCTGAGTGTCCAGTATTTCTAGCCCGACTGACTGCTCGGATTTCCAGAATGATGATGGGGAGACTTCGCTCTACTCAAGACCATTTCTTCTGGACAGTGGCTTCCACCACTTTCCCGGTTGCTGGAAGAAAGGATTTCTCCTTCTCCAGATATCTGGTCAACAACCACCAATTCAACTACCACCAATTGAGACTGAAGTACTCTTGGTAACAGAGACATGGACCAGTCCAGAGACTGAACCCTTCCGGTCCATGTAGACAGAATGTTGTTCTGTAAGGGTCTGGCATGGAATTGAGCATAGGGAATTCCCTAGTAACATCATGCAAAGACTTATATAGAAGGATATCTCAGCCTTACTACATTCTTGTTGGCAAGAACATCTTTGCCTGTACCATGTCCACAAGAAGACCCAGATATTCCGGACGCTGGACCCGGTGTAATCCTGACTTTGCCAAGTTCAGTATCCAACTCAAACGTTCTAGGAACTGTACTGTCTGGAGGATATTTTGTCTTAAAGCCGATTGATCCATTAGTAATAGATCGTCCAGATATGCTATTACAGATATCCCTCAGGACCTTTGAACAGCCAATACTGGATCTAAGATCTTTGTGAACACTCTTGGAGCTGTGGCTAATGCGAAGGGCAGGACCACAAACTGAAAGTGCCGGTTTTCTATTGCAAAACGTAGAAACCTTTGCCAAGTCTGGAAGATATGCATCCTTGATGTCTATGGATCAAACCTCTATCCTTCAGCACCTGGCTTTCAACAGCCAAACCATTAAAACCAGCGACTGTAAAGCAGGATGGAAGATTGGCCCTTGGGACAGCAGATCTTCCCTGAGAGGAAGTCTCCAAGGAGCACTGGCGACCAGTATTACCAGATCGGTGTACCAAGACCGGCGTGGCCACTCTGGAGCCACTAGAAAGACCAGAATCCCTTGCTGCCTTGATCCTGCACAGGAGTCTTGGTAGAAGTTTGAGAGGGGGAAAGGCATAAACCCGAAGATACTGATGCCAAGGAGTCACTAATGAGTCTACCAGAGGATCCTGAGATCATGCCACAAACCTCTGTACCTTCCATGGAATGTGTACAGCAGAGAGGGCTGGAACGATAATTTTGCCCACCTTAGAATGTCGGCTAGTTTCTGATCCGCCAGGACACTTCTTGTGCCCCCATGGTGATTGACATAGGCCACGGCCGTGGCATTGTCCGACCGAATTCGTACTGGACACCCCTGAAGATAAATTGTACAATGATCTAGACAAAAACTGATCGCTCGGAGTTCCAGTACATTGATCGGCAGTCTGGTCTCTTCCCGAGTGCAGACTCCCTGAATACAAGCTGTGCTGAGGATCCTCACCCGGACAGGCTGGCATCCGTGGTGACAATCGCCCAATACAGGGGGAATGATTTCCCTGTCGAAGGGCTGGAGAACGAAGCCACTTCTAGAGACTGTGGATACTTGTCCCATTTCACAAGAATCTCTTTTTGCAGAGATCTCGTGTGAAACTTTGCAAACGGAACCGCCTCAAAAAGGTAGACACCATCAGGCCCAGCACCCGCATGCAAGCCCAGAAGGATGACCGTCTGCTGAACAACAGAAGCTCCCGAAATTGCAGGAGGCAATTCACTTTTTCCAGAGGAAGCAACACTCTGGCTGAGGCTGAATCCACCCAGATAGTCCAGTTTTGTGGATGGAACCAGAACAGACTTCTGAAGGTTCAGAATCCAGCCGAACTCCCTCAGATCGCAGAGTACCGTATTTAATCGGCATATAACACGCACTTTTTCCTCCTAAAAATGGAGGAAAAAGTAGCAGTGCGTGTTATACGCCGATATAAGAAAAAAAAAAAAAGTTAAGAAAGCACTAGCAGCGCCGATAGAAGGGGGCGGGCGGTGCCGAGAAGGGAGGACACGCTGTCATCGGAAGTCCCGCCTCCTATGCCGACGTCAATCATAGGCGCCGGGACTTCCGATAACAGCGGGTCCTTCCTTCTCCTCAGCGCCACCCGCCCCCCTTCTACCTTTCGGCTCTGGCTGCTTTCTGGACAAGTGATTTGTATAGTGGCACTGGCACTGGCGCTGGCGAGGCTGCAATAATGGGCACAGGCGAGGCTGCAATTATGGGCACTGGCGCTAGCGAGGCTGCAATTATGGGCGCTGGCGAGGCTGCAATTATGGGCGCTGGCGAGGCTGCAATTATGGGCACTGCGCTGGCTGCATGTATGGGCACTGCGCTGGATGCAAGTATGGGCACTGCGCTGGATGCAAGTATGGGCACTGCGCTGGATGCATGTATGGGCACTGGTGCTGGTGAGGCTGCAATTATGCGCACAGGTGCTGGCGAGGCTGCATGTATGGGCGCTGCACTGGCGAGGCTGCATGTATGGGCACTGGTAAGACTACATTTAATTTTTAAAAAATGTTCTGAGTTCAAAGCGGTTTATTTTAAATTTCAGCTTTTTTCCAGAAATTTCTGCCCTAAAATTTAGGTGCGTGTTATACGCCGATAAATACGGTAATCTCCAAGGCTTCCATCAGAGCAGTCAGAGACTCTGCTCGCAGAAGATAGTCCAGGTACCCCAGTACCATAATCCCCCACAACGATGCTAGCACCAGGGACAACACTTTGTGAAGACCCGAGGAGAGACCAAAGGTAAACGCCACAAACTGATAATGCTCCTCACCCATGGCAAAGCGGAGGAAGCGTTGGTGACTGCCACATATTGGAACGTGAAGGTAGGTGTCCTTCATGTCGTTAGAAGCGAGAAAATCCCCCAGATGTAGGGATGCCACTACCGTGCGGATGGAGTCCATTCAGAACTTCTGTACCCGCACAAAACAGTTTAGCACCTTAAGGTCCAGAATTGGACGTACCTTGCCTTCCTTTCTGGGAACTGTGAACAGGTTTGAGTAAAACCCCTGAAAACATTCTGAAGCCTGAACCGGGACAGTCACCCCCCAATGAAGTAACAAGTCTTGCACTGCCCCAAAGTGACCTAAGCGATCCGGGGACAAGTGCAGATTGGAAGGGAAGACCCTTTCCGGAGGAAAAGACCGAAACTCGATCTTGACGGATCCAGAAATCAGCAAAAACGTTCCCTCCCTCCACAGATACGGGTAAGGGTGCACCTTCATGCAGAGGAAGCCTTGTCTGCAGGTTTAAAAGAGCCCCTCATGGCTTTAAAGACCAGGTCCTCTTGGAACCTCCAGGGGAGGCCCTGAAGGACTTATCCCTTGAGGGAAGAAAAAGGCCACTTATGAATCGAGAAGAATGACCAATGTCTACTAATGATATCATCCAAGGAAGCTCCAAACAGGTGATCCCCCACAAAGGGGAGATCAGATAAGGCCTTCTTAGAAGTCTGGTTCGCAGATGAGCATAGTTAGCCAGATAAGATGCCGAAGGACCACTGCTGATACAGAAAGGCTAAAACCAAAAGAGCCGCATCCAAAGAGGCATCACAGATAAACTCTAGCTGCTGTATCATCTGATCGGCCAGCTCCGCAAAGGCAGGGGGGGAAGCCACCCCCCCCCCCTCCCCAGGTCCTGGAGTAAAAGTGTAGCCCACTCGTCAGTTTGTGACACCAGGGAAATAGTAAATACCGGCCTAAGCCGAACCAGCCATAGTGAAACAGCCTCGGCTCCCCTATCAACCGAATCTTTAAAAGGCCAAGGACTCCTCTACTGTAAGTAAGGTAGCTTTATTCAACCTGGAAACCTACGAGTCCACTACAGGTGGGACCGTCCACTTTTTAAGCAGGGAATGTTTATGAGGATACCGTATAGCAAAGTGCTTTGGGTGCGTTTTGGACAACCCCACTGTTATGTGACAATGTTGTCTAAGTAAGCTGTGAAAGGGGGAACACCCCCGCCACAGTGGAGGACCTGTGGTGCCAAAAGGGACTGGTGCCTCCAACGCAGCATCTCCGCCATGTTTAACATTTTTTTTCTCTGACACAATCAGTGCATCCACCAGCACCTTTTCATGCATTGCTAGAGGAGCAGAGGAAACATCCTCACTGTGAGTACTCAGGGTGCGTGGACGCAGACCCAGTAGGGGGACTTGCGCCTGCAACAGATTCAGGATCTGATGGCCAGATGAGGCAGGAGAGGGCAATGGACGCCATATACTAGGGTCACCCGAAAAAACAATCAGGGGAGGGCCGTCGACTGCAATGCTGCAAGGGGGACGCTGACCCAGGGTCCACTAATGGACCACCTACTGGACCCCGCAAAAAACAAGGGGGGGGGGGTCGCCCTCCGAGCCCCTCCATAGAGGCCCACACAATAGGAAATAGCCCCCTCAAAAGAGGGCCACCCACCGTGACACGGATGTGCAGGCAAGGTATCCTGATGGTCCCGCACCATCCCAGGGAGGGGCCCATGTCCACCCCAAAACCCTCCAGGGGTAGAGGGGAGACAGCCATTTACCATACCAGGTGGGCACCGCTCCTGACAGACCACCGCTCCATCGGTGATGGGTGGCTGCCGGCCAGGAGGAACGCTGCGACTCAGGCCAAGGCCAGGTCGTGCGCGCCCTGCGAGACGTTTAACTCGCAGGCCAGCCCACGTCCAGTAGGGCTAATTCGCGGCCGACCTAGCTGGGGCCTGCACGTGCTCGCTGGCCAGACTAGGGGGACCTTCTGGATCTGGATTATTCAGTCCGTTGCCCAGTCCCTGGACCTGGAAACAAAATTGTCCACCTTGTTGTTGAACCTGGATGCCAGAAGATCTACATCAGGAGCACCCCAACGTAGACAGATCAGCCGAAACACTTCGGGGTGTAGGGATCAATCCCCCGGACACAGCTGCTGGCGACTTAGAAAGTCGGCCTGCCAGTTGTCCACCCCTGGAATGAATACGGCTGATAGACATGGAACATACCTCTCTGCCCACGATAGGATATGGTTCACTTCCTTCTGAATCGACTGGCTTCTGGTGCCGCCCTGGTGGAAGATATAAGCCACCAGGGTGGAGTTGTCGGACTGAATCCTGACAGGACACCCCTGTAACCTGCTTGTCCAATAATTCAGTGCCAAATGGGCAGCTCGGATTTCCAGAATATTGATGGGTAAAAATCTTTTCTGCCCGAGACCACGTTCTCTGGGCAAACAGACCCTCCAGGATAGCACCCCAGCCCAGCAGGCTGGCGTCTGTGGTTACCACCTTCCAGGTTACCGGCAGAAATTTTTTTCCCTTGATCAAATTGGTGGGAACCAGCCACCAGATCAGATCCTGCCTTACCTTGGGGAAAGGAACATCGGGCAATCCAAAGCTTGAACCTACTTGTTCCAAGCTGAAAGAATACTGTTCTGAAACAGTCTGGAGTGGAACTGCGTATAAGGAATCGTCTCGAAGGAGGACACCATTTTGCCCAGTAACCTCATACACAGCAGGATGGAGGGAAATGTCTTCCCTCCTATGAACCGGACTAGCTTCCTTAGAGCTAGAACGTTCTTTGATGGCAAGAAACTTTGCCTGAGCAGTGTCTAGGCCTAAACCTAGATATTGTAGGACCTGAACAGGCCTCAGGGGTGACTTTCTCTGTTGATAATCCAACCCAGACTCTAAGAATTGGATTGTAAGGAACACATTGTGTCAGACCTGAGCTTGAATGATCCTTGAGCAGTAGGTCATCCAGGTATCCTACTATAGAGATGCCTTGGGCCCTTAAAGAAGCCAACACCGGTGCCAGAACCTTTGTGAACACACGAGGAGCTATAGCAAGGCCGAAAAACAGGGCCACAAACTTGAAATGACACTGCCGCACTGCGAACACAGAACCTTTGATGAGGCCTGAAGATTGGCAAATGAAGATATGCATCTTTGATATCTATGGAGGCCATAAAGTTTCCTCTTCCTAGAGAGGCTACCACCGAATGCATTGATTTCATGCGAAAAAACCGTACGGTCAGAAATTAATTCAGAGCCTTGAGATCCAGAATGGGTCTCACCTTGTCCTATCATGCGTTTATGGAAGCAAGCATGTGTTTACGCAAGCCGAAGTTTATGCGTCTTATACAAGCAAGCAGACATGCGTCTCATGCAAGCAAGCAGGCGTTTATGGAAGCCAGCATGCGTTTACGCAAGAAAAAAAACTTCGAAAGCAGATATGTGCTTATGTAAGCAAGTGAATCTTCCACTGACTGGAACCTCCACAATCACACCCTGGATCCATAGGTAATCTAAGACCTGGAACAAGGGCCTTCTTTTTTCTGGGCAAGTAGGAATACCTGAGTCCAGAAACCGATAGGGAGGAAACACTTGAAACTCTATCATGTAGCCCCGAGCTATAGTGAACAAGACCCATCTGTCTTGAACCATTCCTTCCCCTTTTGCCCTTGGGGTTTCCTGAAAGCTGATGGTTGAGGCCGTCGAAACTGCTTTGAAGATGCTGCATTGGTAGGAACAGTGACACTTGGAGCCTTAAAAGACTGGTATTTATTCCTTCTCTTAACAGGCAATAATGCACCTCCCCCCCATCCCCCCCGAGATCTTTTGGATACATTTATCCAGATCTATCACCAAAAAGCTGTTTTCCATGAAAGGGGAGAGCTGTCAGCAATTCTTTACAAGGCATTTCTGCCAATAAATTTTTCAGCCACAGGACTCTGCGCATATGAACAGAGAGGAGGGCTACCCTGGATAGTTGCTGGATAGAATCCTTAAGGGCATCAATTGTAAACAATAAAGCACAAGATCTCTACTAAATCATCTGCAGATTCACTCTGAATAGGCAAATCTTTTGATAGCCTCTTAAAACGGCCCTTCAAGGACTGACATACTCCTAGCTGAAAATAGCTGGTTGACCAGCAGAGCCAGCAACAGCAAAGGAGATTTAAACAAGGACTCCAATTTTTTTTTTTTTTTTTGCTGGATCCTTTTCATACACCAACTGCTGCAGCAGGGAGTGGAAAGGAAAGGCTTGAACACTCTGTTTGAGGATGTAAAAAGCCTAACGAGGAACAAGAGGCCTCAGATCTTTCTGAAGGAGGCAATATAAAACCAATCCGTACCATTTAAATGAGGGATTGAGTCAGCAATCTTTGCAAGCGAGATGCTGTAAATGGTTCCTCAGGATTAGAATCCTCTGGAGAGGAAACATGATCCACCTGTGATTCTAAGTCACCAATGGCTACCTCTTCATTATCTTCTATTGCCCAATCAGGTTCTAGGCCAGAAGCCCCCCTCCGCAGGATCTAGGGCTATAGGCCTTACCTCTTTGCTGTTCCCAGGTGCATGGGAAGGGGATCTATCCCTTTTTCTTCCCACCCTGAGTAACAGAAGAAATCATCCCTGCTACTTTACCCTATAGGCTAGCCAGGGCAGATGCTAAGTCATCCAAGTAATATATGGAGAAACAGAAGCACCAGAGGTAGCACAATACCTGATAGATATAAAGGCTCGGATTGGCCAGTAAGTTCAGGTCTTTCTGGAGAAGAAAATGCAGGGGAAACCTGACTAGGAGAAAATAATCCTGATGCTGGGGTACTCAACCCTTTCCCTGCTGCACCCTCACTTTTCCTTCTGGAAGACATTGCTTTAAAATATAAACATGACCCAGAATCAAAAACAGTTTGCACCAATGTAGAAAATTGTGATCCAGATTAACAGCTATCACAAAACAACCACCGTTTTACTTGCCATGTACTGATTCACATATACGCCCAAACAGATATTATTAGACCTGCGCCGCTTCATCCAATCAGCCGACTGTCCCAGGGAACCTGAGCCCTTCTTCCTGCAGCGTTCAGTTTGGAAAGAACCTCATGCGGCCTGTGACATCATCACCAAGCGCCGGTGTTCCGTTAAACCCTACCCGTGAAAACTCCTTACCCTCGTCACTTCCGGTGAGGGTACGCCAGAGATCAGCTGAGCCGCTTCCCAGAGCGCATGCGTGCGCAGTAAATTATCTCAGCTTCCGTGAAAAAACCCTACCCTCCTTCCCAGTCCTTAAAGCGGCGGCTTCCCATCAAAATACCCTACCCTCGTACCCCGGCGGGTCCAGAAAAATTTAAAAGTGCCTCCTAACGGAAGAAAATGTATAAATATTAATCGAAATGGAATGATAAAAAAAATATATTTTATATATTTAAAATTTTCCTCCATTATGAGCCACTTTTACATTTTCCTCGACCCGCCGGGGAACGAAGATAGGGTATTTTCACGGAAGCCGACATCATTTGCTAACCCAACGCTTTAAGCACTGGGAACGAGGGTAGGGTTATTTCACGAGAAGGGTTTTTTAACGTTACACCGGCTTTAGCACATGGTAAGCCAATTGAGATCTGCAATACAGTCAAACAGCATCATCTAGTGGCGAAAATGCAGTGCGGCAGCTAAAGAAACTTCTTGTGCTTATTCCTATTAAAAAAAAAAAAAAAAAAAAAGGAAAAGGAAAAGGAATTCTTACCAGACCTTCAAGGACCGGGTCCTCCAGCTGTAGGAGGCCACTCCTTTGGAGCTCTAGAGCAGTGGTCCTCAACCCTGGCCTACAGGGCCCACTAACAGGCCAGATTTGCAAGGAAGATAACTGAAATACATCCCAGGTGATATCATTTGCTGCTCAGTGATTGCAGTACTCTAGTCTGCATCTCCCCAAAGTAATACTTAAATCTGGCCTGTTAGTGGGCCCTGAGGACCGGAGTGGAGGACCACTGCTCTAGAGCACCCTGCTGGAATCACCTTGGGTAAGTTTCAACCAGGGTTCCATTTCCCAAGGTCCAGCGCCCGAAGGACCACATTACAGGCTAAACCTCAGGTCTTCGGTTACCAAGGCTCAGGTACCATCCTTTTAGCGCCTAGCCTTTTGAATGGATCCGATAAATCGCCCCTTTTTCTGGGACACTACAAAATCTTGGAGAGCTTTAACAGCCATGACCACCACCTTCAAGACACTGGCGAAAAAACTGATGTTCTTCCTGTATGGGAGGGGTTATATAGGAGGAACTTTCTTTCTATTGGTTGCCAGTGTCCATTCACCTGAAGGTAGCGTATAACCCAAATAGTAATTATTACCAGCTCTGTGTCCCGTGATGTACGATAAAGAAAAAGGTGAATGTCCTTACAAGGCTTAGTCCGAGCCCAGACCTAAACTTCAAGTCATTCCACAGATTTTCAATGAAGGCTGCACTCCACAAATGGTCACCATCAAATTTAACTGAACTTGAGAAGTTCTGCAAAGAAGAGTGGGCAAATATTGCAAAGTCTTGATTTGCAAAGTTAGGAGAGACCTATCCCAACAGACGAAAGGCTGTAATTTAATCTCTCTGCTGATCCCTGCAGAGCAGGCTGACAGGTCTGTGTCAGCGCGGCTATGCAGCCTACTGTTCTCCACGGCATTGGGATTGAAAAGGACTGCCTGTCAGTTTACAACTAACCTGCTGGACAGATGGGGAAGGTATCCCCATCCGTTTGTTTTTAGCAGACTGGTTGCCAGTCCGCTGACATCCACCGCTCCATAGAGAACAATGGGTGGTCTGGTTGAGTCCTTCTGAAAAATGAACAGGCGGACCCAATGGGTCCGCTGGTGTAAAAAGGGGGCCCGACTGGTACTTTCTCAGACATCTATCGGTTTTGTACAAAAACCTTTTCTGAAAATAAAATCTCAACAAATAGGATTAAAAAAAAAAAAAAAAAAGCAATATTAGTTTGCAACTGTAAAGTTTGTTCATTGCAGCATGGGAATTCTTACCTTAAAGGCTGCCAGTTATAGGTTTGCTTACGCAAAGCAGTAAGTACTTGACTTTTTATCTTTTGCTTATACGCATCAGTGTCCACCTCTGTCAAATACAGACAACAGTTGAGATTATTTTCATGCCTTCATCACAAAAAATGTGTAACATTTTTTTTTTTTACTGTGGATAAAATCATTACGTTGTTTTATATCAGGTCAGTGACAGAAAACCCCTTTTATTTATACATCTTCCTGCATTAGAATGGAGGCACATGTTAAGAATGAATATTATATATATATATATATATATATATATATATATATATATATATATATATATATATAGTGTGTGTGTGTGTGTGTGTGTGTGTGTGTGTGTGTGTGTGTGTGTGTGTGTGTGTGTGTATATATATATATATATATATATATATATATATATATATATAAATAAGAAAACAAAGTTATTAGGATTTGTTTTTATATGGAGGTACAAAATAAGTGCATGTGTAAGTAGTTTAACCACTTAAGGACCGGAAGGTTTTACCCCCCGTAATGATCAGGCCATTACTAAAAAAAGAGTGAGCTGCGGTCATATTGCTCCACTGACCTAATTCATCATATGCCCGTGTTCTCTGCTGCCATGGCCAGGACTAGATACATGCAAATCTTGCAGTTCATGCATTTCAATGACAATGAACTCCGGGTGACCCTGGATATGACTGGCTCCACAGAATTCGGCCCATCATTAATCACTTCAACCAAAAGTTTGCAGCCTTGCATACGCCCCAACAAGCTGTTTGCGTTGAGTCCCTGATTACATTTTCTGGTGGCCTTGTTTTCAAACAGTTTCTCCCCAGCAAGCACGCCAGATATTGGGTCAAGAGGTATAAGCTCTGTGACAGGGCAACAGGCTATACATGTAGTTTCCAGATTTATGAGGGAAAAGATAGCTATGTGGAGCCCCCTGGGGTCACCCTTATTCAGAAAGGAGTACTATTTATACATGGACAATAAATTACAGAAGCGTGCCACTTTTTAGTCCCATTTTGGATTCTGGAACTGGAGCATGTGGTATTGCTGGTATGCTAGAAGAAAAATAGAGACAAGCAGGTACGCGTCCACAGTGAGGTCCACAAAAGCCAGAAAGCCCCCTTGATAAACGAAGACTATAATGGCGCTTTTCCACTGCATGGAACTGAACGGTTCGGCTCGCATTTGTGCTTTTCCACTGCTGGTACCGCATGGTACGGTGTAGGAACGGTTCGGTACGGCGGCGATTTTCCACTGCATGGAACAGAACAGTATGGCTCTCAAAAACAGTACCACCTCGATTGTGGTTCCAAGAGGTACCATACCCGGTACCATATCCCACAATCCTTTGCATGCAGTCACTTCTAGCCACTGATTGGTCAGAGAATCGTTGTTATCCCACCCACTTAACTTTAGTGGAAAAGCAAACCATACCGTACCGAACCGTTCCAACACCGTACCATGCGGTACCAGCAGTGGAAAAGCAAACCGGGCCAAGCAGGGCCGAGTAGAGCCGAGCTGGTACTTGCAGTGGAAATGTGCCATAACAGACCTGGTAGATTCCATATGGAATTTGTGGAGCCAAAGAATGGGGGGGGGGGGGGGGGAGGCAGCATGGGAGCAAGATTTGGCTTTGGAAGTTGAGACCAGCCCAATGCTAAAACATTGAGCCCTCCTCATGTTCAATGGAGACCCACCTGGGAGATAAAGTGGGAGACCAACAACCCGTCCAAATTATGGCTCAAGGCTGTAGACATGAGTTGTAAAACATTCTATGAACAAAGGATCAAGTGGCAAAACTTCTTCTAACAGCTTTAGACCAGACAACTAGGGACTGAGAAACTAAGGCAGCTATAGCCGCTGTCAATCGCATGTAAAAAAAACCCGACATTATGATTGTATCCAAGTCGACCGATGGATTGGCCTGGGTACAGTCAGCCTGCTCATAGATGGTTTGAATCTTGGCCGGTCCTTGCTGAACCGGCTGAGAATCTAACCATTTATGGCTGGCTTAATACTACAACCAAAACATGCTGCCCTGAAGGGCATGCTAGAGGGAGTTCTAGGAGGGGGCTCAAGCCACTTGTTGATGGGTTTCAGGTGCATTTTCCACTGGAATAGTTAATGCCTTGTTAAGCCAGGATACGGTGTCTAGCACCTTAGGAGGCACTGGGATGTTTTTTGGTAACATGAAAATAAAAAGGT
This sequence comes from Pelophylax lessonae, assembly GCF_965119305.1. Classification (NCBI taxonomy): domain Eukaryota; kingdom Metazoa; phylum Chordata; class Amphibia; order Anura; family Ranidae; genus Pelophylax; species Pelophylax lessonae. The sequence continues at coordinate 313,935,598 of NC_138768.1, read as the reverse complement.
GCTGCGCTGTCGAATACCAACTAATGTGTAACTTTAAAGTGCACAAGTGACAAAAAAGTGCATGTGCTAATAATAAACTAATGTGAACAAATAATAAAATTGCAGAATAGAAAACAAATTCATATTACATATGCAATGTATACAAAGATGCACAAATATAGCTGACAAAAGTGAAAGTATAGGTATAAAACCTCAAGTAAAAAAGAGTGACAATGTATCAATCATCAAAAGGAGTCCATATAAAAAAAAAGCATGAAACAACAAAGTATGAACAGTCCAACTGTTCAAGTGCATGTGAAATCCCTACACCCAAAACAGAGTTGTGACTGATGTCAAGAAAATCCAAAGGAGGTGACACCTCTATACCTTAAAGCTGTAAGGTTATAGCATGAATAGAGGACTTTCACTTTAGATTCCTATGCTTCCCACTGCTTCCAGGGACCACCCTGTTGTGGATCCAGCTGGTGGTAAACTGATTAGAGGACGGTTGTCCCATCTATGATGGTCTGGTGGGCTCCCCAGATGTATCCTCCCAAAAGAAAATTGTAAAATGATCAGTGCACTGATATGCAAACATCAGACACAGATACAGTGGGGATCGAAAGTTTGGGCACCCCAGGTAAAAATTTGTATTAATGTGCATAAAGAAGCCAAGGAAAGATGGAAAAATCTCCAAAAAGGCATCAATTTACAGATTAGACATTCTTTTAAATGTGTAAACAAAAGTTAGATTTCTATCATTTACACTTTCAAAATAACAGAAAACAAAAAAATGGCGTCTGCAAAAAAAGTTTGGGCACCCTGCAGAGTTAATATCTTGTACTGCCCCCTTTGGCAAGTATCACAGCTTGTAAACGCTTTTTGTAGCCAACCAAGAGTCTTTCAATTCTTGTTTGGAGGTATTTTTGCCAATTCTTCCTCACAAAAGTCTTCCAGTTCTTTGAGATTTCTGGACTGTCTGTCATGCACTGCTCTTTTAAGGTCTATCCATAGATTTTTTAATTATGTTGAGGTCAGGAGATTGTGAAGGACATGGCAAAACCTTCAGTTTACGCCTCTTGATGTAATCCCCCGTGGATTTCGAGGGGTGTTTAGGATCATTATCCATTTGTAGAAGCCATCCTCTCTTTAACTTCAGCTTTTTCACAGATGGCATCAAGTTACCATCCAAAATTTGCTGAAATGTTATTGAATCCATTTTGCAATACAACCCCAAAGCATGATTGATCCACCCCCATGCTTAACAGTTGGACAGAGGTTCTTTTCATTACATTCTGTGCCCCTTCTTCTCCAAACGTACCTTTGCTCATTCCGACCTTTAACCTCATCGGTCCGCAGAACTTGTTTCCAAAATGCATCGGGCTTGTCTATATGTTCATTTGCAAAGTTCAAACGCTGATTTTTGTGGTGAGGACGTAGAAGAGGTTTTCTTCTGATGACTCTTTCATAAAGACCATATTTGTACAAGTATCTCTTTATAGTGGAATAGTGTAGCGCAACTCCAGTGTCTGCCAGATCTTTCTGGAGGGATCGTGCAGTCAAACGTGGGTTTTGAATTGTTTTTCTCACAATCCTGCGAGCTGTTCTGTCTGATATTTTTCTTGGTCTTCCAGATCTTGCTTTAACTTCCACTGTTCCTGATGACTGCCATTTCTTAATTCCATTCCGAACAGAGGATATTGACATCTGAAAACGCTTTGCTATCTTCTTATAGCCTTCTCCAGCTTTGTGAGCATCAACTATTTTCAGTTTCATTTTTCTAGACAACTGGTAAGAAGATCCCATGGTGCCGATTGTTGGGGCAAGGTCAGATGAGTCTGGGCATTTAAAACCTTTGAGATTGACATCACCTGGTCTTTCCAGACTATGATTGAGAACAATCCATGACACCGGCAGGTCTTAGCCTTGCAAAGGGGGTGCATGCTATAAATTCTGCAGGGTACCCAAACTTTTGCAGACGCCTTTTGTTTTCTGTAATTTTGAAGGTGTCAATGACGGAAATAAAATCTAACTTTTGTTGACAATTATAAGAATGTCTAATCTGTAATTTGATGCCTTTTGGAGATTTTTCCGTCTTTCCTTGGCTTCTTTATGCACATTAATATAATTTTTTACCTGGGGTGCCCAAACTTCCGATCCCCACTGTAACTAAAAAGGAGTGTGGAATTCCAGACCTCCACCAATTAAATATCAAACCAGGGGTAAATGGGGAAGAGAAGGGCTTTTTCACAAGATGTATGGGTCAATTGCTATATTTGTGCATCTTTGTATACATCGCATATGGAATATCAATTGTTTTATATTCTGCAATTTTATTTTTTTCACATTTGTTTATTATTAGCACATTCACTTTTTATTTGTCACTTGTGTACTTTAAAGTTACACATTAGTTGGTATTAGACAGCACAGCACCACTATTTTGTTACTTCATTTTTGGCTACAAATTGGCTGATGGGTGCCTGCAGCAGCTGGTTACACGTACCATTATACAGTGATAGAGTGGGAGTACCTTTGTATTTTTAATTTTTGTTTTATGTTTTTTGGTAGTCTAAGTCCCCGTTCACACTAAGGCGACCTGGTCGCTTCACAGGTCGCCGTAGGTCGCCTTCCATAGGGAAGCTGCGGACCCGTTCTAATAGGAGCGACACAAGTCGCTCCGACTTAGAAAAAGGGTCCGGAGCTTCTTTGGGGCGACCTGGAGGCGACCGCCATAGACTTCAATGTTATGAAGTCCGTGCCGGCCGCTCCGAGGTCGCGGCGAGCTGCTCGCACCGCGACCTCGGACGTCGCCCCCCCCCCCCCCAAGTCGGATCGCTCCAGTGTGAACGGGGCCTTATAAGCCCTAAAAAGGAGCAAGGAAGTGTGGAAGGTAGCCATGCCAAACAGATTTAAAGAAGACTACAAGCATGGCATAGACTCTAGCAGAAGGCACAATTTTAGGTGGTTTGTGTCTTAGATTTTAAAGGACACAATGCAAACAGCCCACAGTAAGTGGAGCATGAGCTGAAGGCACCCAGTACAGCAGGACTGGCTCCCTTGTCTCCAATCAGACATGTTGTACTACAAGATTGAAGGCAATGTAAATCAGTGTACGAGGGCAGGCCTCAGATACTCATGATACTAGCTAATAGTCATCAGAAGGGTCAGGCAGCTGAAAGTGATCAGGTCACTATAGGCAGGCACTTTCAATCCAAAGCAGCAGCAAAAAGGTGCCTCCCCCGATGCGGAATGACTGAAAAAGGCGTGGAACACACAACAACCCACCCAGTGGATGACATCAGTGCTCAGTACCTCAGCATTAACCCTTCGTCGGAGTAAAGTAAAGTGGGGTACACACACTATAAGAAAATCGGGCGAACGATCGTCCGATTTTCCTCGTTGCTTAACAGCAAATCAGAACCGATGAACGAAAATTCGTACGACAAAGACTTGTCATTTGTTCTTTCTGGTCATGCGCAGTCTTTCTTTTCTGATTTTTCTTGTACAAAAATTGTACACAATAAAACGAAAATCATTTGTTTATTCCCATATGAGAAAAATTTGGAGTTTGTCCCTTCACGAATTTTGTACGAAAATTCTCAATCGGCTGTAGAAAGTTGTGTACACACTATACAAAAATTCTTAGGACAAAAAAGTTTGCCGATTTTCTTATAGTGTGCGAGCCTTAAGACTTTTTACCTCTGCAGAGGGGAGAGTCTACCCAGTGAGCCTTAGGCTTCTTCTGTTGAGGAATACATTTTCCCCCACTGCATCCTCCACTGGGATGGTCAATGCTTTGTTAAGCCGAGATACGGTGCCTTGTACCATCACCAAAACAGTTAGTGGAGTGTGAGCTAGATGCACCCAGTACAGCCTGACAGTCTGAAATAAGACACGTTGCAATGCAAGGCAGAAAGAAAAAGTATAGTTCAGGGTACAGGGTTTGGCCTCAAATAATTCTGGCTTATATGTAGCAAAAAAAAGGGCCAGGCAGTCAAAAGTGATCAGGTCACTGTAGGTGGGCAGCAGAGATGATCTGAGGAGAGTTCTACATGTCACTTGCAATGCAAAAGAGCAACAGGAAGCTGCATCCTCAATGCTGACTGGTAGGAAAAAGAGTGGAGTAGACATAAACTTCACTCAGTGGATATTAGTCCTCGATGCTTCAGTGTAACCAACAGAAAGTAGGAAAATTAATAGCACCCAGGGATCATAATACCGATGTACCTCTGGGTGCTAAGCCTGCATGGCCTACTCACAAAGCGAGTCTACAGAGACAGGGTCACCCCTGGGGCTGTACCTGAATCAGCAAAATGCCACAATACAGATCCCAGTGTATGAACGTTACATTTTGGCTAGCCTCATGACATCCAGCCCACTAGGGTATGGGTACAGAACTACCAAGTCAGGCTTAGATTTCCTTGGTAAAATCTTATATATTTGGTCTCATGTTAGCCCTCCGCCGCAAAGGCTGCGGTAGGGAGTGCACAAAGTGCTGCAGTTGTGTATATCTCCATTTATCAAGTGGCATATTCCCCCATTTTTGTGTTATTTCAGAAAATGTGCACAATTTCCTGCCATTAGATCTTGTAACTGTATCACCTCATTGTTTGCCCTTCTAAGAAAGTATAAATAGTCTTCTTTCTCTGGTTTAAAAAATTTGTGTCAATTAATGAAATCAAAGGCGAGTTAAAATCCCAATAAAAAGTTTTACATAAGCAATCCCATATCTTTAACGTGTTCCTAGTAAATATACTCATATTGTTGGCAAGATCCCGATAAACCTGTGGAACCCAAACCATCTTTCCCAAATCTACTCTGCTTTGTGTACACTCAATTTCCACCCAACTCTTGCCTTCCTTATTATGCATCCAGTCTGCTATTCGTGCTACAAAGATTGCTTAGTAGTATTTTTTTTTTTTTTTTAAATGTGGCGCAGCTACCCCCCCCCCCCCCCGACCGTTTTCCCTTGGTTAGTACTGCATAAGCAATTCTAGGGCGTTTATATGTCCATATGTATTTTATTACCATTGCTGTTAACCTCATGAAACAGGCCTGGAGTTTATATATATATATATATATATATATATATATATATATATATATATACACACAAGCTTTGGGAGAATATTCATTTTGACTGCATTTATTCTGTTCAACCATGAATGAGGTCTATGTCTCAGGGAGTTCAGCTGCTCCTTCACCTTATTCAGTATTGGTATGTACTTGGACTTCTACAGAGTCGCTAGTCTCTTGCCTAGTCATGTTATGTAGCTCGAAGGGGGAGGACAAACTGCCATTTACTCTTATTCTTGCCATTGGGTGGTGATAAAAGGCAGAGATCCATCATATCATCCTATCTCCAATGCCTTGGTATCTCAGAGTTTCTAGCATGAAGCCCCGTTCAGCATTTATCGATCGTAATACGGCAGAGGTCCCCTTTTTTCATTTCATGGATCAAGAGGAGTGACTTAAGGCAGTTGTCCCTCCCCTCCCGACCAGACACGAAGCCCACCTGATCATTATGCATCCCTCTTGGCAATAAAGGTTTTAGTCTGCTATATTTTAGGTAAGATTTTTAGATCTGTATTTAAAAAGGAAATTGGTCTATAACTTGTCAGTGCCGTGGGGTCTTTCCCCTCCTTCAGAATAACAGTTCAGGACCTGGGCTTTTCCCCAGGGCCATTTATTGCCCATCCCACCTCTTTGTGTGTGATTGGGGTCTCTAAATCTCATAACTCCTCTCTGGGTAACCTTTGGAGATCAAGCTCCCGCAGATATTCCCTCACGGCCAGCTCTTCCTTTCCTCTCTCCCTGCCGCCTTCTGTCTAACATTATAAAGCTGACTATAGTACGAGTGAAATACCTGAGCGATATCTGGGGTTTGAGTGCACCATTTCCCTAGTCTCATTTTTAATTTTGCGAATATAGGATGCATTTTTTTTCTCCCTTATAGCTTTTGCTAACATAGCACAAAAAAAAAAAAGTCCCACTGGGGTTTGAGCGAGGCATACACATAAATGAGGTAAGAAAGTGACAAATATAGAAGTAAAAAGGTTACAAATTTATTATAAACCAAATGTTAAAAGGGAGTGAGTGGAAACAATCACTCCAGACAATACAAAAATGCCACAATACCAGTATGAAATATAGTGCCAACAGTCTAGAACAAATATTGTACAGTTCTCTTAGGTGAACGAGCATACTGATAATTGTTCAAATAGACATCTCAACATGTTTCAAAATCTTGGATAATTTCTTCATCAGCGGAAAGGAGAGCAGAGCACAGAACTATTTCTTCTATGAATATAATACAAAGGTATTCGTCTCGTACAGCATAGGTGTATAAAGTAAATTACAAAAAAACATTCTATCTACACGCGAGTCAAGCAAACAGATCAACCATACTTGCAATACTGGAATGTGTCACTGAGAGTGCGAATCAGCTGTGATGGTTTGAGAGAGGCCGTTCAGGGCAAATCAGGCAATCCTAAGATTTGAACATTGGGGAAGGGAAAAAGGAAATATGAAAGAGTAAAATGTTACGAGGGTAAAAAAGATATATGCCCTCATATTTATAAAACACAGCATATGGCAGCCCAGCTATTGCTTACCTCCAGGGAGAAAAAGGGAGATCAGGAAAAAGATATTGATTCCTCCATAGCCCCACATTAAATGGTCAGCTGATGGGGAGGGTCCAAAGTGGCTCAATGTATATAGATATATGTAACAATCTCACCAGTAATGAATGGAGGGCCGATGGTGTGATAAGTAATAATCCTGGAGGATTATAAGCCAGCTGGGGGCAAACCTGTTGGTTCGAGGTCTCCTGTGACGTCTGGCGACACCTCGCATGCATTGCGCGGTGACGTCAGACGACGCGGGACCGTCGACACATCAAGGGGAACCAAGCCTCGGACCGATGGAGGTCTTGAACACAAGGAGGGGAACGGCGTAAAGGGAGGATATCAACCATCCCACGTCAGAGGCAGAACCCTCTACATACAAAAGCCCCTCTGCACAGCCGTACAGGGAGGCTGTGTGTGCCGGGGAAAAACCTATGGGGCACAAAGCAGCACACACACACAAACACACACACACACACACACACAGTGGTAAAGCAACCCACAGGGGGAACTTAAATAGGCAGAAACAGCGAGCATACACATGCTGACAGCACATATCCTGTAGGGATCATATAATTTTATCCCCCAAGGGTAAATCATTTAAACAACAATATACAGACGGTCACTTTCCTAGATGTCAAAATATCCAAAACGGCAAATCTAACAATCTCTTGTGAACTTTTTTGAAAAAATACGGCTGGAAAGAATATCCTCCATGCCAATAGTTTTCAACCACGTCCATTCATAACATCCATTTCATAAAGCCAATACTTAAGGGCCAAAACGCATATGCACCACACAAGAATCTTTTGTTCGGGAAGCTGATACCCTGAGAAAAAGATTCTTAGAAAAGATTCTTAGAAAGAGGATATAGCCACAAATGCCTTAAAAAAGCATTTACCCAGGCAGGGCCTCTTTTCTCAAACCTCAACCTACGAATGACAACACGACCAGGATTATTACTAAATTTTCCAATGAACATAAAAAAGTGAAATCAAGAAGTATTGGCATTTACTTACATCTGATCCGACTGTGGGCCCCTTTGTTGCTAAAATACCTTCATCACTTTTAGGAGAACCTCCTCCATTGGAGATAAGGTGACACAAAGTGAATATCTAGGTCAATCACGCAGTGATCCTTAAAAGAGCAAGGGAACTTTTCCCTTTGGGTCCTGCTCGCACAGCCGTTAAAATGACCAGAGATATCAAGTGTGATTACCCAATGGATGCACCTTCATTGCAAAACATTTTGCCAACTGCCAAACTACAATGGCAGTATACCTTATGCAATGCGAGTGCGGTTGTTTTTACGTGGGCAAGACTATACAAAAATTGTGGCAATGTATTTACTGCCACGTATTAAGTATAAAACAAAAAATCCAGAACTTCCATTGGGATGGCATGTCCTACAGGTACATGGGGGCTCTCTCTCTTGTTTTTCTTTTCTTGTGCTGGATCGAAAGGAGACTTCAACAAGACTCTCCTCCAGCGAGAGCTGCGATGTATTTCCAACCTGGATGCCACCTTGCCGCCTGGTCTTAAGGCCTGTAACTTTAAACTTTTTCTTCAAGGCTCTACTTCAAGGGGTCTTGATAGGGATTTATAGCAAGACCGTTTACTACATCCTGCAATCGCATCTTCACCGTTTATCCTATTGATATCTTACATTCCATACCCTTCCCCCCCCCCCCCTTTTCTTTGCCTATTTGATCTCTACGTATATCCTCAAACAAGCACATATTGTGATTTTTCTGCCAATGTAATATCTACATGTGAGGTTACATGCTCACTAGTCCACCATTGCAATTCCCTTACTTCATTATAGTGTGTGCCATTTTGTGAGAGATGACCATTCCCTCTCTCCCCCTCCTGTTTTATGGTGGATGAGAGAACTAATCTATATATAATACAAAAGGATGGCTCCTTTTCATTATCTCATCAATATTAAGATTTGATACTTATTTCCAATATTGTTATAATTTTAGTGTTATTTCATCCATTTAATTGATCACTTAAAATCGCTTTATATGTTGCCCTTTTAGTTTAAATTACATTTACCCTTGGGGGGGGATACAATTATACGATCCCTACAAGATATGTGCATCCAGCATATGTTTGCTCGCTGTTTCTGCCTATTAAAATTCCCCCTGTGGTTTGCTTTACCACTATGTGATGTTTTGTGCCCCATAGGTTGTTCCCCGGCACACACAGGCTCCCCATATGGCTATGCGGAAGGGCCTGTGTATGGAGAGGGATCCGCCTCTGACGTGGGAGGGATGATGTCCTTCCTTGACGCCTTCCCCTCCCTACGTTCCAGACCTCTCCATCGGTCCATGGCCTGGTTCCCCTTGTGTTGACGGTCCCATGACGTCTGACGTCACTGCGCAACGCATGCGCAGTGTCGCCACACGAGGCCTCGAACAGGATGGCCCCCAGCCAGCTTATAATCTTCCATTCATTACAGGTGAGATCATTATATATACACCTATATAAATTGAGATACTTTGGACTCTTCCCATCAGCTGACCATTTGATGTGGGGCTATGGAGGGATCGATATCCTTTTCTTGATATCCCTTTTTTCTCCCTGGAGGTAAGCTATAGCAGGGCTGCCATACGCTGTTTTATAAATATGAGGGCATATATCTTTTTACCCTCATAACATTTTACATTCTTTCATATATCCTTTTTCCCTTCCCCAATGTTCATGGTGACTGCCTTCTCTTTTTTTAGGGCGATCCTCGTGAGCAACCTAGGAGTGCACTTTAGCATAGTTCACATAGTGCTTTTGTGGCATTTACTTGTTCAGAACACTACCTGGATCCAACACTGCCCTATGTGGGCCTTACTATTGTTAACTAAATTGCTGCCAACCTCCAGGTGGCTCCTTTTGGCCAGCCTACTTTATGATAAACATTTTCAGTATCTTAGGATTGCCTGATTCCCCCAAATGGCCCCTCTCAAAACATCAAAGCTGATTCACACTCTCAATGACACATTCCAGTATTGCAAGTATGGTTGATCTGTTTGCTTGACTCACGTGTAGATAGGATGTTTTTTGTAATTTACTTTATACACGTATGCTGTACGAGAATACCTTTGTATTATATTTAAAGAAGAAATAATCCTGTGCTTTCCTTTCCCCCTGATGAATAAATTATCCAAGACTTTGATGTCTATTTGAACAATTATCAGTATGCTTGTTCACCTATGAGAACTGAACAATATTTGTTCTAGACTGTTATCACTACATTTCATACCGGTATTATGGCATTTTTTTATTGTCTGGAGTGATTGTTTCCACTCACTCTTTTTTAAACATTTAAGTTTATAATAAATTTGTAATAATTTTACTCCTTTCTACATTTGTCACTTTCTTACCTCATTTATGTGTATGCCTCGCTCAAACCGCAATGGGACTTTTTTTGTGCTTTTGCAAGTATATTTATTTTGGGGGGGGGACGGCACAACGCTGTCTTAGCCTCTTTTTTCCACCTATAGCTTTGTATCCATTTACTGGTTTTGCTAGCCACTGCCCAGGTTAATTTCCCAATTGAGATTTTACTTTCAATAGATTTTAATTGAAATTTTTCAAATAATACAGGAAACGAGAACACATTGCAGAAATATCAACAGGGTTATAGCAATGAGAAACAACAATAGCGATACCATAAATATGTTTCATAAGAGCGAGAGAGAGGCCACAGTGGAATCTGGAGAATGTTTCATATGTGGCAAAGTAATTTATAGTAACACATTCAGCCACTGCAGGAGAAGTATTTCCCCAAGTACCCCTATTGGGAACCAGCTGTGCCCGGGGACACCCCCTCCCAAGAAAGAATAAACAAAGGGAGATAAAATCGTAAAGTCCACATAAGTAATAGAGCAGTCTCGGGATACCTTGATTCCACCTGTAGCTATACCTGGAGGAAATGGTATCATATGAACAACTTGTAAGGGTTTAAAATAAACTAAAAAAATTCCAAGGGGCTTCCATTGTCACAAAGAGGTGTATGAGGAGAGAGACAAAATCGGGTCAGAGGAAGGGGGAAGAGAGAAAAGAAAGAGAATAAAGAGAAAGGAGAGAACAGTGTCCAGTGTATAAGCAGCTATTACAGGAGCGAGACCTTAACCTATGTAGCCCAGGGTTCCCATGTAGCTTCAAAGCGTGCAGAGGAATGTTCCAGTATACTAACCAACTTTTCTTGGGACATGATCCATGAGATTTTCCTTTTTGCCCTTGAGGAGACAGAAGGACATTTCCAGGAACCCGCAATGGTCAATTTAGCCCCCGTTAAGATGAAGTGGATGAGACGATAAGACTTACTTGCTGGAAAATCCCGTGCATTAAGCAGTGCTATTTGAGGAGTTTTTGCAACAGCTACCTAGGTTATTTTACGGATAACTTGGAAAATTCTGTTCCAGAATCCCCTGAGTCCACCACACATGCAACATATCACCTATAGTATCACAGCTCCGAAAGCAGAGAGGCGATGTGGATGGAAACATTTGTGACAGCCTAAGAAGTACCAGCGCATCAAGACTTTCAGGTTGGCCTCGATAAGGGATACATTATGGATACCGTTGGGAATTCTAGGAAAGCAGCGAAACCATACCTCTGCAGGCCACTCATGTGCTAGGTCAGTCTCCCATGCCTCCATGTAGGGTGTTTTAGAAGGCGCTGAAGCCAGTGATTCATAAATAATCGAGATACCACCCCTTCCTTTCTGTCAGGTCACCGCACCAGCTTTCATATTGGGTAGTGCGAGGGGGGAGTTGGTTTGGACGTCCACAATGAATGCAGGAAATGTGAAATTTGGAGGAAGCTAAATTTTTCACATTGTGGCATTTTGAGTTTTGGATTGCAATATTTTTCAGTGATAGGACCAGAGAGGGTAAAGAAGTGTCCTATTCGGTAAAGACCCTTATCTATCCATCATTTAAAGGCTAGAATATCTTTACCTGGTGGAAATAGAGGGTTTCGAAAGATGTGTGCCAAAGGCCAGATAGGTGAAGTCAGAGCAGGGTGATCTCTAAGGGAGTCCCACAATCTAAATGAATGGGAGAGGGTGGGTGACAGTATGGGTGGTCTATCCTTGGGCGGGCACCAGAGAAGGTAATCCAGGGTATTAAGAACCACTTGCCTTTCCATAGATACCCAATCTGGGGTGTTAGAGCGTTTGTAGATTTGAGGTCTGAGCTAAACGTGCCGCTAGAAAATACCAACGGAGGTGTGGGACCCCTAAGCCTCCTTGTTTCCTGGATCAAAGTAAGATTTGTTTGGGCAATCTGTAACCCTTTGACCCCCAGATAAACTTGGTGATCCTGTTCTGAAGTTTTTTTCAAAAAATCCCTGGGGACTGGGATTGTTAAAGATCTAAAGTAATATAACATTTGGGGAAGCAGGGTCATTTTGATCGAATTAATTTTACCCAGCCAAGAAAGATGTAAGCAAGACCAGTTGTTTAGTTTGGCTTCCATGTGTTTGAAAAGGCCTGGGTAGTTGGCCCCAAACAGCCGGTCCACTGACGGAGTCAGGTTGATGCCCAGATAGGGGATGGAGGACGTGGACCAGGTAAACATGAAGTGTTCCCATAGATGTGTCACCTCGGGGGGAGGAAGGTTAATATTCAATGCATGTGATTTAGAGTAGTTAACTCGGAGGCCCGAGGCCCTCGAAAATGCTTCGAGGGTCCGGTTCACATTTGGAAGGGAAACCATAGGAGATGTAAGAAAGAGAAGGATATCGTCTGCGAATAGGGCGCATTTATGTGTATGAGGACCACATTGAACCCCTTTTATGTCCTGGTGTTCCCTAATGGAGATGGCTAGAGATTCGATTGCAATAGCAAAAAGCAGGGGCAAAAGAGGAGCACGCACCCCTGCATAGTGCCACTGGAGATCGCTAGCGGACAAGAATAATAGCCCTGTAGCTTTATTTGCGCCACAGGAGTGGAATAAAGCGCATGCAAGATGTTCAAGAATGAGCCACCAAATCCCCATCTTTGAAGGACCTCAAACAGATATTTCCAGGAAATGGAGTCAAAGGCTTTATGGAGGTCCAATGACAGTAAAAAGCCTTTATGAGTGCCCCCCCCCCCCCATCCCATTGGGATTGTAGAAGGGAAACAATGTCAATGGCTCCCACTTGGTCCTTATGTATATATGATGCGATGAATGAAGCCATGCGGTCAGCCAAAATTTTCGTTAAGAGTTTAAGGTCATTATTGATAAGTGAGATCGGGTGGTAATTATTAACCAGGCTCGGATCCTTTCCCGGTTTGGGCAAAAACAGAGATAAAGGCAGAATTAAGTGTCTTATCGAAAGGTAAGCCAGACCGTAAAGTGTTAAAGAATTTAGTGAGTTAGGGAGCCAGTGTGAAAGCATAAGTTTTGTAATATATATTGGAAAAACCATCTGGGCCTGGAGCAGAGTTTGTCTTGGACTTTTTAATGGCCATAATGACTTCCTCAACCGTGAATGGTTGTTCTAGTTCTGAGCAGTTGACATCAGTAAGCTTGGGGAGAGAGATGGAGGAGAGAAATTAGTTCACATCCAAGGAGGAAGGGGATGAGGAGGGATTATATAGATTTAGGTAAAAGTCCCTGAATGTTTGTAAAATGCGCAGAGGGTTCTGAGTTAGAATGCCTCCATCAACTTTGAGCTTTGGTAGAACATATGTACGGTGTTTGGGACATAACCTGTGAGCTAAAGCAGTGCCTATCCTATCCTGTTGGTATAATTTAGCCGAGGACCACCGCAGGTTCTTTTCGGCCTTTGTGGTCAGAGCAAGGTTAAGGGAAATTCTGGCTGCACTCAATGCGTCTGCCGACTGTCTGGATGGGTTCAGTTTGTGTTTTCTGCTGAGGTCTTGAAACTCCTTTTCAAGTCTCTCAACATGAGCCTTTTTTGCCTTGAGACTGCGGGAAGAAATCTGGACCAGAACTCCTCTGTATGGGGTGAGCTGTGACAAGGAGTAACCATCAAGGAGACTCCCTGGACAAGGAAGAAAAGAGGAGAAGGTTAGGGAAAGGAAAAGAGGGGATGCAAAAGGGACGGTGGGGGAAGCCCTTACACAAGAGGGTCCCAGGCTGGAGTGAATATTGCCAGACCAAGGAGCCAATTGAAAAAACACTGCTGAGAAAAAAAAAAAACAACATCAAAAACAGACAAAAAAAAAAAAAACACACATAAGACAACAAGACAAGAACGACGAGAGGTCCCGAAGGACCTGCTCGTGAGAAAAGGCTTCTCCCTCAGAAGAGAGAGAAGAACCCATGTTGTTAAAACCGGAAAACCAGTAACCAAGATGGGAGGTGGGGCATGATCACCGCCCCAGGGATCCGGATCCCCTAAAAAGGCATAGCACCATTAAAAGCAATAAGAAAATGTGAAAAAGCATATAGTTAAACCAAGAATGCTCAACCTGTGGAAAGGTCAGCTGAACCAGCCAATAAAATTGAGCCAGTGCTATCATAGCACTGTTAAAAGACCCCAGGCATTATGTGTCTTATGAAGGCAGCCAGAAAAAAAAAAAAAAAAAACCCTGCCAGAAGGCACACAATGTCCGGAGACATTTCGTGAAGGTAGGTACTTCATAACCATGGAGGCAATGAAAAATAACAAACAGCATATGCAACGGAGTATACAGAAGAGTTCCAGATGTCGTCAAACTAGGATAAGCCAGGAACAGAATTGGGATAACTCAGGGAGGGAGACTGTCCTTTGACTTCTTAGGCTTGGACTTCAACCACAAGGGGGAAATCGGACTGGAGGGTATTTGGCGCTTGGTGGAGCTGGATGCCGATAATGAGGGAGGAGAAGACGGATCTTGAGAGATGATGTGCAGTTTCAGGAGAAGTTTGAGGTTAAATGGAAACAGCCATCTATATTTAATGGTATGCTGTAGGAGAGCGGCCAATAGCGGTTTAAAAGATTTGAGTCATTGAACGGTGGCCAGGGAAAAGTCCGTGAAGATTTGAATAGGTACTCCTTGGAAGTTAAGATGGTCACTGGAGCGAGTTTTCCTCATTATTTCTTCCTTCACTCCATAATAGTGCGGCTTCACTATGATATCCCTAGGTAGGCCATCCTGGCATACAGATTGTAGGGCCCTGTGCAGCTCAAGCTTATGTGGGGCTACGTCCGGTATGAGGCCTTTAATGATAGACTGAACCGTGTCTGAACATCATGTCTGAACATCCATAAATTGTACCTCCTGCTGCAATTTTCAAGGTCATCTATTTTCAATAGAGCCGCATCCAATTGGTCATGTAGCTCTTGGAGACGGTCAGAATTTTGATTAGCCTTAACCACGGTGTGGACTAGTTTGCACTCAATATCTTTTATACGAGTTCCAATGTTTATCAGGTCAGCTTTTATGTCCCCTGTGATTTTAGAGGCAGCGGTGGTCAGGCCCCTGTCCAACAGTTCAGCGAACTTAGAAAACATGGCTTCCATCTGAGCCTGAGGGCCTGGGGAGAAGTTAGCCCCTGAATAGGGAGACTATGGGTGGACCGCACCTACCTCAATGGGAGACCCCGGGAATGTGTTGAGCATTAGGCCTATCAAGGATTCAGTGGAGGCTGGGGGGATAGTTCCCACTTGTGGCATACTCACGGGGGAGGCCACAGGGCTCATGGTGTAGCGGTGTGCCATCTGTGGAGGAGGCTGCAGCGGGAGATGAGGGCTCTGCTGTATGGCGTCCGCCATATTGGGTGTTCCTGTCAGGCTTTCCATCGCTGAAAAAGCTGTAATCAGAGGTCCCTGCGGACCGATCCCAATGGCATAGGGCAGACCTGCGCGTGTTCCTCTATCCGATGGTGCCTCCAATGCCGGAATGCAGTGTTAGGAAACGGCGCGGGGATCCGTAATCATCCAGGGTGGGACGGAGCTCCGGCTTCAAGTGGCCATCTTAGGAGCTACCGGGCATGCGCCAGTATCCAAGAAGTTTTGTTAATCTTCCCATGGAGGGTGAGTAGTAGGCTTTTGGTAGAGGGGGAATCCAGGAGGGTAAGATGGTGGTAGCGCTGTAGGAAAGGCCGCAGCTTCTCCTGATTACTAGGCCTCAAGTTCTATGTCCCTCCAATCTGGTTCCAAATTTAATAATAGTGGGCTCAATATGTAGCAGGGGGTTAGAGAAGTCCCCCGATGTTGTTGGTGTGCCCGTGGGGAGTGAATAGGTGGACAATGGCCGTGGATGAAGGTCGGGCCAGGCAAGATGGCAGCCGAGTCCAGAAGGAAAGGCCCAGGTATGCAGGATGGCAGCTGTGCGGAGAGAGGCTCTATTAGTGGGGACTGATGGCAGCTGATGAAGATGGCCTCAGAGAAAGTGGATGATCGTCTACTGTGTGCTGGATGTGCGGCCCGAGTCCCACGGTGCTAGGCCGCAACTACTGTGGAGGCTTTAAAGCCGCGAGTAGGCCGCGGGAGTGAGAAAGGAAGAATCTGGCCGTCAGACACAAGATGAGGGCTCAGGTCAGTGCCGCTAGTGGAGGGTAATGTGGCAGTAGCTTTTGGAGGGAAATGTGACTTTTCACTTATCTTAGGATCCTGAATGAGGGAATCATTCAGTTTCAAGAGACCCCGCACTACTTCTATGGTAAGCCTTTTATTCACACATTTTTCCTTCGACTTAGATTCTCCTGATCTTCTAATTTATATAGTAGGGATCGGTTAGCTCTCTACAGTGACTTTATCTGTTTGCTCAAGTCCTCCAGTAGTCAATCATGTACATCCAGTCTCCTCTCCATTTCCTCCACCCTCCCAAGTACCTGTACAATATCTGCCTGTACTGCCGCTATATCCAGTTTCAGAGAGGTTTCCATTTTAGACAGCAGCCCGGCTAAGGTTTCCTTGATAAGCGGTAAACTTGTTTGGGCTTCCTCGAAGCCAACGTCTCCTTCTACTGTCAGGACTGACCTCTCCTCTTTTGAGCCTCCATTTTGCACTTTAGGTCCCCCTTAAAAGTTCCCTCCAGAGCTCTTTGGTCCTAGGTCCTAGGCCACTGGACGTTCCTCCGTTATAAGTCTTTGCTTTCCCGTCCATGAGCGCCCGGAGGCCCCTTGTCTAGGGCTATCAAGTCCCTTTTCCGCCATGCTAGTCTCTGCTAACATTTAGCGCTGGATGCCCCCAGGGCTAGGGGCAGGTTGGGTTAGTTTGTTTGCTTTTGATTTACCTCTCATCTTCAGCCTCAGGTGGCCTCAACTGTAGGGAAAAGAAAAATGAAAACCCAGAGAGGTGCCTAGGCAGCTGTAGACAACTATCACTAGGAAAAAGTGGGAGAGTAGCGGCATTGAAAAGTTTACTGCTATAACTAATACAGGGACAGTCTCAGTCCTTTTGGAGCGATGAATAAAACATATAGCTGAGCACATAGGAAGGAGAACTTCAAAGTATACAGTTATCAGTAACAGTGTCTCTGTTAAAGTCCTCACGGGGACCCCCAGAAGGATAGTCCTGGGGGGGAAATACTGTACTAAGCTGGTTCAGGGGTCTTCAACACAGATTCCCCTCTTAGAAACTAACCTTCGCTCAAGTCCTTCTGAAGGCAAGCTAACCGCTCTCGGAGCAGCTGTTTGATGAGGACAGAGCATCCAGAAGCTCTCCTTCTGTTGCGGCTTCTGCCGATAGAGGTAGGGAGGAATCCAGACACAGAGTGTCGATGGAGGTAGGCCAGAGGCGGGAGAGTGATCTGCGCTTCCAGCACTGGCGGTGGCGGAAGGGGAGTCAGAAGGCCCAGGAGTCAGCAGCCCAGAGCTCCCGCCTGCTCTGCATTCTGACAGCCGGACGCCATCTCTCTTCAACGTGGGCTGCTGCTATGTACATCAGACGGCAGCGGGGTTCACCTACTCCAGCGCATGCATGAGCGTCATCTCACATCGGTGCATCACCCCCTAGTGACCAATACCTGGTTTCATGATCATGGTATTACTGTGCTTGATTGGCCAGTAAATTCACCTGACCTAAACCCCATAGAGAATCTGTGGGGTATTGTCAAGAAGGTGAGAGACACCAGACCCAACAATGCAGACAAGCTAAGGGCCAGTACCAAAACAACCCAGGCTTCCATAAGACTTCAGCAGTGTCACAGGCTGACCGCCTCCATGCCACACCACACTGATGCAGTAATTCATACAAAAAGAGTCCCCACCAAGTATTGAGTGCATACTATACTGTACATGGACATACTTTTCTGTATGCCAAAATTTCCGTATTAAATATCCTTTTTTTTCCCCCCCTTCTTAAATTGGTCTAACGTAATGCTCTAGTTTTCTGAGATACTACATTTTGGGTTTTCACTAGCTGTACACCATAATTATCAAAATTAAAAGAAGAAATGCTTGAAATATATTACTCTGTGTGTAATGGATCTATATAAAAAAAAAAAAAAAAAAAAAAAAAAAAAAAAAAACGAGGAATTTTTTTTTAAAATTAAATTACTGAAATAAATGAACTTTGAGGATATTCTAATTTTAGGAGATGCGCCTGTAGGCACTGGCTTGGTTATTACCCCCTCCCACTGTGTGCAGCCGCCTAATCCGATGCTGCACGCACATGCCTAGACGCTGCTGGACACCATCCAAGAGACATGAGGGGTTGCAGCTCGTCGGCGGTACTGGATCTCCCCGAGCGCTGAAGGAGGAGAGAGGAAGCCAGGAAAAGGCCCCCTCACCTGGGACACTGCCTGGAGGACCCTTGGTGCAAAAAACAAAAAAGGGAACATAATCCCCCACATTCCCTTTGTGTTCCTACCTGGCCAAGGGTAACACGATAACTGAGGACTGTGGGGAGAGGCCACCAATTTAAAGTCTATGGTGTGTGGGTGTTTTCTGCGTGAAGATAAGGAGCTACATTTTCTCTGTCCTGTGCTATCATGAAAGACGTTTTGAGAAAAAATAGTTTTCTAAAACACAAGTCATGGTTACCTCTAATGACCAGTATCTAATGCTCAGCTTGTCCTTGGTTACCGTACAAATTCTATCTTCCTTGATGCCAAATAACACGGAAAGTGCTATTTTTTTTCCCTGGCACTGCAGCTGAGAAGCTAGGGTGCTCATACAGTGGGGGGGGGGGGGGGGGATTTACTAAAACTGGTGCACTTTGAATCTGGTGGAGCTGTGCATGGTAGCCAAACAACTTCTAACTTATGCTAGTTAAAATAAGCTTTGACAATAAAACCAAGAAGTGGATTGGCTTTAATGCAGAGCTGCACCAGATTTTGGACTCTCCAGTTTTAGTAAATAACCCCCACTAAAGAATTGAGTTGTTTACTCTTCCTTTTCTCTCCCCTTTACTTACAACCTTGTATTTTTTGTTCACGCAATACAAAGCGCTCCTTTAATGGATGAGGGGGGAGGAGAGGTAGGCAAATGATGGGATCTCCCCTCATCCATTCACAGAACACACTAGATACTAGATTCTGTGAAAAGACTAGACTTTAGTCAAGTCCTTCAAACAGAAGGATATGTTTGTCATGATGTTTGCTAAAGGGGGTCCAATTCAAAAGTTGGAAAATTAATGTTCTTGGAAACCCTGCTACATTTTGGACAAAATATTTTTTCTGTAGAACTAAACCTTACAGGGTCTGTACTGTGACTCGCCATGGCCGGACTGTACCGAACCAAAGCACAGATGGGAAGGCGGGTGTGTGCGCCCTCTACCCAGAAATGCCAGATCGCGTACATGTACGTGATCCAGCGCAAAGCTGCCACCCTGTCGCAGTAATTTTGCAATGGGGCAGTCCGCAAGTGGACATTTACCTGAATCTGGAATTTTGGCTATAAACTCAGCCTGAAGCACAGATGCTTTTTTTCTCAAGTCAATATCTTCCACAGGGCGTTTCCTGCTCCATAGGTAGTTTTTCAAAGAAGCAGCATGCTCTTCCATACCTTGGATATGGCATTCTGAAATTGAAAAAATAAATGAATAAAATGACAAGAAGGAAACATTTCCCTCCTCTACCAAGACACTAGTGCAATCAGCAAAATACTATTATTCAAACGTGTCTTTGGCATTCAAGGAATATTACAGAATAGTACTAAAATAGTTAACATAGTAATAGAAAACAATAGTACTAATAGTAAATTGTAAAATTAAATCCAACAGAGGTACATTTCTTTACTGGGTATATACATGGCAAAATGATAATATTAAAGCAACACTTGCTTTTCAGAATATACTTGGCTGCATCTTCAGCCTCCTGTGGCAGACGGACTATATTCAAGCGCAAGATTCCTGGGTGCTTGCGGTGGGGACCCTTAGACAAGAAATCTGATGAGTTGTCAAGGTGAGGCTTTCTAGAGGCTGCAGAGCTTAATGCCTGTGTTGGGGGGGAAAAAATGAAACATAGCCCACTTTAGAACCTCCAAAGTTCATAAACAAAGTCTAGAAAAGCTGTTGACCAAAGTATGTTACTATATATTGTCCAAATATCAGTTAGGATATATTTTACACCAGAACGCACAACTGGTGTGCTCTTGAAGCTGCTGGTGACCGGCTCTTGCTGCGATTCTACACAGCGGGAGCGGGTACCACGGACTCAATGTCTGCCAGCACCCGGCAATTACACAGGCAAAAAGACAATGTAAACAAGGCAGATTGTTGTTCTGTCAGAACTTTGCCTTCCCCTAGTCAAAGCACCTCCATCACAGTCGGCACAACCTAGGCACACAGTTAACCCTTTGATCGTCCGATGTTAACCCCTTCCCTGCCAGTGTCATTAGTACAGTGACAGTGCATATTTGTTTAGCACTGATCACTGCATTAGTGTCACTGATGTCAGGTGTCTTAATGTCCGCCGCAATATCGCAATCCCAAGTCACTGATCACCGCCATTACTAGGAAAAAAAACAAAAACACACCATAGTTTATAGACACTAACTTTTGTACAAAATCAATATATGCTTATTGGGATTTTTTTAACAAAAATATGTAGCAGAATATATATTGGCCTAAAATGATTAAGAAATTTGATTTTTTTTTAAAAAAAATTTATTGGGTATGTTTTATAGCAGAAAGTAAAAAAAGGCCTGGATCACATCTATGCAGGTTGCAGTTGATGCATATTCTAGGTGCATTTTTCAAGACCTGTTTTTGAGCCATTGAAGTCTATGGAACCAAAATTACAACCTGCTGGTCCCTGACCCTTTCCATACAATGCACAGATGTGAACGTGACCCATAGGAAACCATGGACTGTAGTGTGTTTCTGTTAAACTGAAAACGCACTAAAAATGCATAGATGTAAACCAGGCCTTAAAGCGAAGTTCCACCCTAAAATTAAACTTACCTCCATCTTCTCGCTCCGGGTCTCCTGAAAAACAAATGGATAATCGCAATTTTTTTTTTACTTACCTCGTTTAGAAGAAAATATACTTACCTTACTTCCTCTTCCTCCCCTCGGCGGCCACGGCGATTCGTCACTTCCTGGCTTTGCAATGATTCCTGGGAGCTGAACGTCATCGCTCCCAGGAATCAATGCGCCTGCACCGGCCCTGACGTCAGTTCCGGTGCAGGCGCAGTCATACCTTGCTAAACAGCTTCTGGGCATGCCCAGAAGCTGTGCAGGGATGACGCTGCGGCACCGGAAGTGACGGCGGGGCCAGTGCAGTGCATCATGGGACCGAAGAAGACGGAAGAGGACACAGAAGAGGATCACGCTGGCTTCAAGCTGCCCACACCTGAGATGGCAGCACAGGACAATACATTTTCAAGGTAAGTATTTCTTCTTGCAGGTAAATGCAACCCGGGACAGATCAGAGGCTAGCCATTGTGGAATGCACTAGCCCTGACTGTCCCAGGGGTATTTTTATTTAAAAAAAAAATGTCCCAGGGTGCAACAAGTGGTTATACATGCACATGTTTTTTGTTCAGATCACTAGTTGACAGGTTCTTGCATCTACACAAGCGAACTGGATGCAGGAAATCCCCCTGCTGGGACACTATTCTGACAGCGGGGACTGCCCACTGTCAGAATACACTTAATAGTGCATATGATATGCAATGATGTCAAGGCTTTGGGTGAAAGTGGTTGTAAACCTACTTTGTTGACATTTACCTATAGGTAAGCTTACATTAAGGCTTACCCATTGGTGATATAAATATCTCCTAAACTTGCACCATTTAGGAGATATTTACAGTGCATGCAGCCGATGACATAATCGGCGCATGCGCTCTGAAGGAACGGCCACCCGCGCCGTTCCTTCAGAGCCCAGTGCCGTGAACGGCGGCTCCCGCGCGCATGTGATGTAATCGCCCCTCCGGCCAGATGGCTGAAGGACACAATCCAGGAAACAGGACGGCCGAACATGTCGGCACTGCGGGGGCTTCGTTTTTTTGATAAGTAGGATGCATACTAGCTCATTATGCCTTTGTCTTTACAGGTTTTTTTTTTTCACATTTTTTTTTCAGTAGGTTTACTTCCTATTGAAGGAAGAGAGCTTGGAATCAGGTAAGTGAAAGAGGTTATCCCCCCCCAAAAACACTCTTACACTGAAAGGATTGACTTTTTTTTTTTATCCTTCCTGGAGTTGGGCAGTATTATGCAAAGATTTTCTTGATATTTTAGGAATTACTGGGGTGCTACATAGATGCATTTCATTTTTCATTTACATCCACTATATCCTATTAAAAAAGAATGATTTTAATAGGATGTCATGTGTATGTGGAATACATCTATGTAGCGCCCCAGTAATTCCTAACCTGTTCAAGAATGTTACTCTTTCAGTAAACTTGCCCTGAAAAGTGCAGGGCAGGTTTACAGCACAGACTTGTATAGTGAAAAAGGCAGAGAAGTTCAGGACTCACACGTAAAAGCTGCCATCTTTCCTGTGAGATGCTCAGTCAGCCCCAGGGAGAGCTCTGGTGTGTGCTGGGCAGGAAGATAAAATAATGGAGGCTGCACTGTGATGATCTCTTCCTGTTCCACCCACCTGTACTGGAGCTGTGAAAGCTCTGACTCAGCCAGACAGGAACCCAAGGTGAGACCGAGTTTTTACCCAACTGCTGCCTGAGAGAGGGATATGGCAAGCGGTTGTCTGGAAACATGGGGCATAGGATGGTGGGTAACTCCTGTGAGCATTACAGCCACGGCTGTGGAGTAAGCAGTCAGGAATTGATGCTATAGCATCCCTGACAGCAGGCGGCGGAGTGACATTCAGCTGTCAGGGATGCTATAGCCGGAACTATAGAGTCAGTATCGGAAAATACAGCAGACTGCCTGCTTACTCCGCGGCCAGTGCTCACAGGAGTTAAACATCCACATGACAAATAGTCCCACTTGCAGCCCCCAGTGTCAATTAGCAGAAGTGCCCAAAAAGAGTAACATCAAAAAGGCCCTGGGGTGTGTCAGGTGTGCCTGGGTATCTGTGTGCACATCTTTTTTCTGCCTAGTGTCCTACTCCTATAGGGGGCGGTATAACCCAATGGCCAAGAAGATAAGGAGCTGTCTGTCAATTAACAAAAGAAAAAGGTCATTCTAAACTTTTTTTTTTTAATTTCCAAGACGTTCTGCAGCAGTAAACTGATGTGACTGTATCTGTAGACAGCAGAGGTCAGTGACTGTATCTGTAGACAGCAGAGGTCAGTAACACTCCATCTCTCCTTTTCCCATCCCAATAGACAGAGCCCTGGAGGACTGCAACTACCATGTGCACAGCAGAGCCTGGCTATCGCGAGAGTGCCCTCCCTACCAACCTGATCCAACAACACAGCTCTGCTAAAAAGAGGTGACAGCAGGCGCAGTGTGCCAACTTCAGTACTCACCCTGATTTGCTGGAAACGGAAGCGTACCGCTAACATGGTGCGTTCAGTGTCACAGCTTCACCTACAAAAACACCATGCCTCAACCTCCGCCCCGCCTTCTTAGCTACAACCAATCACCCTCCACTACGAAACTCTCCTATCACGTGCTCTACCCCGGCTTCTCAGTTATCCAATGGTGAGCAGACGTATATTGAGTGACAGCTCAGTCAGCCAGTGGCGGCCCTGTGTGGGAGCAGAGGCTCAGTGTTGGCATCTAAGCAGTGAGGAAGAGGTGAACATGTCTGGGCGCGCAGGTTCTGCCAGGGAGCGCAAGTCTCGGGGTGAGGGTGCTATGTTACAGTGCATGTCACACATTATTCCAGGGCGAATATGCCCCTGTATCTCTATATAAGCTGCATGTTGTGAGTAGTTAGGGGGGGTCACCATTGTAGGCTGGGGGTGGAACTGGCCACTCTTTATTCTGTGCAAATATAGAATTCTGGTGATAGGGGGCCAGGGCCGGACTGGGAATAAAATTCAGCCCTGGAAATAACTTCATACCAGCCCAACAGCATAACGTCATTATTTTCTTGTTCATAAAAGGGAAAACCATGCATTTTAAAGCACATTTGAAGAGAGTATTATATATAGATAAGACAGATATCAAAGCGTATAGGGCTTTCTTTTCATATATATATATATATACACACACATATGAGCAAATTCTGGTTAAAAGTGCAGACATAGTACAGGAGGTGGTCATAGGCTGCATGGGCATGGTACAGGAGATGTCAGAGGCTGCAGGCATGGTACAGGAGATGCAAGGGATCTGGACATGGTGCAGGGGCTGCGGGCATGGTACAGGACATGCAGGGGCTCCGAGCATGATGCAGGGGTTGCGGGCATGGTGCAGGAGATGCAGGGGCTGCGGGCATAGTGCAGGGGCTGCGGGCATGGTACAGGAGAGGCAAGGGATCTGGACATGGTGCAGGGGCTGTGGGCACGGTACAGGAGATGCAGGGGTTGCGGGCATGGTGCAGGAGCTGTGGGCATAGTACAGGAGATGCAGGGGCTGCGGGCATGGTACAGGAGATGCAGGCGCTGCGAGCATGGTGCAGGGGTTGCGGGCATGGTGCAGGAGATTCAGGGGCAGCGGGCATGGTGCAGGAGATTCAGGGGCTGCGGGCATGGTGCAGGGGCTGCAGACATGCTACAGGAGATGCAGGGGCTGTGGGCATGGTACAGGAGATGTAGGGCTGTGGGATTAGTACAGGAGATTCAGGGGCTGCGGGCATGGTGCAGGAGATTCAGGGGCAGCAGGCATGCTACAGGGGCTGCAGACATGCTACAGGAGATGCAGGGGCTGTGGGCATGGTACAGGAGATGTAGGGCTGTGGGATTAGTACAGGAGATTCAGGGGTTGCAGGCATGGTACAGGAGATGCAGGGCTGCGGGCATAGTGCAAGAGATGCAGTGCTTCGGGCATGGTACAGGAGAATCTCTGAAGGAGCCTGGAGCTCCTCTTTTAAAGCAGTAGTATCCCTGTACAATAAAAAAAAAAACCTGCAAGACAATGGCATAATGTGCTAGTATGCATCGCGCACTAGAACATTATGAAATGCCTTAGAACGAAGCCCCCCACACGGTCGCCTGGACACCGCTAAGGGAGCTGTCATGTTCACTCAGAGTCTCTTCCGGGTTCTGCGGCACCGGCGCTGTGAGGCAGGAGTTCACTTTCCGATAAGGAGCTCTGAAGGTCCACCAGACCTTCAGAGCGCATGCGCCGCTGGTGTCAGCGGCTGCATGCAGGGTGAATCGGTTTAGGAGATATTAATTTTACCTACAGGTAGGCCTTATTATAGGCTTACCTGTAAGTAAAAGTTAAAAAGCGGAGTATACTACCGCTTTAACTTCTCTAGTTAAAGTGGTTCAAATGCTAAATTTATCCTAATGCATTCTATGCAGCTCCCCCCCCAAAACTTACCTGAACTTCATCTCGATCGAGCTACATCCCATAAGGGCAAGCAGATACAATGACAAGAGGAATCAGTAAACTACCACAGTGCTCCACATCCGCCCTACCGCCATGGTAGTTCATTGAGAACTACAAGCCAACAGCGGCAAAAGATTTTGAGACTTGTGGTTCATTCACACAGAGCTGTGTGAATAAATGATGTGGCCATGTGGTAGAAGCCCTGCACAGTCACAATGATTTCAAAAAGTGACAGCTAGTATGGGAAACGTCTCCCTGCACTGCTGTCACAGGGAGGGGGGAGGATTGGGCAGCGGCTGCACCATTGGGAACATGTTCCCAAAGGTGAACTTCTCCTTTCATATATCATGCATGGGTTTAGGTATTGCCAGTGACAGAAGGGGAAAAAGTACAGGATGCCTCAGAGTTAGGGGTATGTGTGCTTACTACAAGATTCCAAACACAAGGCACAGATACCTATCCCATCCACTAAGTAAACTGAATATATACTAATGCCTCGAACACACGCAACGATTATCGGCCGTCTTTAGTCCAGTGTTGTTTGTTGGTTGAAATGTGCTCTAGACTTGCACTGGACTTTTGTTGGCCAACAAAAACCAACTTCAGAAGTGATGTCATGTGATGGTTTACTTTCCGTGTGTTTTTTCTTCTCTGAGCATGCCCAGTCTTGCTCATCAGATTTTTGTCTGCCGAAATCTGTACTGACTGACGAAAAATCGGCCGTTGTGGTGACAGCCAACAAAAATTTTATAGCATGCACACCAGATTTTATTCGGCCGAAAAGTCGCAGTCGGTTGTCGGAAGCATCATACTAACAAGCCGAAAATCAGCCGATCAGACGTTGGCCGAAAATTCACGGCCAACAATCGTTGCGTGTGTACGAGGCATAAGGCTTCTGTATTGTAAAATATGCAGTTTACCTTTAAGTCATTTACCTTTAAGTCTTGGCCCTTCACATTCCTATAACAGAAATATATGCTTTTTCATTTTGGATGAAATCCACTTTATCCATATTATTGCCCTCCCTGGTTCCAGAAGTAAGGTAAAGTGACATTAAATTCTGTTTTTTTTTTTTTTTTTTCAACTAAAAAAAAGCAGCTTCTGTTGCTCTCTGCCTCCTTCCGATTCCTTTTTGATGCGGTTATATGACTTCCTGTTAGAACATTTGTTCTCCTCCATGGTTCCACTGTATGTTGGAATGTAGCCACCCTCTTTTGCCAACTCCCACGATAGACTAGGGATTACGGCATATATAGCATGCATAGAGCAGTGCACATGACTGCAACTAACATGCACTGCTTGTTCCAAACAAACGGAAGTGAGGGGGGAAAAGGTTTAGAAGCTCACAGAGGACATTCCAAGAAAAACACAGTACAAAAAGGTTTCAAGAAAAATCGATTACAGTATAAACCAATCCCATTTCTATGAATCGTCATGGATTCTTGCTAAATTCATTTCTGGTTAGTTGTGAGTCACAAGGTAACATACAGTTTTTGTATTAAAAAAAAAAATCTCTACTTTCTTGTAGCAGTATCCCAGAAAAGGAAAGCCGAGGCAGATCCTGAGCCAGAAGTTGTTATAAAAACTGAAATTGAAGATGAGAGTGCTGAATCTGAA
Organism: Pelophylax lessonae; assembly: GCF_965119305.1. Classification (NCBI taxonomy): domain Eukaryota; kingdom Metazoa; phylum Chordata; class Amphibia; order Anura; family Ranidae; genus Pelophylax; species Pelophylax lessonae. The sequence goes on along the minus strand of NC_138768.1, from coordinate 313,908,642 downwards.
AAAGTCACAGGAAAATCTGCTGTAAAGTCTGAGCTAGTGACCCGCTGGGAATGGTTGAATGATGGAGACATGTGGATGGCTTATACTGCCGAGCTGAACAGACAAATTAATCAAGCGTTCAGGTAAGGTGCCAGACTTCCTTCACTTCTGTTATCAACAACTGCAATATGCAATATCAGATCCTTTTAAAGGTCAGTTGAACTCTGGGCACATAAAATTTCATTTGAATATATTCCTCAAAAGCCACAAAAGATTTGCATCCACTGCACAAGGAGCAAGAGCAGCAGTGACTGGTCTTTATGACAGTAAGCTTTTGCACAGAGGCAAGGTTTTTATGCTGGACTACTGCACAGATCTAGAAGAAATACACAAAACACATCCAGATGTTTTGCTTATCCCAGAGTTCCACTAACGGCCCATTTCCTTTCATCTACTTTTGCAGTAGGTGCTAATAGGACTCGATGTCAGAGGTCAGCTTTACCCTCTAAACAGCCTTCAGCATGAAGGTGTGCCCCCCTATTTCTGCAAGTAGGGTGGTTGATTGTGCATTTTGGTGGTTTCTGGGATAGTTACAGTATATCTCTTCAGCGCCATGCTGTGGACAGTGTGCCTTTAGGCCTACATACTCCCTTGCCTCTGGTGCCCCCACAATTAAACCTTGCTGTCTCCCCAGCACTATGGTGCAGAACCCTGTAGGCCAACTTGCAGCCCTTTGGCACTTTTTCTGCGGCCCTTAAAGCCCTTGCAGACACAAATCTGTATTTCTCTATTCCCCTGTTATTACTGGCGCAGAATGATGCACTATTCCCAGTTTCCAAGGCTCCTTCCACCTCTGGAACTTTTGCTCTAGTATGTTAACTCTGGAGCCATGCCAATCAGGGTCTGCACTGCTTTTCTTGTGGGACTCCTATGTCCTTGGGTCACGAAAAGCCCCTTGTGGTACAGGTTATTCGTCTGTGCCCTTTCTCTCCTGAGGGACTCTACTGGGACCCAACTCTTCCTGTCTCCTACCTGGATAAGGTCCTGAATCTCCGAATTTGCTTGAGCATTCCTACTGCTTCTTACAGCATTTGCCATGATGTTCATTCTAGAGACCTTTTCCTGACCACACTGTGGGATTCTCAAACAACCTCCTATAAAGAGAGCCCTCTTTCTACAGCCTTCTACGCAATCAACACCTTCTTGAAAGGCCTCACTCTTGCAAGATCTGGCTTGTTCAGACTTCACCAGATTCTAGTTTAACAGCCACTTGGCTTTATTGGAGGAGGCTTCTGAGATCAGCCCTCATTAAAAAGGTTGTAGCTTCCTTGGCATCAGGTAGGGAGGCCTTTGTCTGTTCTTTTTTTTTTTTTTTTTTCTCTTGCCGGAAAATCTGATGTCTGGGAACCCCCCCCCCCCCCCCGTCCCCGTCCCTTAGTACGGACTCCCCTCTTCTCTATTTTCTCCTGACCTATTTACCCCCTCCCCTGGTTGTCATGAGTTAGGACTTCTCTCTATGGTTCAGGCGGTCCCTGGGGTTACCCTTCACTTTCTGTAGGAGCCTAGTATAGGTTACAACTCTGATTCTGATTTTTTCTGATTCCTCTTAGGAAACCCCATCAGGGTTTGGACTATGAAAAAATGAAATGTGACGATTGGTGTTGGCGCTACCTTAAAGAAAAATAAATTATATGTGATAATGCCAAAAATGGCGTGGATGGAAATAATAAGGTTCAGTGACCCACAGATTTCAAAGTGTCACCAAATATGTGAGTGAAAACTCCTTAGTAAAAAAATATAGAGAGGTTTTTGGGTTGATCTCTGGAGAGTTGTAGTTGTGTTTTGCCTCCGTCTCTTAAAGTCTAGTATGGGGTATGGGTTGGTTTCTCAAGCCAAGGGGTGGGACTTTTACAGGCAAGTGAAAAATACACGGTTTATATAAAATAAATACAGGTGTATATTCAACAAAGGAGAAAATATTTTTTAACTGGACATTTATAGTGCTATGAAGTGTTTGGGTTACAGACCCAAGGTGCATAGAAGAATAAAGCAGTAATAAATAAAACGATTTTGAAAAAAGTCTGACACTATTGATGGTGGCGTCAACTCACTAGATATTGGTTGGAAAATCGTTTTATTTATTACTTCTCGATACTTACCACCCACATATACCTCCAGGTTGCTCCCATTTGGTTCTCGCTGCGGATCTTCTCTAGACTTGAATAAATATCACCAAAACAGGTCAAACGTATGTACTCCCATTGTTTTTCTTCACCGACATTATGTAACCAAATATTATGACATATACAGATGACTATTAAAATCCGTCACTATCTCTACAGACTTGGTGACACAAAACCCTTGACAAAGGCTACTCTGCTAGCCGAAACGCGTCGGATCAACATTTGATGATTTCTCTGTGAACATCCAAGCAATCCAGCCTGGAGAAACAGAGTTTCTCTTACGTCCTCCGACAGTCGCCGCCTCTTCATATTCGTCACATATGGGGTATTAGACTTTGCTCCGAAGGAGTAGCTAGGCAACAGAATATGTTAACAATAAAGCTTTAACATATCCCACCCTCAAGGGGTGGTCCCCTCAGTCAATACCCTCCTACTTCCTGCAACCATATCTCAGTTTTAATGTCTAGCTTGTCAGGAGTGGCTGGCTCTCTCTGTGCTGGGACTTTCTGTCCCAGACTCTTTCTTCTTTTTAATATTTTGTTTGAGTTTTTCTCTCTACCTTTAATTAGCTGTTATTTTGTCAGCGTTAGTTAGTTCTTCGGACGAAGAGGATCATGCGGACTGGGTCTCGGGCTGATCCCCCTGGTCGCAGGTCGTGGGTCAGTGGCTTCCCAGTCTGCCATCGAGCGTTCAGCCAGGTAACGCTCCTGGCATGGTGAACGACCCATCCCTGTTCGGTGCAGGGATGATTGGTGAGGTGGCTACCTCACTGGACGCTGTGCGGTTTCTTAACCCCCATTTTGTGCGTCTTGAATTGCGACTCTCCCTGCCTCATGTGCAGCGGCTTGTTCGCCTGTGCGGGTCCCCCACGCCATGTGAGGTAAGTGTATTTATGTGGGGACCTGTCTGTCTGGGGGGGTGTCAGTCTGGGACTGTGTAACCTGCCTCTATTCACACTGCTTGTCTCCCTATCTCTCGGCTGCATGCTGTGGGCTGCAAGGGGGGGGGGGGAGCTGTATGACACTGTGTGTGTCAGACTGGGCAGTGTGAGAAGCTGTGTGCTGTGGGGCATGTTTTTTTTTGGCATGTTTGGGCATATACAGCGATCGCTGCGGCGATCTGACATGTATTCTTATATTGGAATGTAATGTGTGTTTTAATGCACTGTGGAGCGGCGGTTTCGGCGCCAAACGACGCCATTTTGCCTACACCCACTCCGGCCGCATGGTTTACATGCATGGCGGCCATTTTCTTGTAGCCTCCATAGGCTTACATAGAGCGCCCTGGCAGCATCACTTCCTCTTTCCAGGAACACCGATCGAGGCAGCAGCAGCGGCGAGGGTCTCCTCAGGTTTTATCCTTCTGTTCTTGCTATCCATTGCCTGTGTTCAGTTTGCATATTCCCTGTGGGGGTCTCATTGTGCTTGAGTGTGGTGCGGTGGGCTGCGCTTGCCGCGCTTGCTTAAAAGGGGCAGTTAACCCTTGGTTGTCTGGCATTACAGGGGCAATGGATTCTCAGGAGGGCAAATTTCCTACAGTATTGGTGGAAAGCCAGGGGACCGCTGTTTCCCCCCCAGGGGGGGGATTTAGCCACTATTGTGGCTGGCCTTGCTGCTCAGGTGCAAATGCTGGTGGCTGCTCAATCTACTAAAAGGCCCAGAGTTGCTCTTTCCTCTGATTCTGAGGGTGAAGGTGATGGGGCTGTTCTGGCAGGGGCCTCCTTATCGGGGTCCCGCTCCTCCCTGGATCTAGTGGGGTCTGAGGTGGAGGCTGAAGTTGAGGGGGGTCGATAATTCTCCCCCTGGCTCGCCTGAAGAGCTTGCAATCATGGATGAGTTGATTGCTTCCATTAAGCAAACGCTGCGTTTGCAGGACGAAGTGTGTCCCCCCGCTGCCTTGGCGGCTTATGGGACGCAGAGAAAACGCAGGACGCCGCAGGTTTTTCCCTGCAATGCTGATTTTCAGCGCGCTGTTAAGGATCAATGGCGCGATCTGCGCAAACCTTTTGCGGTACCAAGTAAATTCAAGCTGCGTTATCCTTTTTCGCCTGCCACTGATGAAAGGTGGTGTGTGCCTCCACCAGTGGATCATGCAATTGCGGTTTTGAACAAAGCCACTGCGATTCCTGCAGAGGGTTCCCCTGTTTTCCGTGATGCCACGGATAGGAGACTGGAGTCTCTTGCCCGTCATACTTATTCTGTTACGGGTTCTATGCTTAAGGCTCTGTTTGCTTCTCTCATGGCGGCCCAGGCGATCGCAAGTTGGACGCAGATGCTTAGGCGCGTCCTAGTGGCCGACTCGGCCTCGCCGGCGACCCTGGATATGGTGGATCAGATCCACCAGGGTGTCATGTATCTGTGTGATGCGGACCTGGACCTGATTCCGTTGGCTGCACGTGTGCACAGCGTGGCGGTGTCTCGCCGCCTGGTTTGGTTAAAATGTTGGTCGGTGGACCAATCTTCACGTAAGACCTTAGCCAATCTGCCTTATGGGTCTCGCCTTTTTGGGGAGTCCCTGGATGTGTTGATTAAGGGGATCACCGGGGGTAAGAGCACTCTCTTGCCCCATTTCCCCAAGGCTAAGGGGGCTTCTGGGAAGAAGCATGCAAATTTTCGGCCCCCTCAGGGGTCCTTTCGTGCCTTTCAGCCGCACTACAAGGGCAAACCGTTCAAAGGTCAAGGCTCTCAGAAGAAGCCCTGGTCTGGGAAACAGAAGTCCGGCCAATCCGGACCTGCAGCCCATAACAGTTCGGCCTGAAGGGGCGCCCTCACCCGGTTTTGGGGTGGGGGGACGCTTGCTCGGTTTTCTTCAGCCCTGGTTGGCCCGTGTGCGGGACAGATGGGTTCTGGAAATCGTTCGATCTGGTTACAAGATCGAGTTTCTCTCTCGGCCGGAGAGTAGATTTTTTCCCTCAAATCTTCAACTGTCTCCAGAGCGCTTGCGGGACCTGCACCTGGCGGTGCGGGACCTGAGGGCTCAGGGAGTGGTGGTTCCGGTGCCTCATCGGGACAGGTTTCGGGGGTTTTATTCCAATCTGTTCACCGTGCCCAGAAAGGAGGGCAAGGTTCGTCCGATTCTGGACTTGAAGGCTCTGAACCGCTCTGTGCGGGTTCGCAAGTTCCGCATGGAATCCCTGCGGTCGGTGGTGGCTGCCCTGGTTCCGGGGGAATTCATGGCCTCCATCGATTTGAAGGATGCGTACCTTCACATCCCCATATTCGAGGGTCATCAGAGGTACCTTCGATTTGCCATTGCGGAGGATCACTACCAGTTCGTGGCGTTGCCCTTTGGTCTCGCCTCGGCTCCGCGGGTCTTCACCAAGGTGCTTGCACCGGTTCTGGCATTATTGAGGGCCCAGGGCGTTTCTGTCCTGGGGTATCTGGACGACATTCTGGTTCGGTCTGCGACCAGCCAGGGTCTGGAGAAGGACCTGTCTGTCACAATGCAAACTCTGCAGGAGTTTGGTTGGACGATAAATTTTCCAAAGTCGACACTGAGTCCGTCGGTTCGTCTCCCCTATCTGGGAATGATACTGGACTCGGTGCAGGCGAAGGTCTTCCTGCCGGAAGACAAACTCAGGACTCTCCGGGAGGAAGTCAGGTCCCTCAGGGACGTTCCGAACTCATCTCTGCGGACGTGTATGAGATGTCTGGGATTGATGGTCTCGGCCTTCGAGGCGATTCCTTTCGCACAGTTTCACACGCGGGGTCTCCAAGCGGAGATCCTGTCCGGGTGGGACGGGCGACCTCAATCTCTGGATCTTCAAATCTCGTTGAGTCTTCGCACCAGGGAAAACCTTCTGTGGTGGCTCCAGTCCCCGTTGGTGTCCGGGGGCAAGTCGTTTCGTCCGATCTCGTGGACGGTAATCACCACGGATGCCAGCCTGTCGGGCTGGGGTGGAGTTCTGGGCGTTCTGTCCGCTCAGGGGACTTGGTCGGAGGGGGAGTCTTCCCTTCCGATCAACATTCTGGAATTGCGTGCGATAAGGCTCTGTCTTCATCGCTGGACGGACCGGCTGCAGGGTTGCCCGGTTCGGGTGCAGACGGACAATGCCACGGCGGTGGCCTACATCAACCACCAAGGGGGCACCAGGAGTGCCCGAGCGGCTCGAGAAGTGGCCGACATTCTGTCTTGGGCCGAGACTCATGTCCCGGCGATAACGGCGGTTCACATTCCGGGAGTGGAGAACTGGCAGGCGGACTATCTGAGTCGCCAGACCCTGGATCAGGGGGAATGGTCTCTCCATCCGGCTGTCTTCCAGACGTTGTGCGCGAAGTGGGGTCTTCCAGATGTGGACCTGTTCGCGTCTCGCCTCAACAACAAGGTGAAGAGGTTCGTGGCAAGGACGCGCGACCCTCGGGCAGACGCGTCGGACGCGTTAGTGGCCCCGTGGCATCAGTACAGGCTGATGTACGCGTTTCCACCGATTCAGTTGCTGTCCAGGTTCCTTCGCAGGTTACACTCGGAACGCAACACGGTGATTCTTGTGGCACCGGACTGGCCTCGCCGGTCCTGGTACGCAGACCTCGTGAATCTGGCGGTCGACGCCCCGTGGCGTCTGCCTCTTCGAGACGATCTACTGTCTCAAGGACCGATATACCATCCTGCTTTACAGTCGCTGGCTTTGACGGCCTGGCTGTTGAGACCGAGGTCCTGAAGGAGAGGGGTCTCTCTCCGGAGGTCGTTCATACTTTAATCAACGCGAGGAAGTCTTCCTCGGGGAAGGTTTATTACCGTACTTGGAAGGCCTATTTTGCCTGGTGTGAGTCCAGGGGGTTTTCACCCCGCACGTACTCGGTGTCCCGTGTGCTGTCTTTCCTTCAAACGGGTGTTGATCAGCGTTTGGCGCTGGCTACGATAAAGGGTCAGGTGTCTGCTCTGGCCGTTCTGTTTCAACGTCCCGTGGCTTCCAACCCATTGGTTGGCACCTTTGTTCAGGGTGTGCGGCATCTGGTTCCCCCGAGGCGGGATCCTCTGCCCCCTTGGGACTTGAATCTCGTTCTGTGTTACAACGTGCTCCTTTTGAACAGATCAGGGAGATCTCGTTGTCTATGTTGTCCAAAAAGGTCGCCTTTTTGGTGGCGATCACTTCGGCTCGCAGAGTGTCGGAGCTGGCGGCTTTGTCCTGCAAGTCTCCGTACCTGGTTATTCATTTGGATAAGGTGGTCTTGCGACCTAATCCTTCTTTTCTGCCGAAACGAGTTTCGGAATTCCATCTTAATGAGGATATTGTCTTGCCTTCGTTGTGCACGAAGCCTAAACATCCAAAGGAGGTGAGATTGCACTCTCTGGATGTTGTTCGGGCGATAAGGGTTTACCTTAAATCGACTGAGTCTTTTCGAAAGACGGACTCCTTGTTTGTTCTTCCAGAGGGTCCTCGGAAGGGCATGGCGGCTTCGGCCTCTACCATCGCCAAATGGATCAGGCAGACCATTGAACAGGCCTATGCTTTGCAGGGGAAGGTTCCCCTGTGCCTGTGAAGGCGCACTCTACTAGATCTCTGAGTACGTCTTGGGCCTGTCGTCATGGGGCTTCTGTAGCCCAGGTGTGTAAGGCGGCGACTTGGTCGACCGTGCACACTTTCACAAAATTCTACAAAGTAGATGTTCAGGCATCGGCGGATGCTTCCTTTGGCCGCAAGGTTCTTAGTGCGGCTGTTCCCTAGGGTCCCTTGTTGGGGACTCCTGGCTGTTGGGATAAGTTTTGTATCCCCTGGTTTTTTTTTTGTCTTTTCCTGGGTTGTTGCTCCTGTTGAGCACTTGTTTTTTGCTGTTGCCCAGCTGGTTTCCTTCCTTTGGTAAGGTTCCTTCTTTGATGCGGAGACTGCGTTGCCTTTCGGCGCGGATGCGTTTCCCACCCCTCATGTTTGCACTGCTTTGGGACGTCCCCATATGTGACGAATATGAAGAGGCGGCGACTGTCGGAGGACGTAAGAGAAAACTGAATTTTTGTAAAATCTTACCTGTAAAATTCCTTTCTCTGAGTCCTCCGACAGTCGCCGCCCCCGCCCCTCTTTTGGGGTTTGATTGTATACTCTACTGCTATTCCACTAAAACTGAGATATGGTTGCAGGAAGTAGGAGGGTATTGACTGAGGGGACCACCCCTTGAGGGTGGGATATGTTAAAGCTTTATTGTTAACATATTCTGTTGCCTAGCTACTCCTTCGGAGCAAAGTCTAATACCCCATATGTGACGAATATGAAGAGGCGGCGACTGTCGGAGGACTCAGAGAAAGGAATTTTACAGGTAAGATTTTCCAAAAATTCCGTTTTTTCTCATCAAAAATAACCAAAGTCACATATATTGCACCACTGTCACGGAAACTCTTTTTCCAAACCTAGCATTCTTCTATGCACCTTGGGTCTGTAACCCAAACACTTCATATCACTATAAATGTCCAGTTAAAAAATATTTTCTCCTTTGTTGAATATACACCTGTATTCGCAATAAATTGCAACTATTTATTTTATATAAACCGTGTATTTTTCACTTGCCCGTAAAAGTCCCACCCCTTGGCTTGAGAAACCAACCCATACCCCATACTAGACTTTAAGGGACGGAGGCAAAACACAACTACAACTCTCCAGAGATCAACCCAAAAACCTCTCTATATTTTTTACTAAGGAGTTTTCACTCACATATTTGGTGACACTTTGAAATCTGTGGGTCACGGAACCTTATTATTTCCATCCACGCCATTTTTGGCATTATCACATATAATTTATTTTTCTTTAAGGTAGCGCCAATACCAATCGTCACATTTCATTTTTTCCTTTTCACCTTTACACTTAAGGGTTGATTGGGGCAGCTTACACCTTTCATTCTCACCCTCCCACCATATATCATAGTCCGTAGCGCTGGTCACCTTTTCTTTATCATTCAGGGTTTGGACTATGTTGGACACCATCTAGGTTTGGCAGTGTCTTTGTTTCTGGGAAGGAATGGGAGTCCCCCCTGTTGCAGGGAGAGTGGTCTGACTCCAAAATGCACTTCATATCTTACACGTAAGGTGGAGATCATTGCTGGAAGTAGGGCTGCAACTAACGATTAATTTGTCTGTCGACTAATCTATCGATTATTTTTACGATTAGTCGACTAATCTAACGATTATTTCAATTTTTTTCTTTTTTTGCTTAATCTAGTGTTCTTTCTTTGATTAGTTAAATAATCCTTTTAATAACTTTACAAAAAATGATACGTACAACTTCTAATATAATAATTCAACTTTTATTAAAGTTTTTCCAAAAAATACTTCAATGTGGTTGAAGTTTAAGTGGCAAAAATAAAATGTAAACAACACTTTAACATCAGGCAGGAATAATGCCATTAATTCAAAACCAAAAGCATTCAAAATGCCATATAAATTATAAAGCACTGCAGTGCTCAACAACACTTGTGCAACTGTGCAAAAATACAAGAGACACATAAAGTGCCAAACACTTTAGGGCATCAGGCATGAAAAATGCCATATCTGCCTAACACTTTAACTTCTTTAACCACTTGCCGACCGCCGCACGACTATCTACGTCGGCGGTCAGCCCCTCACAGGCAAACTAACGTAGGGCTACGTTGCTTGCTTGTGAGGGTCTAGGGAGCGAGCGCGCGCCCCCGGAGGCGCGCTCCCGCGTGGTCACGGACCCCCCCCCTCCCGCGCGTGTGACCAGCGGACCCGATGTCCGCCGGCCACTCGGCGATCGGCGGGGGAGAGGGAGAATGTCAGGCAGCTTGTGTAAACAAGCTGCCTGTCATTCTCCTCGCTGCAAAGACACTGATCACATGGATCTACTATGTAGATCCGTTGATCAGTGTCCTTACAGCTGAAGCCACAGCCAATCACAGTAGAAAGCACGCCCCTAGGGACACACACAGCCCCTCCCTCCCAAATAAAGTTAACCCCTTCACTACCAGTGTATTTTTACAGTAACAGTGCATATATATAGCACTGATTACTGTGGAAATGTCACTGGTAACCCCAAAAGTGTCAAAAATGTCAGTCAAGGGTCCGATCTGTCCGCCGCAATGTCGCAGTACCGCAAAAAAAATCGCAAATCGCCGCCATTACGCGTTTAAAAAAAAATGACAATCTTTCCCTTTGTTAGTAAACGCGATAACTTTTGCGCAAACCAATCAAAATACGCTTTTTGCGATTTTTTTTTTTTTTTTTTTTTTTTTTTTTTTTTTTTTTTTTTTTTTTTACCAAACATAGGTAGCATAAAACAAATTGGCCGAAAATGTTAAAAAATTTTGATTTTTACTTTTTTTTGGGGGGAATTTCATATAAAAAAATGTGAAAAATATTGTTATTTTTGCAAAATTGACGCTCTTTTTTTGTTTGTAGCGCGTGATCAAAAAATCGCACAGGTGATCAAATACCACCAAAAGAAAGCTCTGTTTGTGGGTAGACATATGCCGGTTTTCGGTAATTCGATATATCGCGGTATTGCATAGCCACGGTATTGTTAGGCTCCATGTACACGGGACGCTGGAAATGGCCGTTTAGGAGCAGTTGGGCGTTTTTTTCAGAAGCCCCTGAACCCATCTACATGTTATCTTATCTGTCCATGTACACAGGGTCGTTTACAGTCATTTGCAGGCAGTTGCGTTCAGGGACTTTTTTTAGAACGCAATTATTTGCGTTTGAACGTGTGTTCCCCGGCGTTTCAAACGCACAAACGCGTCTGAACGCGTCTGAACGCGATGACCCGCGTTTAGCGTTCGCGTTTTTCCATTTTAAAGGGGAATAATTTTTCTCTTACGTCCTCCGACAGTCGCCGCCTCTTCATATTCGTCACATATGGGTATTAGACTTTGCTCCGAAGGAGTAGCTAGGCAACAGAATATGTTAACAATAAAGCTTTAACATATCCCACCCTCAAGGGGTGGTCCCCTCAGTCAATACCCTCCTACTTCCTGCAACCATATCTCAGTTTTAATGTCTAGCTTGTCAGGAGTGGCTGGCTCTCTCTGTGCTGGGACTTTTTGTCCCAGACTCTTTCTTCTTTTTGATATTTTGTTTGAGTTTTCTCTCTACCTTTACTTAGCTGTTATTTTTGTCAGCATTAGTTAGTTCTTCGGACGAAGAGGATCATGCGGACTGGGTCTCGGGCTGATCCCCCTGGTCGCAGGTCGTGGGTCAGTGGCTTCCCAGTCTGCCATCGAGCGTTCGGCCAGGTAACGCTCCTGGCACGGTGAACGACCCATCCCTGTTCGGTGCAGGGATGATTGGTGAGGTGGCTACCTCACCGGACGCTGTGCGGTTTCTGAACCGCCATTGTGTGCGTCTTGTGTAGCGACTCTCCCTGCCTCATGTGCAGCGGCTTGTTCGCCTGTGCGGGTTCCCCACGCCATGTGAGGTAAGTGTATCTATGTGGGGACCTGTCTGTCTGGGGGGGGTCTCAGTCTGGGACTGTGTAACCTGCCTTTAATCACACTGCTTGTCTCCCTATCTCTCGGCTGCATGCTGTGGGCTGCAAGGGGGGGGGGGGAGCTGTATGACACTGAGTATGTCAGGCTGGGCAGTGTGAGGAGCTGTGTGCTGTGGGGCATGTTTTTAATGGCATGTTGGGGCATATACAGCGATCGCTGCGGCGATCTAACATGTATCCATATTATGGGATGATATTGTGTGTGATTTTATGCACTGTGGAGCGGCGATTTCGGCGCCAAACGGCGCCATTTTACCGGCGCCCGCTCCGGCCGCATGGTTTACATGCACGGCGGCCATTTTCTTGTAGCCTCCATAGGCTTACATAGAGCGCCCTGGCAGCATCACTTCCTCTCTCCTGGAAGCACCGATCGAGGCAGCAGCAGCAGCGGAGTCTCCTCAGGTTTTATCCTTCTATTCCTGTGTTCCATTGCCTGTATTCAGTCTGTATATTCCCTGTGGGGGTCTCATTGTGCCTGAGTGTGGTGCGGTGGGCTGCGCTTGCCGCGCTTGCTGTAAGGGGGCAGTTAACCCTTGGTTGTCTGGCATACAGGGGCAATGGATTCTCAGGAGGGCAAATTTCCCACAGTCTTGGTGGAAAGCCAGGGGACCGCTGTTTCCCCCCCAGGGGGGGATTTGGCCACTATTGTGGCTGGCCTTGCTGCACAGGTGCAAATGCTGGTGGCTGCTCAATCTACTAAACGGCCCAGAGTTGCTCTGTCCTCTGATTCTGAGGGTGAAGGTGATGGGGCTGTTCTGGCGGGGACCCCCCTATCGGGGTCCCGCTCCTCTCTGGATCTAGTGGGGTCTGAGGTAGAGGCTGAAGTTGAGGGGGTTGATAATTCTCCCCCTGGCTCGCCTGAAGAGCTTGCAATCATGGATGAGTTGATTGCTTCCATTAAGCAGACGCTACGTTTGCAGGACGAGGTGTGTCCCCCAGCTGCCTTGGCGGCTTATGGGACGCAGAGAAAACGCAGGACGCCGCAGGTCTTTCCCTGCAATGCTGATTTTCAGCGCGCTGTTAAGGACCAATGGCGCGATTTGCGCAAGCCTTTTGCGGTACCAAGTAAATTTAAGCTGCGTTATCCTTTCTCGCCTGCCACTGATGAACGGTGGTGTGTGCCTCCGCCAGTAGATCATGCTATTGCGGTTTTGAACAAAGCCACTGCGATCCCGGCAGAGGGATCCCCTATTTTCCGTGATGCCACGGATAGGAGACTGGAGTCTCTTGCCCGTCATACTTATTCTGTTACGGGTTCTATGCTTAAGGCTCTGTTTGCTTCTCTCATGGCGGCCCAGGCGATCGCAAGTTGGACGCAGATGCTTAGGCGCGTCCTAGTGGCCGATTCGGCCTCAGCGGCGACCCTGGATATGGTGGATCAGATCCACCAGGGTGTCATGTATCTGTGTGATGCGGACCTGGACCTGATTCCGTTGGCCGCGCGTGTGCACAGCGTGGCGGTGTTGTCTCGCCGCCTGGTTTGGTTGAAATGTTGGTCGGTGGACCAATCTTCACGTAAAACCTTAGCCAATCTGCCTTATGATGGGTCTCGCCTTTTTGGGGAGTCCCTGGATGTGTTGATTAAGGGGATTACTGGGGGTAAGAGCACTCTCTTGCCCCATTTCCCCAAGGCTAAGGGGGCTTCTGGGAAGAAGCATGCTAATTTTCGGCCCCCTCAGGGGTCCTTTCGTGCCTTTCGGCCGCACTACAAGGGCAAACCGTTCAAGGGCCAGGGCTCTCAGAAGAAGCCCTGGTCTGGAAAACAGAAGTCCGGCCAATCCGGACCTGCGGCCCATAACAGTTCGGCCTGAAGGGGCGCCCTCACCCAGTTTTGGGGTGGGGGGACGCTTGCTCGGTTTTCTTCAGCCCTGGTTGGCCCGTGTGCGGGACAGATGGGTTCTGGAAATCGTTCGATCTGGTTACAAGATCGAGTTTCTCTCTCGGCCAGAGAGCAGATTTTTTCCCTCAAATCTACAACTGTCTCCAGAGCGCCTGCGGGATCTGCGCCGGGCGGTGCGGGACCTGAGGGCTCAGGGGGTGGTGGTTCCGGTGCCTCATCGGGACAGATTTCGGGGGTTTTATTCCAATCTGTTCACTGTGCCCAGAAAGGAGGGCAAGGTTCGTCCGATTCTGGACTTGAAAGCTCTGAACCGCTCTGTGCGGGTTCGCAAGTTCCGCATGGAATCCCTGCGCTCGGTGGTGGCTGCCCTGGTTCCGGGGGAATTCATGGCCTCCATCGATTTGAAGGATGCGTATCTTCACATCCCCATATTCGAGGGTCATCAGAGATACCTTCGATTTGCCATTGCGGAGGATCACTACCAGTTCGTGGCGTTGCCCTTTGGGCTCGCCTCGGCTCCGCGGGTCTTCACCAAGGTGCTTGCACCGGTTCTGGCATTATTGAGAGCCCAGGGCATTTCTGTCCTGGGGTATCTGGACGACATTCTGATTCGGTCTGCGACCAGTCAGGGTCTGGAGAAGGACCTGTCTGTCACGATGCAAACTCTGCAGGAGTTCGGTTGGACGATAAATGTTCCAAAGTCGACTCTGAGTCCGTCGGTTCGTCTTCCCTATCTGGGAATGATACTGGACTCGGTGCAGGCGAAGGTCTTCCTGCCGGAAGACAAACTCAGGACTCTTCAGGAGGAAGTCAGGTCCCTCAGGGACGTTCCGAACTCGTCTCTGCGGACGTGTATGAGATGTCTGGGATTGATGGTCTCGGCTTTCGAGGCGATTCCTTTCGCGCAGTTTCACACGCGGGGTCTCCAAGCGGAGATCTTGTCCAAGTGGGACGGGCGACCTCAATCTCTGGAGCTTCAGATCTCGTTGAGTCATCGCACCAGGGAAAACCTTCTGTGGTGGCTCCAGTCCCCGTTGGTGTCCGGGGGCAAGTCGTTTCGTCCGATCTCGTGGACGATAATCACCACGGATGCCAGCCTGTCGGGCTGGGGTGGTGTTCTGGGCGTTCTGTCCGCCCAGGGGACCTGGTCGGAGGGGGAGTCTTCCCTCCCGATCAACATTCTGGAATTGCGTGCGATAAGGCTCTGTCTTCATCGCTGGACGGACCGGCTGCAGGGCTGCCCGGTTCGGGTGCAGACGGACAATGCCACGGCGGTGGCCTACATCAACCACCAAGGGGGCACCAGGAGTGCCCGAGCGGCTCGAGAAGTGGCCGACATTCTGTCTTGGGCCGAGACTCATGTCCCGGCGATAACGGCGGTTCACATTCCGGGAGTGGAGAACTGGCAGGCGGACTATCTGAGTCGCCAGACCCTGGATCAGGGGGAATGGTCTCTCCACCCGGCTGTCTTCCAGATGTTGTGCGCGAAGTGGGGTCTTCCAGATGTGGACCTGTTCGCGTCTCGCCTCAACTACAAGGTGAAGAGGTTCGTGGCAAGGACGCGCGACCCTCGGGCGGACGCGTCGGACGCGTTAGTGGCCCCGTGGCATCAGTACAGGCTGATGTACGCGTTTCCACCGATTCAGTTGCTGTCCCGGTTCCTTCGCAGGTTACACTCGGAACGCAGCACGGTGATTCTTGTGGCACCGGACTGGCCTCGCCGGTCCTGGTACGCAGACCTCGTGAATCTGGCGGTCGACGCCCCCTGGCGTCTGCCTCTTCGGGACGATCTACTGTCTCAAGGACCGATTTACCATCCTGCTTTACAGTCGCTGGCTTTGACGGCCTGGCTGTTGAGACCGAGGTCCTGAAGGAGAAGGGTCTCTCTCCAGAGGTTGTTCATACCTTGATCAACGCGAGGAAGTCTTCCTCGGGAAAGGTTTATTACCGTACTTGGAAGGCCTATTTTGCCTGGTGTGAGTCCAGGGGGTTTTCACCCCGCACGTACTCGGTTTCCCGTGTGCTGTCTTTCCTTCAGACGGGTGTCGATCAGCGTTTGGCGCTGGCTACGATAAAGGGTCAGGTGTCTGCGCTGGCCGTTCTGTTTCAACGTCCCGTAGCTTCCAACTCCTTGGTTGGCACTTTTATTCAGGGTGTGCGGCATCTGGTTCCTCCTAGGAGGGATCCCTTGCCCCCTTGGGACTTGAATCTAGTCCTGTCTGTGTTACAACGTGCTCCTTTTGAACAGATCAGGGAGATCTCGTTGTCTATGTTGTCCAAAAAGGTCGCCTTTTTGGTGGCGATCACTTCGGCTCGCAGAGTGTCGGAACTGGCGGCTTTGTCCTGCAAGTCTCCGTACCTGGTTGTTCATTTGGATAAGGTGGTCTTGCGACCTAATCCTTCTTTTCTGCCGAAACGAGTTTCGGAATTCCATCTTAACGAGGATATTGTTTTGCCTTCGTTGTGCACGAAGCCTAAACATCCTAAGGAGGTGAGATTGCATTCTCTGGATGTTGTTCGAGCGATTAGGGTTTACCTTAAATCGACTGAGTCTTTTCGAAAGACGGACTCCTTGTTTGTTCTTCCAGAGGGTCCTCGGAAGGGCATGGCGGCTTCCGCCTCTACCATTGCCAAATGGATCAGGCAGACCATTGAACAGGCTTATGCCTTGCAGGGGAAGGTTCCCCCTGTGCCTGTGAAGGCGCACTCTACTAGATCTCTGAGTACGTCTTGGGCCTGTCGTCATGGGGCTTCTGTAGCCCAGGTGTGTAAGGCGGCGACTTGGTCGACCGTGCACACTTTCACAAAATTCTACAAAGTAGATGTTCAGGCATCGGCGGATGCTTCCTTTGGCCGCAAGGTTCTTAGTGCGGCTGTTCCCTAGGGTCCCTTGTTGGGGACTCCTGGCTGTTGGGATAAGTTTTGTATCCCCTGGTTTTTTGTCTTTTCCTGGGTTGTTGCTCCTGTTGAGCACTTATTTTTGCTGTTGCCCAGCTAGTTTCCTTCCTTTGGTAAGGTTCCTTTCTTTGATGTGGAGACTGCGTTGCCTTTCGGCGCGGATGCGTTTCCCACCCCTCATGTTTGCACTGCTTTGGGACGTCCCCATATGTGACGAATATGAAGAGGCGGCGACTGTCGGAGGACGTAAGAGAAAACGGAATTTTTGTAAAATCTTACCTGTAAAATTCCTTTCTCTGAGTCCTCCGACAGTCGCCGCCCCCGCCCCTCTTTTGGGGTTTGAATGTATACTCTACTGCTATTCCACTAAAACTGAGATATGGTTGCAGGAAGTAGGAGGGTATTGACTGAGGGGACCACCCCTTGAGGGTGGGATATGTTAAAGCTTTATTGTTAACATATTCTGTTGCCTAGCTACTCCTTCGGAGCAAAGTCTAATACCCATATGTGACGAATATGAAGAGGCGGCGACTGTCGGAGGACTCAGAGAAAGGAATTTTACAGGTAAGATTTTACAAAAATTCCGTTTTTTGACCTCTAGGAACGCTTCTAAACGCAAACGCTGCTAAACGCCCGCTAAACGCGGGTACAAACGCGACCGAACGGACGTTTCAAACGTCCTAAAAATTCCAGCATTCAAAGGGACTTTTAACAACGTCCCGTGTACATGGAGCCTTATTGTGGCATTTTTAAAATACAGAGTTTATCTGCTCCTGGGTCTGACTTGTTAATTGATACATTTCAGTGAGCTGGATGACTCATTCACTCACACAGCTAACCCTAACTATAAACAAAAATGATTACATTTGTATCTTTTCCTTCCCTCTGCCAGGGAGAAAGGAAGTTTAACCTCTTAAAGACTGGACCTTTTTCTGACACTTGTTTGCAAGTTAAAATCAGTTTTTTTTTTTGCTAGAAAAGTACTTAGAACCCCCAAACATTTTATATATTTTTTTAGCAGAGACCCTACAGAAAAAAATGGCGATTGTTGTAATATTTTATGTCACACTGTATTTGCGCAGCAGTCTTTCAAACGCAATTAATAGACTTTAATGAATAAAAAAAAAAAAAACGTAACAGTAAAGTTATCCCAATTTTTTTTTTTGTTACACAGAGAATCGTGATCTTTATTCCAAGCTAAAAAATCGTGATTCTCATTTTGGCCAGAATCGTGCAGCTCTAATATACATTATATATATATATATATATATATATATATATATATATATATATACACATACATACATACATACATACACACACACACACACACACACACACACACACACACACACACACACACACACACACACACACACACGCATAGCAGCCCACATTACATTATTATATAGCCATCAAGCAGTGTCTGGCCTACCTGGTGATGACTGGTCCTGGCGCTCTGATCCGATGGCCTGGTCTTTAAAGGGGCAAATCCTTGCGATCCAGAAGTGGTTAAACCTGCAGGAGGACCAGGGCTTTTATCTATTAATGACTTTACTATTGCTTTAGGCCTGGTTCACATGTATGCGGGTTGGCGGTTCACATGTATGCGGGTTGGCGGCCCACATTTGCACAGGCATAGCAGCCCATTGATTTGAACGGGCTGCTATGCCCTAATTTTCCGCAGAAAAAAGGTGCATGCAGCATTTTTTTAAAATTCAGTGGCCTTGAAATCCATCCTGCTTTTGCACCATGCGACTAACCTGCAGTTCCTGCTCTGGCAAGCTTTCTGCATTTTTTGTATACGTGGGCACGGCATTTAAAAACAGTTTGCGTGTGCAGCAACGGCAGGTAAGTCGCATGGTGCAAAAGCAGGATGGATTTCATGGCCACTGCATTTTTTTAAATTCTGCATGCACCTTTTTTCAGCTGAAAACGCAGGCATAGCAGCTCAAGCCCATTCACATCAATGGGCTGCTATGCCTGTGCAAATGTGGGCCCCCAACCCGCATACATGTGAACCAGGCCTAAAGCAATAGTAAAGTCATTAATAGATAAAAACACCGGTCCTCCTGCAGGTTTAACCAATTAATGACTTTACTATTGCTTTAGGCCTGGTTCACATGTATGCGGGTTGGGGGCCCACATTTGCACAGGCATAGCAGCCCATTGATGTGAATGGGCTTCAGCTGCTATGCCTGCGTTTTCAGCTGAAAAAAGGTGCATGCAGAATTTAAAAAAATGCAGTGGCCATGAAATCCATCCTTCTTTTGCACCATGCGACTTACCTGCCGTTGCTGCACACGCAAACTGTTTTTAAATGCCGTGCCCACGTATACAAAAAATGCAGAAAGCTTGCCAGAGCAGGAACTGCAGGTTAGTCGCATGGTGCAAAAGCAGGATGGATTTCAAGGCCACTGAATTTTAAAAAAATGCTGCATGCACCTTTTTTCTGCGGAAAATGAGGGCATAGCAGCCCGTTCAAATCAATGGGCTGCTATGCCTGTGCAAATGTGGGCCGCCAACCCGCATACATGTGAACCACCAACCCGCATACATGTGAACCACCAACCCGCATACATGTGAACCAGGCCTAAAGCAATAGTAAAGTAATTTATAAACAACACCTCCTTCAGGTTTAACCACTTCTTGACCACAAGGATTTGCCCTCTTAATGACCAGGCCATCGGATCGGAGCCGAGCGCCAGGACCAGTTATCACCAGTTAGGCCAGACACTGCTTGATGACCTATTTTAGGCCTGGTTCACAGAGTCTGTACTGACTGACTATATAATAATGTGCATAAGTGAACCAAAGCCCCTAAATTCAGCAATGAAATTGAAGTGAGGTGGAAATTTAATAATTTAAATTTAATAATAGAATACCGTGATAATACCGTATACCGTGGCAAAACCTTAATCAATTAATCGCAGCATGAAAATCTGATACCGTCACAAGCCTATTTGTGGGGAAAAAAAGGATGCCAAATTTGTTTAGGTACAGCGTCGCACGACCGCGCAATTGTCCGTTAAAGTCACGCAGTGCCGAATCGCAAAATACCCCCTGGTCGGAATGGGGGTAAAATCTTCCGGGGCTTAAGTGGTTAAACTACAAGTCAGCTCTCTGCCTTCAGGTAATCTATTGCTGTATTGGCCATTATTTTTGGCCATTACTTTTGCACAGTGTTGAGCAGTGCTTTTGTTGGACTAGTTGGCTCCTTTAAAACTTGGTTACTTTTTAGGTATGTTTTCCATATACAGTGTTATTGTTGACCAGTATTTTTTTTTGGTGTGTGTGGTACTTGTAAATGTAAAACATACCTAAAAACTAACATAGTTTTAAAGGAGCCAAGTCCAACAAAAAGCAAGCACCGCTCAACACTGTGCAAATTATAATGGCCAATACTGAGGAATGATTACCTGAAGGCAGCCAACAGCCATCTTGTAGTTTTAAAGAAGTCCAATACAACCCAAGAGTGCAACAGGTACAGGTTGGGGGCATGGAATCTATAATATAGCATTGCAATGGAGGAAGGTTAGCATATCGACATGCTCTGCAGTTAGGCTTGCTCTTTTTTTAGTCCCAATGTTGCCAGCAACTGAGAAAAGCCTTTCAGATGGGGTTGATGTTGCAGGCACAGACAAGTAACTCTTTGCCAGCATGGCCAAGATGGGAAACCTCCCTTCATTTTCCTTCCACCATTTCAGTGGATTGTCTTCCTTTGGAATGGCCTGCCCAGTAAAGTACATGTGTATCTCATTCCTCACAACTTCACTGTGAATTTCTGGATCTTGGATGTGACCAGTGTCATCCTCACCATTACTGTGGTGTTCATCTGAATCTGAACCGAGCAAAGAGCGCAACATAGACACTTGCCTCTTTTCTGAAAGTTTCATGTCTGGACTCATTGCACTGGCTGGCTGAACCTGTTCCTCACATTCACGTTGATGTGTTTTGCTCTTCCTCATATCTTCTTTTCTCCTCAAGAGCAAGAGCTTGGACCTTGAGGTGAACTTTTAAACTATCCTCTGCTGCCAGGAATTTTAGCTTGCGGAATCTGGGGTCCAGGGCTGCTGCAATAAGACATATATTTTCTCCTCCGTCATCTCTGAATTTAGTTTCCCTCTCCCATCTTGTGGTCATCTCCTGTGCCGTTGTCTCACAAATTGTGCTCTGTATGGATTTCTGGAGGCCTTTTACCAAAGGAGGTAGAGCGGAACCAGTAGACATCCAAAAGAGAGAGACCGCACTCAAAGATGTTAGATAAAAATCCTTAGGACTCCTTTATTCTCCATAAATCCAATAGACAGCAGACAGACAGTGCAATACACGGACAGACGTGTCGGGTTGACGCGTTTCACGATAAAAATCGCTTATTCATAACCACACACCTGGTGTGTGGTTATGAATAAGCGATTTTTATCGTGAAACGCGTCAACCCGACACGTCTGTCCGTGTATTGCACTGTCTGTCTGCTGTCTATTGGATTTATGGAGAATAAAGGAGTCCTAAGGATTTTTATCTAACATCTTTGAGTGCGGTCTCTCTCTTTTGGATGTCTACATGCCTGGATGGCGGATCTGACCTGCACCGAGTGCTGAACTTGCACCTGAGCGGCTTTCTTCTTTGTTTTTGCTTGCATCAGAGCGGAACCAGTCACATAGGACTCTCCACTCAAGAAAACAGTAGCACACTCAAAAGGCTTCAAGACTTGTTCCACTTCCTCAAGTAAGCTCCACTGATCATGTTTTAAATCCAGGAAGCGCTTCCCTTGTGGTGTGACATCAGGATCGGAAAGTGTTGCAGTCACAGGCCACCTCTGTTCAAGCAGGCGACTGATCATGTGTAAAGTACTGTTCCATCTTACGGATACATCATTTATTAGTGCATGATCAGGGGTACCCATTTGTTGTTGCTTTGCTCTAAGCTTTGTAGTGGCCAGCTCACTTTTTTTAAAATGTTCCACAAGGCACTTCGCAGCCCTCAGTGTCTTGCTGATCTGGGGATCCCTCAGGGCATGGTTGACAACTAGCTGCAATGTATGACCAGCACACCTGAGAGAAGAGATGCCAGGATGCTTTTCTTCCAAAATACGCAGAGCAGCGACAACATTTGCAGCATTATCATGAACAACTGCAATTACATTGGCCATGTATATCTCAAACTTCTCAGCTGCTTTTTCCACCCAGTTAGCAATGTTTTCAGCTGTGTGGCGATCTTCAAGTGGCATAGTGGTCAGATTGTAGGATGTAAGCTTCCAGTCTTCATTAATGAAGTGGCATGTGACACCCAAGTATGCCTCTGTGGCAATACTGGTCCATGCGTCTGTGGTGAGAGCTATTTTGGATTTGACATCTTTGATTGACGCTTTCAATCTTTCAAAATTCTCCTCATATTTCCTCTCCATCAGCTTAGTGAAATGGGACCTGGAGGGAAGTGTGTATCCTGGGTAAAATGTGCTGATCATCTCACGAAATCCTTGACCGTCTACAATGGAAAGAGGTCTCGTATCTTTTACAATCATGTTGACTATGCTATTGGTAAGTGTAATGGCCACTTGGGGTATGCAAGCAGTGACCTCCTTTTTATGAAAGAAAAAATCTTGTACACAGCTTTGCCTCTTCCTGAGGAAAAACAACATGAATAATAATTAATAACATTACCAATTTACACATCTATGAATGCTCAGCCTCAACGCTAACAATACTAATTGTATTTTCCCCAGTCATCCTCCAGGACGGTCACATGAGAGATAGGCTCCACCTCCTGCAGGAAACACAAGCACACAAGTTTAAAACAAGTCGCCCTAGGCTGCCCCCTTTAGTTCTTGTGTTTCCTGCGTCCTGCAAACACCGGCACAAGAGGGGATAATTCCCCAGTTTGTTATTTTTGGCCTGGAAACAGGTCCTTTTTACTCACGGCAGGTGTCCCTGGGTACCCCCTGCGATACAGCTGACGAGGCAGTCAGTCACAGGTTATGGGGTGAAGGGGGGGAAAGAGAAAGGGGGGAGAAAAAGATCACAGCATCGAACCGAAACCCCCCACTGAAAAGGTAAGTGACTGCTGCAAGGGATATAGGAAACTCTATTTCTTGCCTCCCATCCCTGCTTTAGGCTAAGTAGGAATGGGAGAAGACCGAGCCAGGAGTACTCACTATGGCACCAGGTGTAGCACGTAGTTTGACCACCCTCCAATGCCTCCGGGCAGGCTCACGGGGGGAAACGGATGGACGGGTTCCTTTCTTGCTGTCACCACTCTGCAAACATTTCCATCCATGTGGCAGGGCGTCGCACAGGAAGTGACATCAGCAAGATGGCCCCACCACAGGAAGTGGCCAAGCGGCCATCTTGGATATGGGCAAAATGCTGCAAATAACCAAGGGGATGCCCTTACTTCGAGGGGTGGGCCCCGATCGCAATCCACGCTGCAAACATTTCCATCCATGCGGCAGGAGCGTCGCACAGGAAGTGACATCAGCAAGATGGCCTCACCACAGGAAGTGGCCAAGCGGCCATCTTGGATATGGGCAAAATGCCGCAAATAACCAAGGGGATGCCCTTTCTTCGAGGGGCGGGCCCCAATCGCAATCTGGTGCGAATTTTAAACCTAAAAAGGCACCATAGACACAGCAGCAGCGCGGTTATCACTTCAGACCTTGAAGTGACCCCCCCTCCAGGACGGTCTTATGGCAGAGGACCGGACAAAACTGCCAGAGACTGCGGAACTTAACCCCAGCTCTCTCACAGTAAGGAGGCGGGGGGATGGATGGGATGCCCAGCATACGGCTTACCCTCACTCTTTATATGGGGAAAAAAAAATATTTTTTTTTTTGGCAAGGGGGGAGAGGTGTTCAAGGGTTGTAACTAAGGCCCCATGCACACGGGGCGTTAGAAAAAACGTACGTCAAAGTTAGTTCTGACGCCGGAAAAAGCAGCTGTAAAAACGTGCTTTCAGTAGCTTTTTCCATTGGCGTTATTGCACGTTTTGCCACGTTGCTTTTAGCAGCGTTTTTTTTTCTTCCATTCAAAATCAATGGTTCCCTATGGGAGCCTATTGATTTGAATGGAGGTCGCACCGCAACACCGCAAGTCGGATCCGACTTGCGGGGCGACTTGCGCTGTGAGAATCTTGAGGGGGAACTCCACGCCAAAATGGGAAAAAAACGGCGTGGGGGTCCCCCCCAGGGTTCCAAACCAGGCCCTTCGGGTCTGTTATGGAATTTGAGGGTAGCCCCATGCTGAAAAAACGGCATGGGGTTCCCCTAAAATCCATACCAAACCCTTATCCGAGCATGCAGCCCGGCAGGCCAGGAAAGGGGAGGGGACGAGCGAGCGGCCCCACCCCCCCTGGACCACACCAAGCCACATGCCCTCAACATGGGGGGGTGTTGGTGCTTTGGGGCAGGGGGAGCTCTGCACCCCCCACCTCAAAGCACCTTGCCCCCATGTTGATGAGGACAAGGGCCTCATCCCCACAACCCTGGCCGGTGGTTGTGGGGGTCTGCGGGCAGGGGGCTCATCGGAATCTGGAAGCCCCCTTTAACAAGGGGGCACCCCAGATCCCGGACCCCCTCCCTATGTGAATGGGTATGGGGTACACTGTACCCCTACCCATTCACCCCATAAAAGGCAGTGTATGGAAATAACGACAAGAGACGTTTTGGAAAGTTTATTAAAAATCTTCATCCGACTCTTCTTGTCTTCTCCTCTCCGGGGGTCTTCTCCGGGGTCTTCTGCTCTTTTGCTGTCCGCCCTTCTTGTCTTCTCCTCTCCGGGGTCTTCTCCGGGGTCTTCTGCTCTTTTGCTGTCCCCCTCTTCTTGTGTTCTTCTCTCCGGGGTCTTCTGCTGTCCCCTCTTCTGCTGTCCTCTCTTCTTTTCTTCTCCTCTCCGGTCTTCTGCTCTTTTGCTGTCGGCTGTCGGCTGTCTTCTTCCTCCGGTCCTCCTCCGACGACGTCTCCGCTGATTATGCCTATCTCCGGTCTCTTCAGCTTATTATATAGCCATTAGGGGCGTGGCCCCGATGACGTCATCTGGAGGCCCCGCCCCCTCATGTCACATATGACGTCATCTGTGACATGAGGGGGCGGGGTCTCCAGATGACGTCATCGGGGCCACGCCCCTAATGGCTATATAATAAGCTGAAGAGACCGGAGATAGGCATAATCAGCGGAGACGTCGTCGGAGGAGGACCGGAGGAAGAAGACAGCCGACAGCCGACAGCAAAAGAGCAGAAGACCGGAGAGGAGAAGAAAAGAAGAGAGGACAGCAGAAGAGGGGACAGCAGAAGACCCCGGAGAGAAGAACACAAGAAGAGGGGGACAGCAAAAGAGCAGAAGACCCCGGAGAGGAGAAGACAAGAAGGGCGGACAGCAAAAGAGCAGAAGACCCCGGAGAAGACCCCCGGAGAGGAGAAGACAAGAAGAGTCGGATGAAGATTTTTAATAAACTTTCCAAAACGTCTCTTGTCGTTATTTCCATACACTGCCTTTTATGGGGTGAATGGGTAGGGGTACAGTGTACCCCATACCCATTCACATAGGGAGGGGGTCCGGGATCTGGGGTGCCCCCTTGTTAAAGGGGGCTTCCAGATTCCGATGAGCCCCCTGCCCGCAGACCCCCACAACCACCGGCCAGGGTTGTGGGGATGAGGCCCTTGTCCTCATCAACATGGGGGCAAGGTGCTTTGAGGTGGGGGGTGCAGAGCTCCCCCTGCCCCAAAGCACCAACACCCCCCCATGTTGAGGGCATGTGGCCTGGTGTGGTCCAGGGGGGGTGGGGCCGCTCGCTCGTCCCCTCCCCTTTCCTGGCCTGCCGGGCTGCATGCTCGGTTAAGGGTCTGGTATGGATTTTGGGGGGGACCCCATGCCGTTTTTTCGGCATGGGGCTACCCTCAAATTCCATAACAGACCCGAAGGGCCTAGTTTGGAACCCTGGGGGGGACCCCACGCCGTTTTTTTCCCATTTTGGCGTGGAGTTCCCCCTCAAGATTCCCACAGCGCAAGTCACCCCGCAAGTCGGATCCGACTTGCGGTGTTGCGGTGCGACCTCCATTCAAATCAATAGGATCCCATAGGGAACCATTGATTTTGAATGGAAGAAAAAAAAACGTATAACGTGGCTTAACGCACGTTAAGCAACGTTATAGCAAAGTTATTCAGCTTTTAGCAGCGTCAGGCGTTTTTAACGCTGTAACGCTGGTCCTCAGAACGCGCAGGTGGTGGGTTCTTGTTGCAGCCTAAAAACGTCTAAGCCACTTACAGCTCAAAAACGTCTGAGTGTGCATGAGGCCATAGAATAACATGGAGGGGCGTTTTTAGGCTGCAAAAAGAAAACGCCTGACGCTGCTTACAGCGGCGTTAAAAACGTCCCGTGTGCATGGGGCCTTACTCTTTCTCTCTCTCTCCCCCCCCCCCTCCCCCCACCTTCCTCTATTTTGTCACTCACTATCCTCTCTGTCTATCGGCTACCCTGGGCTCTGTGATTTCTCTCTTAGCCCAAAAGCCAGGAAATGGCGGAAGCCACGGAAAAAAAAAAAAAAGAGGAAACATTGTCGCACATGCATAGCAAAAATTACACCGGAAAGTGACAAACTGTTATGCGAAAAATGCATTAAAATGATAATAGAGGAAGAAAGTAAACCCTTAGCGAAAGATTTCATGGACTTCAAAAAAGAAATGTCTACGCTACAGAGTTTACAATCAACTATCACACGATGAAGGGACAGGACAGAGCAACCACTTCATACCAGGGAAAAACCCCTAAAACAAAGTGAAAACCCAGGGCCCAACATCGCAAATACATGCGTTGCTAGAAATGTCGCTTTTTGGGTGGAGCAGCTCAAAGATCATCTGAGCAAAATCCCGGGAACCGAAGAAGCTCTGGTTTCCCTAGTCCTCGTAGAGAAAGGGGTGGCCTATATGGCAGATGCCTCAGCGGAAGCAATAAGATTTTCCGCCCGCAACACAGGTCTTATCAACCCAGCCAGAAGAGCCTTATGGTTGAAGACCTGGGAGGGGATTATGCCTCCAAAAATAAATTATGCAACATCCCATTTGACGGTAACCTGCTGTTTGGGGCGGAACTCAAAACAGTTCTAGAAAGATCAGCAGACCGAACGAAAGGATTTCCGTTAAAAAAAAAAAAAAAGACGTTTTTTCGTCACCCAAGACGTGAAACAGACGAAAACGAGAGACCTCAGACACAACGCAGATGGACCTTCAACAGGAACAAAGCTAAACCCAATGTCCTGTTCCAAAATACGGCTTCTTCCAGCAAGACACAATGACGCCAGCCAGGCAGTGAGAGGCAGACTGCGTCATTTTCTTCCGCAGTGGAAAGCATTCTGCTCAAACAACTTCATTCTACAAACAATAGCCCAAGGCTACAAAATGGAATTCGATTCAAAACCATCAAACAGGTTCAGGGCTACGAAAGTACAAGCCGGATCAGACCACAAAAAGATCATGAAATCCGCAATCAGGGAGCTACTAAGGGAAGAAGTAATAACGGAAATAAACCCATCCCTCTTCTCCCAGGGGCATTACTCACAAATCTTTCTGAGAGTAAAACCCTCCGGCAAACCCCGATTGATTCTGAACCTAAAGAATTTGAACAAAACTATAACCTACAGAAAATTCAAAATGGAAACAATTTTTTCAATTCGAACGATCCTCCCGAAGGCAGCACTTTTAGTAACGCTCGACCTGAAGGACTCCTACCTACATGTACCGATACACCCAAACCACCAAAAATTCCTGAGGTTTGCCATCCAGGAGGGGTCAAGGACGCGACACTTTCAGTATCAAGCCCTCCCCTTCGGCATCTCTTCAGCCCCGCACATATTTACAAAAATTATAGCGGAGTCAATACAGGAACTCAGATTAAGAGGGGTCCAGATTATCCCTTATCTGGACGACTTCCTAATCTTTGGAGCCTCCCAAGAAGAGGCCATGGCTGGTCTACAAGAGTCCGAACTATTTCTCACCCACATAGGTTGGAAAATCAACTTCAAAAAATCAATCAGGATCCCTTCCCAGGAAATCTTATTTTTGGGCTACATCATCAACTCAACAAAGCAAAAGATCCTCCTACCAGAGGAAAAAACAACGAAGTTGAGCAACAGAGCAAGCCAGCTGAAGACAGCAAGACAGGGGACCAGGAGAGCTGTCATGTCTCTCTTAGGACGCATGTCCGCAGCCATACCAGCGGTCAAGTGGAGCCAACTACACATGAGGGCACTACAACACCACTTATTAGATGGAGAGAAACCCTAACCAGGTGGATGCACAAGACCACTCAGGGAAGGCAAACCCTGGTTACCACAGACACAAGTCCAGGTCACTACGGACGCAAGTGCATCCGGATGGGGTGCGCACATCGGACAACAGGTCAGGCAAGGGACATGGGACCCCACTCTGACAAAAGCATCTTCCAACCTAAGGGAACTAACAGCTGTATGGAGGGCTCTACTAGCGTTCCAAGAAACAGTAACGGGAAAACATGTGCAGATACTGTCAGACAACGTGATGCCAGTAGCATACATCAATCGACAGGGAGGTACAAGATCAAAGACCCTTATGAGGACAGCACATGCGCTCCTCTCCTGGGCAGAAACGCACATTCAATCCCTATCAGCGATACATATAAAAGGTTCGCTCAATACACTAGCGGACACACTGAGCAGAAAACCGCTAGACCCAACAGAATGGCAACTGAACGACCAAATCTTTGCCAAAATCGTCAGGAAATGGGAAGTCCCGGAGGTGGATCTCTTCGCCTCGGCGAACACCAAGAAGGTGGAGAAATACTTCTCTCTGAAGAGGGAAAAGACTCCCTAGGGTTCCCATGGCCATTCAGGCTGGGGTACGCTTTCCCACCCATACAATTACTCCCCAGAACAATCAGGAAGGTTCGGACAGGAAAAGCAAGAGTGATTCTCATAGCACCACTCTGGGCAAAAAGATCCTGGTTCTTGGCCCTGAGGAAAATGACAGAGGCAGAACCCTGGACCTTGCCACTACAGAATGCCCTTCTTCACCAGTCAGGAGCCCATCACCCTCAACTTCAAACCCTAAAATTAACAGCGTGGAGGTTGAACGGGGCATTCTACGAAGAAAAGGCCTCACTCCAAGAGTGATAGAAACCCTTTTAAATAGCAGAAAACCCGTTACACAGAAAATATACAGGAAAATCTGGAATAGGTACTAAGCAAACATGCGCCAGAAAAACAGAGACCTACAAGACATAGCAACAGTGCTGGAGTTTTTACTGGACGGAGCAGAAGCAGGGTTGACAGTAAGCACCCTCAAGGTACACACTGCTGCACTTTGTCTTTCTGGATACCCAGCTTAGTGCAAACCCGCTAATTACACAGTTTTTCAAATCTATAGCGAGATCACGCCCAATCGAGACCATGAATGTGGCACCATGGAACCTCTCCTTGGTATTCAAGGCTTTCACTCAAACACCTTTTGAGCCAATCTCGGAAGCCTCTGTAGAAAACCTGACACTCAAGACGGCTTTTTTGATAGCAATTACTTCAGCCAGAAGGGTCAGTGAACTCCAAGCACTCTCAATAAAGAGCCTTTCCTCACCGTCTTTTCAGACAAAATCATACTCGGGACTGACCCACCGTTTCTTCCTAAAAACTCATCAGAGTTTCACAGATCTCAGGAAATCATCTTGCCATCCTTTTGCCAAAATTTGGCTAACCAAGGAAAGGCTATGTTCGCAACCCTGGACGTTTAGAAGGTGCACCCTAACCTATTTGGAAACCACCAAAACAATTCAGAAAAGCCCCGAATCTATTCGTACTGTTCAGAGGGATACATAAAGGAAAACCAGCGTCCAAAAACTCCATTGCCAGATGGATAAAAAACGCAATAAAAATGTCTTACGACAATCAAAAACAAGCTGTACCAACACACGTGAAGGCACACTCTACACGCTCCATAGCCACGTCCTGGGCAGAGAGAGCTGGGGCCTCCATTCAGCAAATTGGTCGAGCAGCCATCTGGTCCAGTGATTCTATTTTTGCAAAGCATTACAGGATCGACTTGGTCTCCGCCAAAGATCTGACCTTTGGTCGAAAGGTCCGCAGGCGGTAGTCCCACCCTAGGTATAAATCTTTGGGGTCTCATGTGACCGTCCTGGAGGATGACTGGGGAATAATAGAGTTATTACCTGATAACTCCTTTTCCAGGAATCCTCCAGGACGGTAGACCCCCACCCTCATTGATATAAGATACTAAGTCAGTATGTCGGCACACTCGTGTTTGAAAACAAGGCAATCTTTGTACAACTGAGGGGGCAGCCTAGGGCGGCTTGTTTTAAACTTGTGTGCTTGTGTTTCCTGCAGGAGGTGGAGCCTATCTCTCATGTGACCGTCCTGGAGGATTCTTGGAAAAGGAGTTATCAGGTAATAACTCTATTATTTTCTAGTAGAAGTTTTAGATATCCATGGCCAAAGTTGTAATTAATAATGCTGCAGTGATAGTCAAAATATGTTGTTGCTCTCAGGTGTGCTGGTGGTCATGGTCAGATCATTGCACTTGTCAATCATGACCTGAGGGATCCACAGATTAGCAAGACAGACACTGAGGGCTGCAAATGCAAATTGCCTTGTAGTCCATTTAAGAAAAGTGAGCTGGCCCGGCCTGAGCAATCATCAGCTAGCATTAATTATATTGTTGAAATTAGTAGTACTAGTACTTACAAAGATGGCTCGTCCTTTGTGGTCAGTGCGCCAGGATGCTTTCTTCTGAGGTGCTCGTGCATAGCAGTTGTGCTGCCGTGGTATGCCATTTCACTTTTGCAAAGGGAACAAAGGACCATTTTATTTGGCCTCTGCTGAAAGTATTCCCATACCCTTGACGACCGTGATCGTGCTCTCGCTCCCTTTTGTGGTACTGGAACTGGGCTGCTGGAACTGCTGCTGGAAGCCTTTTGTGGTACTGGAACTGTGCTGCTGGAACTGCTGCTGCTGCTGGATCTTTCTCCCCCAGGATCAGAAGTCGCCATTACCGCTGCTATGTTCCGCTATTTACAAGCAACTCGCGCGAGATGCGTGTGACGTCACGTCACGTGTTGACACGTCAACGCCTTTCACGCACGTCGACAATTTTTGTTGTCGACGTAGTTGACTACGTTGACGCGTCGTGGCAGCCCTAGCTGGAAGGCCTTATGTCTCATTGTTTTGTCAACAGGGAGAATACTGAAGCTCCTTGCTGCAAGATCCCGCTGCTGAGAATAAAGTATGTCCAGAGGACTTTGCAGGAACTGGTCATCTGAAATCAGGCCCACCGTGTCTGGCTGACCCTCAGCATTTTGGAAAGTTCTTCAGATGAGTTTGCTCCTTCTGATCTTCAGGTGAAGGCTCTTAGCTCTTCTGCTGAGAATCCTTTCCTTCACTCCTCTGCTGTTGATGCCTGTGGGATCTGGGAGAATTAGAAGCTTTTTAGGCACATGACTATAATCTGGGATAGGCAAGTTCCTGCTGGTGGTTCCTATCTCACTAAAATCTTACTTGCTTTCTTGCCTTTCCTTGTGGTTGTGCCTACCATACACCCTACCCTTTCAGTTATGATGGGCTTTGTTGGATCCGACTATTACCTTTTAGTGGTCTCAGGAGTCTCCTTATACCCTTTTGTGAGCTATTGTGTTTTGTCTCGCTTAGAAGATCGGTTGCCTGGCTAGGAAAACCCTTTAGTCACAGAGGTTTTTTTTTTTGTTGTTGTTTTTTTGTCACCCACCCCTCCCCTCCTTGAATCTAAGGGTTAGGAGTGTCTTTTTGCCTGTACGGTAGTTATTCCTTGCCCTTTGTTTTTGCCCGGGATCTGTTCTTCTTGGGGTTGTTCCAAGAGTTTTCTCACTGTTGACCACATGTGGTCATGGCCTTTTTGTCCCATTTTGGGACAGATATTCTACCTGTTTTGGTGAGTTCTAGTTGTTCAGTCGCTTGCCAGATTCCTGTTCAGTGTTTCTTTCCCACATGTAGTCATCCCCCTCTGGTGGCCGTCCTCTCTGTCCTGCTCTGGAGCATCAGGTTGACTATCCATCTCTACCAGGCAGATTTCCTGTCTGGTAGGGGGTTCCATTTCATCCATTCAGATTCAAGCGTTCGTCCTTTTTAGGTGATTCTTAAGATGCAAGTGATTCCCATTCCTCTTAGGGAGGCTGGTTGGGGTTTTCTGCTGTGTTGCCCTCCCTTAAAGTGATTTGTAAAGTTTTGTTTAAAAAAAAAAAGCATCTTATACTTATCTGCTCTGTGCAGTTAGTGTTGCACAGAGCGGCTCGAGTCCCTCTTCAGTGCTCCTGGCCTCTCCCTCCTGTTGAATGACCCCAGTCGCGACCTAGCCCTGCCCCTCTCTCTCCTGATTGGCTCCTGACAAGCTGTGCTGCTGAGAAACTCCTGCAACATCGCTGGATAAAGATGGGCTCAGGTAAGTATTAGGGGGGTTGCTGCACACACAAGGTTTTTTTTTACTTAATGCATTAAGATATAAAAAAAAAAATCTGCCTTTACAATCAATGGACAGCTTTTGGACATCTGAATCTCTGTGTCAATAAAACAAAAGAAAATAGGATTTTTGTACTTACTGTAAAATCAGTCCATTGAGGGATGCAGGTTACACACTTCTGTGTTCCTGCTCATGCTTTGGTACTGCTTTACCACAAAACTGAGGCATGCTGGGTAGAGGAGGGGTTATGAGTACTGGCTTTTTTATGGATTTTTATGTTAGCCAGTATTCAGTCTTCCCGATTGTGTTTAAATCTGAAATTCTGTGTCCACAAAGGAATTCCAAAAAAAGCTTTTTAAGTAAAAAATCCTGTTTTTATGGTTTATTTAGCAAACTAAAAGGGAACAAAAGGAGAAGCTGATTGTTTGGGTTTACATAAACTTTAAGATGTGAAAAAGCATTTTCTCTTTTGTTCATTGACAGATACAGCTCCTCATCTTCTTGATTACGTGGGTTATGCTGCCCCCTACAGGAGTAGGACACTAGGCAGGAAAGAACTTGACTAAGCCTATGGGGCAGTCCCAGGAGGTATAATCCCAACTCTCTGCTAGAGGGTACTCAGTTTTTTCTGCCTAGTCAGGAGTAAGGACCTAGTTCCTTGCTGGGATGTCTGGTGCTGGCAATTTTTTTTCTTTTTAAATTAAATCTTTTTCCTCTTTTTATAACTTTTTGTTCCTGTGAGATCTACAATCAAGTGCCGGACTGGGCAATGGACTGGATAATCTGGATCCAGAGGTTCCCCCCAGTCTGGCCAGCAAACGCGTGCCGACTGGCAGCTCCGCTATAGGTCAGCCGCGACATAGCCCCACTGGACGGGGGCTGGCCTGCTAGTAAAATGTCTCGCGAGGGCGCATACGAACTGGCTTCGCCTGATTTGCAGCGTTACCTCCTGGCCAACAGCACCCGCGTTACGATGGAGCGGTGGTCTGCCCACCCTGTTCCTGGTGTGGTAATACCTTTTTAGGTCGGCCTGGGGTGTTGAGCTGGCGATAGGGAGGGGGGGAGCGCGCCGCCAGCGACTGAATGATCGAACCTCGGGGGGGGCGCCTGCCAGCCTTTTATGCTGCAGATCGGCGGCCATGTTTGTGAAGCCTCAGCGGCCATTTTCTTGTGGTTTCCCATTTAAAATATCAGCGGCCATGTTTTTGGAGCCGGATTGGCAGTGATTTGACGGTGGGAGCCCCTCCTCTGCCTCTAATGCTGGTCGCTGGATATTTCTCTTCCTGATCGCAGCATGGTGCGCAGTTCGGTGCTGTGAGTACCTGACCGGTGGTGAGTCTGTGGGGTTCTCTCTCCCTCTCTCTGATGTTGCAGCGGTAGTGCTCTGTGCTAGGCCTTGTGGTGCCGCTGGTGTGGTGTGGTGTTCCTTGCAGTTTTCTACACCTTTTTTGTGTGGGTCCCCTCTCCATTCATGGAGTCCCTGGAGCATATTTCACCACCTGATCCCCTCTCAGAGGCTGTCGGGTCCTGCGGGTCCCAACACCTGACTGCACTGACGGCGGTCCTGGAGTCCTTGGTGTCCAAGGTAGATTTGGTCTTGGGCAAACGGGCTAACAAAAAGTGTCCCCTGCCTTCACCTGCTTCCTTGGTACCATCACATCCAGAATCTGATTCAGCCGCCGCGGATGCGAGTTACCCTTCGGTATGCTCGCTCAGATAGTGAAGATTGTTCTCTGCTCCTCTAGCCGTGCATGAAAAGGCGCTAGTGGATGCGTTGATTCTTAAAGATGGAGGATGCAACGAACGCAGCATCAAAGGCGCGGGTCACTATTGCCACCCACAGGTGTTATTATTGTCACAAAACAGTGGGGGTGCCCGAAACGCACCTTGGCGATCCCTAAGCATTTTGCAATGCTATACCCCTATGAGGATTCCCTTCCTAAAAAAAATGAATGGTTCCTCTTGTAGTGGACTCCCCGATTTCCAGGTTTAATAAAGCCACCTTAATCCCGGTTGAAGAGTCCCCCGATCTTCTCAGATCCGGCTGATAGGAGGTCGGAGGCCTTGACCTGCCATATGTTTACTGTGGCTGGTTTAACACTAAGGCTGGTATTTACTATTGCCCTGGTGTCGCAATCTATGACGGAATGAGCAAAACTTCTATGCCGGGAACTGGAGGGATAACAGCTCCCCCCTGCCTTTGCGGAGCTGGCGGATCAGCTGGTCCAAGGGCTACAGTTTGTCTGTGAAGCCTCTTTGGATGCGGCTCCCTTGATTTCTAGACTGTCTGTCTCAGCAGTGGTCCTGCGGCGCATTATCTGGCTGAAAATGCTGGTCTGGGGGGCCTTTCTTTTTGGCTCACGAGGCCTTTTCGTCCTTCAAGGTCTAAAGACAAGGTATCTCAGCCCTTCAAAGCCTCTGCAGGGGGTTCTAAGAGAACCTGGTCCGGCAAGCCACGAGCGGGTTCTGCTAAACCTACAGACAAGGCTTCCTCCTCATGAAGGGGCGCCCTCACCCGTATCTAGGGTGGGGGGACGTCTTTGCGGGTTTCCGGATCTGTGGACCTCCTTGACACAGGCCAAGTGGGTCCACAAAGTCATTCGCTCCGGCTACAAGATTGAGTTTCAATCATATCCTCCGGACAGGTTCTTCCCTTCCAACCTGCACTTGTCCCCAGATCACTTAGGGGATCTCTTTGGGGCAGCGCAAGACATTGTTACAAGGGGTGATTGTTCTGGTTCTGACATCGGAACGTTTTCAAGGTTTTACTCAAACCAGTTTACAGTTCCCAGGAAGGAAGGTAAGGTGCGTCCAGTTCTGGACTTTAAGACACTAAACTGCTTTGTGCGGGTACAGAAGTTCCTAATGGAATCTTTTCGCTCAGTGGTGGCATCCATACATCAGGGGGATTTCCTGGCCTCCATAGATAGCATAGACGCCTACCTACACATCCCAATATGTGTTGGTCCACCAGCACTTCCTCTGCTTTGCCGTGGGCGAGGAGCATTATCAGTTTGTGGCATTACCCTTTGGTCTCTCCTTCGCTCCTCAGGTCTTCACAAAAATATTGGCCCCAGTGCTTCTCATTGCTGCGTCAGCGGGGGATAGCAGTACTGGGGTATCTGGACAATCTGCTTTTGCGAGCAGAGTTTTCCACTGCTCTGTTGGACAACTTTGAGATTACTCTGCGAGGTAGTTCGGTTGGATTCTGAATCTTCAGAAGTCTGCTCTGGTTCCATCCACGAGCCTGGACTATCTGGGTCTGACTCTGGACTTAGCCTCAGCCAGAGTGTTTCTTCCTCTGGAAAAACATCAGAAATTGCAGGAGGCAATTCAGCTTCTGCTGTTCATCTCTTCGGTCTTGCATGCGGGTACTGGGCCTGATGGTGTCTACTTCGAGATGGTTCCGTATGCACAGTTCCACACGAGATCTCTGCAAAAAGAGATTCTGGTGAAATGTAACAAGAATCCTCAGTCTCTAGACAATCTGATCCTTTTGAGCCGAAGTACGAGGGGTCCCTGGTTTGGTGGCTTTGTTCTCAGGCACTTCGTCAGGGCAACTCGTTTCTTCCCCTTTACTGGGCGGTCGTCACCAGGGCCGCCAGCCTGTCCGGGTGGGGAGGCATCCTTGGCACAGAGTGAGCTCACCGGGTCTGGACTCTGGAAGAAGGGTCTAGGCTACCGATCAATGTACTGGAACCCTGAGCGATCAGACTCTCTCTGGATCATTGGACATGTCGTCTCCAGGGGTGTCTGGTACGGATTCAATTGGACAGTGCCATGGCCATGGCCTATATCAATCACAAAGGGGGCACAAGAAGTGTCCTGGCGGCTCGAGAAGTAGCCAGAATTCTAAGGTGGGCAGAACGATTTTTTTCCAGCCCTCTCTGCTGTGCACATTCCAAGGGTGGAAAATTGGCAGGCGGATTACCTCAGTTAACAGGCATTGGACCTGGGGGAATGGTCAATTCATCTGGAGGTGTTTCATCAGTTGTGTCTCCTGGTGGGGTACTCCCAAGGTAGATCTGTTAGCCTCTTGCCTCAACAGGAAAGTGCAGAGGTTTGTGGCACAGTCCCAAGATCCTGTAGCCGACGCCACAGACGCATTAATGGCTCCTTTTAGAGTTGGTATCATCTGTTTTACGCTTTTCCTCCTCTCAAGCTTCTGCTGAGACTCCTGCGCCGGATCGAGGCAGAAGTGATTCCGGTCATCCTAGTGGCTTCCAGATTGGCCTCGCTAATCTGGTACGGCTGGTCGCCGATGCTCCTTGGGGACTTCCTCTCAAGGAAGATCTGTTGTTGCAAGGGTCAATCTTCCATCCTGTTTTACAGTCGCTGGCTTTGACGGCTTGGCTGTTGAAAGCCAGGTGCTGAAAAATAGAGGGCTGTCTGACTCTGTGATTCCTACGCTGTTAAAGGCTAGAAAATCTACTTCTAGGAAGATTTACCATCGTACTTGGAAGATGTACATTGCGTGGTGTGAATCCCTCAGGGTTCATCCTCGCTCCTTTTCTGTGACTCGGATCTTGGCCTTCCTCCAGTGAGGAGTTGAGCAGCGCCTGGCCTTGAGTACCATCAAGGGCCAGGTTTCAGCTTTGGCGGTTTTCTTTCAATGTCCATTGGCCACACACTCCTTGGTGTGTACCTTTCTCCAGGGAGTGAGACACTTGGTTTCTCCAGTGCGGTTTCTATTGCTGCTGTGGGACCTCAATTTTGTGTTGTCAGTTCTCCAGAAGCCTCTCTTTGAAAACATTCGGGAGGTTCCCCTACTTACATTGTTCCAGAATGTGGCCTTTTTGGTGGCTATTACTTCTGCGCGCACGGTGTCCGAGCTGGCAGCGCTGTCTTGTCATTCGCCTTACCTGGTGGTTCGCAGGGATAAGGTGGTTCTTCATTCATGTCCGTCGTTCCTTCCAAACGTCGTCTCTGATTTTCATTTGAATGAAGACGTTGTGTTGCCCTCCCTGTGTCCCAGGCCCAAGCATCCTAAGGAAATTGCCTTGCATTCTCTGGATGTGGTTCGGGCAATAAGGGTGTACTTGGCAGCTACAGAGTCTTAAAGAAAGTCAGACTCACAATATGTCCTCACCGGATGGACCTCACAAAGGGTTGGCTGCTTCTGCTGCGACAATTTCCAGATGGATCAGACAGACTGTGGTTCATGCTTATTCCATTAAGGGTCAGGTTCCTCCTTTCCCGTTAAGGCGCACTCTACTCGGGCGCTTAGTGCCTCCTGAGCCTTCAGTCGTCAGTGATGCAGGTTTGCAAGGCGGCTACCTGGTCGTCTGTGCACACTTTCAGAAAGTTTTATAAGGTGGATGTGTTTGGCATCTGCGGATGCTTCCTTCGGCCGCAAGGTTTTGTACGCTGCTGTTTAGAGGACTTGGTCCTCTTTTCAGGGTGTTTTAATTTTTTCCAGGTGAGCTCCAGTTTTTTTTATGGTTAAGCTCCTTGTTACCTGGTTGGCTTTGTTTAGCCTTGGGAAGTATTTTTTTTTCTTGCTGTTCGCACCCCACATGTTTGACACTGCTTTGGGACTTCCCATGTAGTCAATGTCAATGAACGAAAGAGAAAATGGGATTTTTGAATTACTGTATAATCCATTTCTCTGATGTTCATTGACGGACAGAGCATCCACCCCCTCTATGCAGTTGTGGGTTTTTTCTTCTGACACTGCTTATAACAAAACTGAGTACCTATTCTACTAGAATGATTCTTGCGCTGTCGTGGGAAGTTTACATATCATTCTACCCCTGATGCTGCTCGTACAATAACTGGTACCTCCTAAAAATGGAGGAAAAAGCAGCAGTGCGTGTTATACGCCGATATTAAAAAAAAAAAACGGCCAGGAAGCATTGCCGAGAGCAGAAGGGGCGGGCCGGGCCGGGCCGAGGAGAAGGAAGGACTAGCTGTCTGTCATAAGAGCAGAAGGGGGCGGGCCGTGCTGAGGAGAAGGGAGAACGAGCGAGCGTAGTCATCGGAAGTCCCGCCTATGACAGACGTCGCACGTCTCGGCAGAGGAGGCGGGACTACCGATGACTGCGCTCGCTCGTTCTCCCTTCTCCTCGGCACGGCCCGCCCCCTTCTGCTCTTATGACAGACAGCTAGTCCTTCCTTCTCCTTGGCCCGGCCCGCCCCTTCTGCTCTCGGCGCTCCTTCCCGGTCTTTTCAAATATGGTCAGTTCAAATGGCGCTTGCGAGGCTGCATGTTTGGACATTGCGCTTGCGAGGCTGCATTGACACTGCTGGTGGGCTGCATGTATGGACACTGCTGGTGGGCTGCATTATGGGCACTGCTGGTGGGCTGCATTATGGACACTGCTGGTGGGCTGCATGTATGGACACTGCTGGTGGGCTGCATGTATGGACACTGCTGGTGGGCTGCATGTATGGACACTGCTGGTGGGCTGCATGTATGGACACTGCTGGTGGGCTGCATGTATGGACACTGCTGGTGGGCTGCATTATGGACACTGCTGGTGGGCTGCATGTATGGACACTGCTGGTGGGCTGCATTATGGACACTGCTGGTGGGCTGCATTATGGACACTGCTGGTGGGCTGCATTATGGACACTGCTGGTGGGCTGCATTATGGACACTGCTGGTGGGCTGCATTATGGACACTGCTGGTGGGCTGCATTATGGACACTGATGGTGGGGCTGCATTATGGACACTGATGGTGGGGCTGCATATAAGGACACTGCTGGTGAGGATGCATTGTTGGACTGCAGATGAGGCTGCATTCATGGGCACTGGTGAGATATCCTTTGATTAAAAAAAAAAAAAAAAAAAAATGTTCTGAGTTCAAAGCTGTTTATTTTAAATTTAAGCTTTTTTCCTGAAATTTCTCTCCAAATATTGGGGTGCGTGTTATACGCCGGCGCGTGTTATACGCCGATAAATACGGTATATATTCCCAATTCAGAAACTCATAAGTATTGTATAAATTAATAAATAAATATTTAAAGAGAGGGAAATAAATATGTGCAATATTAGACCTTCAGTGTACACATTAAATGTTAAAAAATAACGGAATAATGTGCAATTATAAATAAACAGTAATTGATATATAATAAATTTAAATGTGCACAGTGACTTTATTGCGATTCAACATATTCAACATATAATAAATATAAAGTGCATATGATATCAACTAGTAGTGGGATTGTGCAATAATGCGAATCTTCCAGGTGCAAGTGCAAACGACTCTTCCATGTGCAAGTGCCAATGAATCAGAGTATAAACTAAAAAATTTTATTTTTACAAATTAATTCTATTACAAATTATTAGTCAAATAAGACAAATCAATAATCAAAAGTGCTTCAGTTTCCAATCCAAAAAATGTGACAATGTCCCAGTTTTCAAATCCAGTATATTTTGATACACCTCTTCCACCTCTAATGTTTGTAAGTGATGGTGTTCTTCAGTGACAACCACTTCTAGGTGTGCTAACCCACTCACCATATTACTGCAAGTAATACTCCTGTGGTATTATTGCCAGTATGATCCTCCACTCCTATCTCAGCTTGGCTGTATTTTCAGCTCTCTGGGGGACTGCGGGTACTCTTTAAACGGGTGTTTTTCAACTCTGGGGTACTGTGGGTCTTTCTTACACCGTTATATCCATTCATCTGCCTCGCATTTACTGTGTCTCAAAATAATAGGGCCATCATGGTGTAGTATTGTTAGGCGTTTATTTTTAAAAAAACATAGTAACTTACAGTCAAAAACCTTTTTGTGCTGCTTGTGCGTATGCCTCGGGACTCGTTCCAACACTGTGTGTGTGTGTGTGTGTGTGTGTGTGTGTGTGTGTGTGTGTGTGTGTGTATGTATGTATGTATATATAATGTGTTTTGTATATGTACATCTACACACAAATGTTTTACTTTTTTTTTTTTTTTTTTTTTTTTTTTTTTTATATATATATATTTGAAACGAAATGGGTTTTTTTACAAGGTTAAGTTCATATATACTTTAAATCTCTGTTTCTTCTTTACCTTAGTGCTGGAAAACAAACCGTAAAATTCTCACCTGCTGTAGGTGTCCCCCTGCAAGTTGATTTTAGGAAGATGATCCAAAAGAATACAAAGACTGGCTACCAAAGGCAAATACGTCTTTCAGTAAAAGAACAGGACCAGTGTGAGTCTGTAGTCATAAATATGTCATTTGAAAATGTATCTCAAGTTTCAAAATGGTAAAAAAAAAAAATATTATATATATATATATATATATATACACACAGTGCCTTGCGAAAGTATTCGGCCCCCTTGAACTTTGCGACCTTTTGCCACATTTCAGGCTTCAAACATAAAGATATAAAACTGTAATGTTTTGTGAAGAATCAACAAGTGGGACACAATCATGAAGTGGAACGAAATTTATTGGATATTTCAAACTTTTTTAACAAATAAAAAACTGTAAAATTGGGCGTGCAAAATTATTCAGCCCCCTTAAGTTAATACTTTGTAGCGCCACCTTTTGCTGCGATTACAACTGTAAGTCGCTTGGGGTATGTCTCTATCGGTTTTGCACATCGAGAGACTGAAATTTTTGCCCATTCCTCCTTGCAAAACAGCTCGAGCTCAGTGAGGTTGGATGGAGAGTGTTTGTGAACAGCAGTTTTCAGTTCTTTCCACAGATTCTCGATTGGATTCAGGTCTGGACTTGG
Source organism: Pelophylax lessonae (assembly GCF_965119305.1). Lineage (NCBI taxonomy): Eukaryota > Metazoa > Chordata > Amphibia > Anura > Ranidae > Pelophylax > Pelophylax lessonae. The sequence continues at coordinate 313,868,188 of NC_138768.1, read as the reverse complement.
CCATTCTAACACCTGGGTATGTTTTATTTGTGAACCATTCCATTGTAGATTTTGCTTTATGTTTTGGATCATTGTCTTGTTGGAAGACAAATCTCCATCCCAGTCTCAGGTCTTTTGCAGATTCCATCAGGTTTTCTTCCAGAATGGTCCTGTATTTGGCTCCATCCATCTTCCCATCAATTTTAACCATCTTCCCTGTCCCTGCTGAAGAAAAGCAGGCCCAAACCATGATGCTGCCACCACCATGTTTGACAGTGGGGATGGTGTGTTCAGGGTGATGAGCTGTGTTGCTTTTACGCCAAACTTAACGTTTTGCATTGTGGCCAAAAAGTTAGATTTTGGTTTCATCTGACCAGAGCACCTTCTTCCACATGTTTGGTGTGTCTCCCAGGTGGCTTGTGGCAAACTTTAAATGACACTTTTTATGGATATCTTTAAGAAATGGCTTTCTTCTTGCCACTCTTCCATAAAGGCCAGATTTGTGCAGTATACGACTGATTGTTGTCCTATGGACAGAGTCTCCCACCTCAGCTGTAGATCTCTGCAGTTCAGCCAGAGTGATCATGGGCCTCTTGGCTGCATCTCTGATCAGTCTTCTGCTTGTATGAGCTGAAAGTTTAGAGGGACGGCCAGGTCTCCGTAGTTTTGCAGTGGTCTAATACTCCTTCCATTTCAATATTATCGCTTGCACAGTGCTCCTTGGGATGTTTAAAGCTTGGGAAATCTTTTTGTATCCAAATCCAGCTTTAAACTTCTCCACAACAGTATCTCGGACCTGCCTGGTGTGTTCCTTGTTCTTCATGATGCTTTCTGCGCTTTAAATGGACTTCTGAGACTATCACAGTGCAGGTGCATTTATACGGAGACTTGATTACACACAGGTGGATTCTATTTATCATTATTAGTCATTTAGGTCAACATTGGATCATTCAGATCCTTACTGAATTTCTGGAGAGAGTTTGCTGCACTGAAAGTAAAGGGGCTGAATAATTTTGCACGCCCAATTTTTCAGTTTTTTATTTGTTAACAAAGTTTGAAATATCCAATAAATTTCGTTCCACTTCATGATTGTGTCCCACTTGTTGTTGATTCTTCACAAAAAATTACAGTTTTATATCTTTATGTTTGAGCCCCGGTTCACACTTGTGCGTGTGCGGGGTTCGCATGTAATGTCGGAGCGCACTGCTCCTTCATTACATGCGATCGGCTGTGCGGTGCGAGTTTAGCCATACAGTTTGTATGGCTAAATTCGCACCGCAGCCGCACCAAACACGCACAGGGACCCTTTTTTCTCTTACGTCCTCCGACAGTCGCCGCCTCTTCATATTCGTCACATATGGGGTATTAGACTTTGCTCCGAAGGAGTAGCTAGGCAACAGAATATGTTAACAATAAAGCTTTAACATATCCCACCCTCAAGGGGTGGTCCCCTCAGTCAATACCCTCCTACTTCCTGCAACCATATCTCAGTTTTAATGTCTAGCTTGTCAGGAGTGGCTGGCTCTCTCTGTGCTGGGACTTTCTGTCCCAGACTCTTTCTTCTTTTTAATATTTTGTTTGAGTTTTCTCTCTATCTTTACTTAGCTGTTATTTTTGTCAGCATTAGTTAGTTCTTCGGACGAAGAGGATCATGCGGACTGGGTCTCGGGCTGATCCCCCTGGTCGCAGGTCGTGGGTCAGTGGCTTCCCAGTCTGCCATCGAGCGTTCAGCCAGGTAACGCTCCTGGCACAGTGAACGACCCATCCCTGTTCGGTGCAGGGATGATTGGTGAGGTGGCTACCTCACCGGACGCTGTGCGGTTTCTTAACCTCCATTGTGTGCGTCTTGAATTGCGACTCTCCCTGCCTCATGTGCAGCGGCTTGTTCGCCTGTGCGGGTTCCCCACGCCATGTGAGGTAAGTGTATTTATGTGGGGACCTGTCTGTCTGGGGGGGTCTCAGTCTGGGACTGTGTAACCTGCCTTTAATCACACTGCTTGTCTCCCTATCTCTCGGCTGCATGCTGTGGGCTGCAAGGGGGGGGGGGGAGCTGTATGACACTGTGTGTGTCAGGCTGGGCAGTGTGAGAAGCTGTGTGCTGTGGGGCATGTTTTTTCTTGGCATGTTTGGGCATATACAGCGATCGCTGCGGCGATCTAACATGTATCCTTATATTGGGATGTAATGTGTGTGTTTTTATGCACTGTGGAGCGGCGTTTTCGGCGCCAAACGACGCCATTTTACCGGCGCCCGCTCCGGCCGCATGGTTTACATGCACGGCGGCCATTTTCTTGTAGCCTCCATAGGCTTACATAGAGCGCCCTGGCAGCATCACTTCCTCTTTCCAGGAACACCGATCGAGGCAGCAGCAGCAGCGGGGTCTCCTCAGGTTTTATCCTTCTGTTCTTGCTATCCATTGCCTGTATTCAGTTTGTATATTCCCTGTGGGGGTCTCATTGTGCCTGAGTGTGGTGCGGTGGGCTGCGCTTGCTAAAAGGGGGCAGTTAACCCTTGGTTGTCTGGCATTACAGGGGCAATGGATTCTCAGGAGGGCAAGTTTCCTACAGTATTGGTGGAAAGCCAGGGGACCGCTGTTTCCCCCCCAGGGGGGGATTTAGCCACTATTGTGGCTGGCCTTGCTGCCCAGGTGCAAATGCTGGTGGCTGCTCAATCTACTAAACGGCCCAGAGTTGCTCTGTCCTCTGATTCTGAGGGTGAAGGTGATGGGGCTGTTCTGGCAGGGACCTCCTTATCGGGCTCCTGCTCCTCTCTTGATCTAGTAGGGTCTGAGGTAGAGGCTGAAGTTGAGGGGGTTGATAATTCTCCCCCTGGCTCGCCTGAAGAGCTTGCAATCATGGATGAGTTGATTGCTTCCATTAAGCAGACGCTACGTTTGCAGGACGAAGTGTGTCCCCCCGCTGCCTTGGCGGCTTATGGGACGCAGAGGAAACGCAGGACGCCGCAGGTTTTTCCCTGCAATGCTGATTTTCAGCGCGCTGTTAAGGATCAATGGCGCGATCTGCGCAAGCCTTTTGCGGTACCAAGTAAATTCAAGCTGCGTTATCCTTTCTCGCCTGCCACTGATGAACGGTGGTGTGTGCCTCCGCCAGTGGATCATGCAATTGCGGTTTTGAACAAAGCCACTGCGATTCCTGCAGAGGGTTCCCCTGTTTTCCGTGATGCCACGGATAGGAGACTGGAGTCTCTTGCCCGTCATACTTATTCTGTTACGGGTTCTATGCTTAAGGCTCTGTTTGCTTCTCTCATGGCGGCCCAGGCGATCGCAAGTTGGACGCAGATGCTTAGGCGCGTCCTAGTGGCCGATTCGGCCTCGGCGGCGACCCTGGATATGGTGGATCAGATCCACCAGGGTGTCATGTATCTGTGTGATGCGGACCTGGACCTGATTCCGTTGGCTGCACGTGTGCACAGCGTGGCGGTGTTGTCTCGCCGCCTGGTTTGGTTGAAATGTTGGTCGGTGGACCAATCTTCACGTAAGACCTTAGCCAATCTGCCTTATGATGGGTCTCGCCTTTTTGGGGAGTCCCTGGATGTGTTGATTAAGGGGATCACCGGGGGTAAGAGCACTCTCTTGCCCCATTTCCCCAAGGCTAAGGGGGCTTCTGGGAAGAAGCATGCTAATTTTCGGCCCCCTCAGGGGTCCTTTCGTGCCTTTCGGCCGCACTACAAGGGCAAACCGTTCAAAGGCCAAGGCTCTCAGAAGAAGCCCTGGTCTGGGAAACAGAAGTCCGGCCAATCCGGACCTGCAGCCCATAACAGTTCGGCCTGAAGGGGCGCCCTCACCCAGTTTTGGGGTGGGGGGACGCTTGCTCGGTTTTCTTCAGCCCTGGTTGGCCCGTGTGCGGGACAGATGGGTTCTGGAAATCGTTCGATCTGATTACAAGATCGAGTTTCTCTCTCGGCCGGAGAGCAGATTTTTTCCCTCAAATCTTCAACTGTCTCCAGAGCGCCTGCGGGATCTGCACCTGGCGGTGCGGGACCTGAGGGCTCAGGGAGTGGTGGTTCCGGTGCCTCATCGGGACAGATTTCGGGGGTTTTATTCCAATCTGTTCACCGTGCCCAGGAAGGAGGGCAAGGTTCGTCCGATTCTGGACTTGAAGGCTCTGAACCGCTCTGTGCGGGTTCGCAAGTTCCGCATGGAATCCCTGCGCTCGGTGGTGGCTGCCCTTGTTCCGGGGGAATTCATGGCCTCCATCGATTTGAAGGATGCGTACCTTCACATCCCCATATTCGAGGGTCATCAGAGATACCTTCGATTTGCCATTGCGGAGGATCACTACCAGTTCGTGGCGTTGCCCTTTGGTCTCGCCTCGGCTCCGCGGGTCTTCACCAAGGTGCTTGCACCGGTTCTGGCATTATTGAGGGCCCAGGGCATTTCTGTCCTGGGGTATCTGGACGACATTCTGGTTCGGTCTGCGACCAGACAGGGTCTGGAGGAGGACCTGTCTGTCACAATGCGAACTCTGCAGGAGTTTGGTTGGACGATAAATGTTCCAAAGTCGACACTGAGTCCGTCGGTTCGTCTCCCCTATCTGGGAATGATACTGGACTCGGTGCCGGCGAAGGTCTTCCTGCCGGAAGACAAACTCAGGACTCTTCAGGAGGAAGTCAGGTCCCTCAGGGACGTTCCACACTCGTCTCTGCGGACGTGTATGAGATGTCTGGGATTGATGGTCTCGGCCTTCGAGGCGATCCCTTTCGCGCAGTTTCACACGCGGGGTCTCCAAGCGGAGATCCTGTCCAGGTGGGACGGGCGACCTGAATCTCTGGATCTTCAGATCTCGTTGAGTCATCGCACCAGGGAAAACCTTCTGTGGTGGCTCCAGTCCCCGTTGGTGTCCGGGGGCAAGTAGTTTCGTCCGATCTCGTGGACGGTAATCACCACGGATGCCAGCCTGTCAGGCTGGGGTGGTGGTCTGGGCGTTCTGTCCGCCCAGGGGACCTGGTCGGAGGGGGAGTCTTCCCTCCCGATCAACATTCTGGAATTGCGTGCGATAAGGCTCTGTCTTCATCGCTGGACGGACCGGCTGCAGGGCTGCCCGGTTCGGGTGCAGACGGACAATGCCACGGCGGTGGCCTACATCAACCACCAAGGGGGCACCAGGAGTGCCCGAGCGGCTCGAGAAGTGGCCGACATTCTATCTTGGGCCGAGACTCATGTCCCGGCGATGACGGCGGTTCACATTCCGGGAGTGGAGAACTGGCAGGCGGACTATCTGAGTCGCCAGACCCTGGATCAGGGGGAATGGTCTCTCCACCCGGCTGTCTTCCAGATGTTGTGCGCGAAGTGGGGTCTTCCAGATGTGGACCTGTTCGCGTCTCGCCTCAACTACAAGGTGAAGAGGTTCGTGGCACGGACGCGCGACCCTCGGTCGGACGCGTTAGTGGCCCCGTGGCATCAGTACAGGCTGATGTACGCGTTTCCACCGATTCAGTTGCTGTCCAGGTTCCTTCGCAGGTTACACTCGGAACGCAGCACGGTGATTCTTGTGGCACCGGACTGGCCTCGCCGGTCCTGGTACGCAGACCTCGTGAATCTGGCGGTCGACACCCCTTGGCGTCTGCCTCTTCGAGACGATCTACTGTCTCAAGGACCGATTTACCATCCTGCTTTACAGTCGCTGGCTTTGACGGCCTGGCTGTTGAGACCGAGGTCCTGAAGGAGAAGGGTCTCTCTCCAGAGGTCGTTCATACTTTGATCAACGCGAGGAAGTCTTCCTCGGGGAAGGTTTATTACCGTACTTGGAAGGCCTATTTTGCCTGGTGTGAGTCCAGGGGGTTTTCACCCCGCACGTACTCGGTTTCCCGTGTGCTGTCTTTCCTTCAGACGGGTGTCGATCAGCGTTTGGCGCTGGCTACGATAAAGGGTCAGGTGTCTGCGCTGGCCGTTCTGTTTCAACGTCCCGTGGCTTCCAACTCCTTGGTTGGCACCTTTATTCAGGGTGTGCGGCATCTGGTTCCTCCTAGGAGGGATCCTTTGCCCCCTTGGGACTTGAATCTCGTTCTATCTGTGTTACAACGTGCTCCTTTTGAACAGATCAGGGAGATCTCGTTGTCTATGTTGTCCAAAAAGGTTGCCTTTTTGGTGGCGATCACTTCGGCTCGCAGAGTGTCGGAACTGGCGGCTTTGTCCTGCAAGTCTCCGTACCTGGTTGTTCATTTGGATAAGGTGGTCTTGCGACCTAATCCTTCTTTTCTGCCGAAACGAGTTTCGGAATTCCATCTTAACGAGGATATTGTTTTGCCTTCGTTGTGCACGAAGCCTAAACATCCAAAGGAGATGAGATTGCACTCTCTGGATGTTGTTCGGGCGATAAGGGTTTACCTTAAATCGACTGCGTCTTTTCGTAAGACGGACTCCTTGTTTGTTCTTCCAGAGGGTCCTCGGAAGGGCATGGCGGCTTCGGCCTCTACCATCGCCAAATGGATCAGGCAGACCATTGAACAGGCCTATGCCTTGCAGGGGAAGGTTCCCCCTGTGCCTGTGAAGGCGCACTCTACTAGATCTCTGAGTACGTCTTGGGCCTGCCGTCATGGGGCTTCTGTAGCCCAGGTGTGTAAGGCGGCGACTTGGTCGACCGTGCACACTTTCACAAAATTCTACAAAGTAGATGTTCAGGCATCGGCGGATGCTTCCTTTGGCCGCAAGGTTCTTAGTGCGGCTGTTCCCTAGGGTCCCTTGTTGGGGAATCCTGGCTGTTGGGATAGTTTTTTGTATCCCCTGGGTTTTTTGTCTTTTCCTGGGTTGTTGCTCCTGTTGAGCACTTATTTTTGCTGTTGCCCAGCTGGTTTCCTTCCTTTGGTAAGGTTCCTTTCTTTGATGTGGAGACTGCGTTGCCTTTCGGCGCGGATGCGTTTCCCACCCCTCATGTTTGCACTGCTTTGGGACGTCCCCATATGTGACGAATATGAAGAGGCGGCGACTGTCGGAGGACGTAAGAGAAAACAGAATTTTGGAAAATCTTACCTGTAAAATTCCTTTCTCTGAGTCCTCCGACAGTCGCCGCCCCCGCCCCTCTTTTGGGGTTTGAATGTATACTCTACTGCTATTCCACTAAAACTGAGATATGGTTGCAGGAAGTAGGAGGGTATTGACTGAGGGGACCACCCCTTGAGGGTGGGATATGTTAAAGCTTTATTGTTAACATATTCTGTTGCCTAGCTACTCCTTCGGAGCAAAGTCTAATACCCCATATGTGACGAATATGAAGAGGCGGCGACTGTCGGAGGACTCAGAGAAAGGAATTTTACAGGTAAGATTTTACAAAAATTCCGTTTTTCAGCCGCATCAGGATCGGATCGCACAGCGGTTCACACTTGTGCGATCCGATCCTGTGCGAACTGCACGATCGCACTGCGATATGCGATCAAACTGGGGGTGTCGTTAAGATTACATTGACACCCCCAGCGTATCGCATATGGCAGTGTGAACTGCCGGGGGTGCGTGTGCGATGCGGGAACAGGCTGCGGATTCGCAGCCTTCCCGCACTCGCATAAGTGTGAACCGGGGCTTAAGCCTGAAATGTGGCAAAAGGTCGCAAAGTTCAAGGGAGCCGAATACTTTCGCAAGGCACTGTATCTGTTATTGTTGCCTGGGATAGTGATGTTTCACCTTTATGATTCATTTTTTTTTTCTGTGCTGCATTATACAATTCAACATTATGAACTCTTAGATGGGCCCAAAGATTTGACGTATTTTTGGTTTTTGCAGTAATTGATCCCAGGTTTACATTGTTTTTGCACACTGCTGCTGCTTTTCCTGGAGATGGAGATGATAAATAGTCCCAGACCACACTTTTAATTTTTCTGTCTTCATCCATCTCCATTGAAATGTGATGAAATATAGGCTTAAAAAAACTGGCTGGCTGGCACCCTGTGGTGATGAGTGGCTGGCACCCTTTGGTGGGTGGGTGGCTGGCTGGCACCCTGTGGTGGATGTCTGGCTGGCACCCTGTGGTGAGTGTCTGGCTGGCACCCTTTGGTGGGTGGGTGGGTGTCTGGCTGGCACCCTGTGGTGAGTTTCTGGCTGGCACCCTGTGGTGGGGGGGTGGCTGGCTGCCACCCTGTGGTGGGTGGCTGGCAGGCACCCTTTTGTGGGTGGGTGGCTGGCGGGCACCCTGTAGTGAGTGGCTTGCTGGCACCCTGTGGTGGCTGGCTGGCACCCTTGGGTGGGTGGCTGGCTGGCTGGCACCCTTTGGTGGGTGGATGTCTGGCTGGCACCCTATGGTGGATGTCTGGCTGGCACCCTGTGCTGAGTGTCTGGCTGGCACCCTGTGCTGAGTGTCTGGCTGGCACCCTGTGGTGGGGGGGGTGTCTGGCTGGCACCCTGTGGTGGGGGGGGTGTCTGGCTGGCACCCTGTGGTGGGGGGTGTCTGGCTGGCACCCTGTGGTGGGTGGGTGGCTCCCTTTGGTGGGTCGCTGGCTGGCACCCTGTGGTGGCTGGCACCCTTTTGTGGGTGGCTGGAACCCTTTAGTGGGTGGCTGGCACCCTTTGGTGGCTGTCTGACACCCTGTGGTGGGTGGCTGGCTGGCACCCTTTGGTGGCTGGCTAGCTGACTGGCACCCTTTGGTGGCTGGCTGGCACCCTGTGTGGTGGGTGGCTGGCTGGTAAAGGCCCAGGGCCTGTGGGTGGCTGGCTGGCACCCTGTGTGGTGGGTGGCTGGCTGGTAAAGGCCCAGGGCCTGTGGGTGGCTGGCTAATCCAGGGCCTGTGGCTGGCTGGCTGGTACAGGTCTGTGGGTGTGTGCGGGTGGCTGGCTGGCACCGGGCAGCTGTGGGTGGGTGGTTGCGGCGGCTGTGTTAAAGTGCACTGGGACTGGTCACTGTACTGTATCATTGAAAAGAATCACTCACTGTCCTGACTGTGCAGTGTGCAGAGACTCCAGTATGTGACCGCGGCGGCTGGAAAACACACTGTGCGCACTGTGAGACTCCAAAACTAGGCTGAGGGAGGCGGCCTAAGAAGGCCACAGAAGCTGTGCCAGACTCCCAGTGCGCGGAGGCACGTGGCGCAACATACGCGATGACGTCACAGCAATATCGGTAACCGCCGGGGCCGATTCCGATATATTGGGGAAAGTGCATATCGGCCCTCGATATATCGGTGTTGCCAACAATCGGTCAATCTCTAATCTCTATCTCTTCTCAGTGGACTGACCCTTCAGGTTCTGACCTGCCCCCCCCCCCCCCCGATGTAGGACACCACTGTGTATTTGTTCAGCCTCACTGGAGACTAAAAAGCCTGCTGTCAGGTGACAAAAGACAAAGGAAGCATGAAAGCTGGCCACAAAATCAGAGTGTTTAAACTAACTTCCCAACTGGGCATTTCTACTGGCAAAACACCTTCCTGACGGGAGTTCCACTGGCAATAACTCAGCAGCACAGAAGATTTATTACTGTGCCAGCACCCACGGCTTCATCTGCCTATTTGTAAGACATGAATCGGTTGGTGCATGATCAACATTGGAGAAAAAACCCCTTTCAGGACAGGAGGCCTTTTTTCATTGAGCACACCTCAATATATTGATGGGAGAGACCATGGTCCTGATCATCAGGTATTGAGACGCTGACAGGTTAAGAAGGGAAAGTCAGGAATGCCCAGCATCCTACCACCAGTATGCTCTAGTGGCAAAAAGGATGTATCCTGAACTGTGATGGACTAAGCTCTGTTACACAAGGATTTGCGTAGGCGTCGCAAGACCCTTTTTCTAGCCAGCCAATCTCTTGTAGGGTTCTGGGAACTCCCTCCATATACTTAACAGGAATCCTGTCTAGAGAAGGAGTGGATCGAGAACCCAACCAGCAGACATATATGCTGCATGGTGTCATAATCCATGTAGAAATAGAGTTACGTCAAAAGACAGCTTTGGGAATTGGAAATAGGCATCCCTCTGAGCAACAATAGTACTGATTAAAATCACATCTTCTGGAATTGGAATTGCGGTCCCTAGAGATGGTAAGAACCACGTTAGCAGAATTTGCTTATTGTTGCTGGAGCAAAGAATTCCTCCTGGCACAGTCAGAGGCTTGAAGTTGGCTGATTGACCAACATGGCCTGAAGTGCTTGACGTGAAGGTCTAACCGTCTGAGACCAAAGCTGTATCTTCCTAGCAGAAGAGGAGCAACCAGGTAGCCACAAGATGCGTATGGGTGGCACAAATATGAAAAAGGTCAGTAAGCAACCTCTCCCCCAGAAGTGGAGCTCTTTGCTGACTACTTGGTTGAGAACTCTTCTGGACTCCAGGCTGAAACTACAGGAGCAATCCTTTTTGGAGTTAGACACTGACTCTTGAACTGCAGTCCTCTTTCATTCAACAGACGTGTACTCTGGGGGAAGGAGGCCAGACTAAACACAGCTCTTAACTGTCAAAGGAAGCTATCCCTTGAAGTAGACAAGATTGTCCCATTTGTAGAATTATTCCCAGTTATTTGCTATCGAATAAAGCTAGACCTTTAAGGGGACTTCTAGACTCACAATGCAGACATGATTGTCCCACTTGTAAAATTTATCCCCAGCTATTTGCTGTCAAATTAAGCTAGACCTTTAAGGGGACTGCTAGAATCTTGCAATGCAGACAAGTATGTTCTACTTGTAGAATCATCTCCAGCTTTTTGCCATCAAGATAAAGCTAGCCCCTGAAGGGGCAGAATAAACTCTTGCAATGCATACCAGATTGTCCCACTTGTCAGAATTAATATTTAGGATAATATATTCCTCATCCCAACTTCTATGGCATTGGAAGAGATGCAAGGGTTAAGGCAGGCTCCTAGGCTCCAGGCAACTGCAGACAGATATACCCCTTAGGGACAAGTCCAACACAAGGCTATCACCAGAAGACGCTGTTTTGGAACCGCCCTACAATGTACTTGTGTGCTTCCATCAGTATACCGCTTCCTTCAGTCTTGAACATGGATATCAGATATTAGCCTCAATATACAAGACTAGCCAAGAATAGCTTGTATAAGATCTGGAACTGTTTATTGAACAAGAATACAGGCTTTTTATACACTCGAGATGTGTGTCAGTGACCACCCAAATATTTACCCAAAACATCACACAATGGTTTAGATCATGGGTGTCCAACCTTTTGGCTTCTCTGGGCCACATTGTGTGTAGAGAAATTTTCTCGGGCCGCATATTAAATATATACTATAGTTAAGGTATAAAAGTAATAAAATGCCCCCGCGCAGCCGCGCCCCCCACACTGATTTAACACAACTAGAGGATGATCAAATGAAATGGAATCAGTATACAGAGGTTTACTTCTTCTGAGCGATAATAAAGAAACACTCTAACCACCATGACCACTTCAGTGATTTGAAGTGGTCATGGTGGTAATAGTCACAAACACTGCACATGCTCCCCTCCCCCCTCTGAGGCAGCCTCTGCCTACCATTAGTTGGAAGCTGCTGTGGCCATGCCCACGACCTGACTTCCTTCCTGCCCAGCAAAAAAAAAAAAAATTGTCAGGGGGCAGTGGGCCGCATTGCCTGAGGTTCCGGGCCACATGCGGCCCTCGGGCCGCAGGTTGGACATGCCTGGTTTAGATAATGAGGTACAGCGGATTCATGGCTAATCCCATCATACAGGATCCTCCAAGAGTTAATCAAATTAGCCACCAGACAGAAACAATATGAATGAAGGAATCCACACCTAGACAATGCTTTGATTAATCAGGATCTCACTCCAGGTCAGACTTCTAGGCATCAAGCTCCCAAAGTTCAATTCAACATTAATGGGGTGTAAGTACACCCCCCAATAGTTCGTTAGAAGAAAATAGATGTGTTAATTAGCACAATTAACAATGGGTGAAAGACAGATGGCTTGAGTTGATGAAATTACCATCTACTAGGAGTCTGTGTGCCTTGGGGAGACATGGACTTAAATCAAAAGTAACATTGCTTCAAGGGTCCCCCCAGCATACACCTGTACACCCACAGTATGTTCCCCTAAAAGCCAGGGCCCATAGTCATCCTGCAGCTCCCTCCAAAAGCCCCTGTCCTGAGTGAGTTTGTCACAGATGCTACACACCCCCCCCCCCCCCCCCCCAAGAACACACTCAGTCATCCTAAATGAGTATACCCCTGAATGACACAGCATCCTCCAATGACAACTACATGTATACAGTTAAGCTGATGAAGGCCACATCAACCAAACAGGTGACTCATAATGCTGGAAAACTTCTTTCCCATAAGTGCCCTAATCTGACATCCTGCAGTGCAGGTAGAAGTGTCCTGGTTTGGGTTTGAACTTGAGCAACCCGGTACTGCAACCTGCTGACCACTAAGACATTTTGCTGCTCTGTCCTTCTGTTCAATTTGCACCCTGTTGAAAAATGTTCTTCCAGCCTAAACATAGGAAAAAAAGCAATGGACAGCTTTGGAAGTGTGAAATATTTGCATTGCAGGTACCTCTGCCATTTTAGGCATCCTAGCAGCCTACCAAAGGAGGTACAAAAAAAATGCTCAAAGATCTTTCTCAGCTGCATATTGCTTTTAGGAATTGTTTGAAGAGGTAAATTGGCCAATTGACTGGTCCTGCAACGAAAAGCTTGACATTGTCAGAGTATAGAATCCTTGCACAGGGATAGTTGTAACTGACTCCTTCAGAATGTCTTGACTACCTGTGGCCACCTGATGGTCACTGTCCTCCTGCTCCCTGGATGCCTGAATAAGGCAGGTAATTTATACAGGGTTTTACCAGCTAAGGCATGAGCAGCAAAGGCCCAGTTTACGGTGTGCATAATGCATGTAGATCTGGAGACGCTTAATAGTAAGTGTTCATTAGTCAGCTTTTCATACACTATCTTTAAGAGACCCGCAGAAGGGCTGACAATCCAGGAACAGTATCCGTAAGGAGAACACTGCCCACCTCCAGCTTTAACCTGCATATAACAGACAAGGCATAGAGGTACTGTATGTCTATTTCCCAAAGACAACCTCTGGATATGATGCTGAGCACGTGCACTCAACTTCTTTGGTCGACCATGGCGAGGCCTGTTCTGAGTGGAACCTGTCCTGTTAAACCGCTGTATGGTCTTAGCCACCGTGTTGCAGCTCAGTTTCAGGGTCTTGGCAGTATTCTTATAGCCTAGGCCATCTTTATGTAGAGCAACAATTCTTTTTTTCAGATCCTCAGAGAGTTCTTTGCCATGAGATGCCATGTTGAAGTATGAGAGCAGTAACACACCTGCTCCCCATTCACACATGAGACAACTGTAACATTAACGAGTCACATGACACCGGGGAGAGAAAATGGCTAATTGGGCCCAATCTGGACATTTTCACTTAGGGGTGTACTCACTTTTGTTGCCAGCGGTTTAGACATTATTGGCTGTGTGTTGGGTTATTTTGAGGTGACAGCAAATTTACACTGTTAAACAAGCTGTACACTCACTACTTTACATTGTAGCAAAGTGTAATTTCTTCAATGTTGCCACATGAAAAGGTACAGTAAAATATTTACAAAAATGTGAGGGGCGTTCTTCCTTTTGTGAGGGGCATGCCCCCTTTTGTGAGATACTGTATAAGGCTGCAGAGGACTTCTTGCAGAAATAAACAAATTTCAGTAAGTTTAAGGGAGAGCTCCACATTGTTAAGAACAGAAATATAACATGCAATTGCTACTCAAACCATGCAGTAATTTATTAAATAACCTTCCTGTGATGGACCCCCGTACTCAAGAAGAGTATGTTTGCCGTATAAGCTTCCCTTGCCTGGTGCCAGCATGATCCAAGATCCCTTAGCCCACCCAGTCACTTTTCGAGACATCAGTGAAGGGTGATAAGAAGCATAAAACTGTTTATTCAAACACAGACACAAAGGGATATACACTCTGGGACAATTCCCCCTCCCCTTTAGCAGCTAATACACATATACATCCCATTATAGGTTGATCCCAAGGCAGACAGAAACAATAGAGAAATGGGATACAGGCACTTAACAATAACAAACCCCACCCCATCTTAAAACATCTAGCAATGGTTTTTGAGACACTCCTACAATATTCTAGCAATCAGAAAAGTGAAATTGTTTTTCTTCATATATTTCTTGAGCGATAGTCTTCAGAAATATTATTGTCCCAAGTGAAAGAGCCCCTTCATTCTTTCAACACAGACCACACATATAGAACCCAGGATAACAAGGGGTAAAACGAAATGCTGAGCCCGGTGTGGTTGTACAGCGAGTCTGATTAGTGATGACCCAACTGGGGTTCTTGGTCACCCTGTGTCCCTGATAGACACCGGGTGACTTACACATAAGAGGGGCCGGGGAAGCTGGACAAGGAGTTTCCCGACCCCTCTAAGATTATCTGGGTTCCCCAAGCCCTCCACCCAAAGTGACTCCCGTCACACTTCCCAATACAAACTACATCTGCTAAAGTTTTTTAAGCTGTTCAGAGACAAAGTAAACATTGTGTGTTTGCTAGGTTGGAGAAAAGCCCTAAGGGGTTAACCACTGCTAAAGGAATACTACCACAGCAGACTTCTCTACGCATGTGATTTCATTAGAAAGAGCATTCAACGCAGAAAGAAAAAAACCCTGCTAAAACAAACAGATATCTGTTCAGGACAGAAAGCAACTGCACCAAAAGTTGATAAAAATGCTACAATAGACATTAGAGCATAGACCTCTCCATAAGTTTTTCATTTTGGTTATTTTTTATTTTTATTTTCTAACACAAGTGGAGTTACTCCCTAGCAGCCCAAATGGCACTTGGTCCCTTCTGCTGACTTAAAGCCAAACATATTCACGTATCCTGGACCTCGTCCACAGAGCAATGGATGCATCCGCAGGGCGACCTGGATCCCAGGAACAGCAGAGTACACCGTAATGCTGGGCACACTTTAGAGGTCACCCGCTTTTATCAGGACACCCGACCTAGCGCAACTGCTCGCCATTGGCAGAACTTCCATTATTACAGGTGTTAAGGAGAGAGACAATCTAGGCCTCTTCTTTGCAGCACGTTCAGACATCAGCATTTCCATATTAGACACCAAAGTCGCCACCACAGCAGCCAAATTGGGTTGCAGCGGGGCCACAGGAGAACTGGGGATCCCCACCAGAGCTGGGGGAAATTTGCAATCCTGAGAATCCATTGCTCAAGGTTACAGAAACAAACAGTGCAATAAAATGTGTACTGCCCCTTTTAAAATCGATGCGGAATGCGCAGCCCACCGCTACAGCCACAGTGACAAAGACCCCAAAAGGAGAAGTGAAAACTGAGCCAGAAGCGATAATACAGAGGAAAATTGAGAGAAATAACCTGCAGAGCCCGCAGAGTGTTGCTACCGATGTCCTGCTGCAGATGGAAAGGAAGTGCTGCTGAAAGTAGGCTGATCTATAGACTGCCAGACTCAGGGAAAATGGCTGCCCCATAGGAATGCATTGGAGGCTACGCCAAAATGGCCGCCGAACATGCGGTCGGACCGATCGTCCACCTCCCACAAAATGGCGGCGGATGGCGCCAAAACAGCATGCAGTTTCGCCCACAGAGAAGCTAAACATGCCTGCCCATATCAAAGATGGCTGACCGCGCAAATTCATGCCGCTGTGGTCGCCACACAAAAACGTCTGTACCCCCAACAATGCACCGAAGTGACACAGGGAAGGAGACCCCCAGAAAACATACAGTATCTGCACAAGCGATCCCCACAGGGACCGCATCAGGGAGCCGCACAGACATGTACCATTCACCGCCCTGCTGTTAGCCGGGCGTTTGGTGACTACTAAAGCCATCCTGGAACTTCTGAACACCACAGGACGCTCCCAATATCCATACGGATGTCCTGCATGAGACTCCAGTTGCCACGTCTTCCAAAAGGTAGAAAACTTCATACAAAATGGTCCTTATGAGTGAGGAGGACAAAAAAGGAATGCGGGCTCTGGCTCAGCCTGAAAATTTATGGGAATGGGGTCCTTTTGGGGTAGGAGCGAGGACAGGACTATCCAAACGTATGCTGCCATGGAAGTTTGTCAGGAAATAAGCATTTGGAAGTTCTCACTGCTGAAATTATTTTATTAAAGTAAAAGAATATAAAATGCTCTTGCATTAAATTAATGAATAAAGATATGAAGATACTGTGGGGTTGATTTACTAAAGGCAAATAGACTGTGCACTTTGCAAGTGTAGTTGCTCCAGAACTAAGTGAAACAGCAAAATGTAAAGCTTCACTTTACAAAGAATACCCAATCAAATGCAAGGAAAGGAAAAAAAAACTAAATTTTTTACTTGCACATGATTGAATGATGGAGGTCCGCAGAGCTTCCCCTCATTTACTAAGTCCTAAAGCGACTGCACTTGTAGAGTGCAATTGTACTTGCAAAAGTACACAGTCTATTTGCCTTTAGTAAATCATCCCCTCTGTGTGGCTATTGTACCACTGTAAGCTTGGGATTGTTCCCATATGAAGCTGCTCAGGGATGAATCCGATGCCGGCAGCCCTCACCACTAGTCTCTAGAGCTTGTACGCAGAATTTTTTGATCGCTTTATTATCTGAGGTGGACTGTTCCCAATGTTGATCCAGCAGCACTAGTTGAATCATTCCTGTAGAATATAAACCTGTGTTTACAGATTCCCTCGATAAATGCTTAGAGATTCTTTCCAAAAACCTTGTTTTTTACAGGAAACCCTGCTTTGCAAACTGCCATGGCAGTGTTGCTAGTTTGTCACACATTACGGGAATAGACTCATCTTGTTTTGAAGGATCCATCCTTCCTCCACATTGACAGACAGTGGTTTGAGACCCAGAGCTTCCATCCTCCCTACTCTTGTTTTGACTTTCTACATCTACCCAGAATGGTTCCACGATCTGTGTTTGTGGGCAATGTTCTCTTTCTGTCCACCTGTAATTTGTCCTAACATGCAGGAATTGCTCGGTTCGAAGGTCTTACTCTCTCTAATCTTGGAAGGGGCATTTGGCTCCCCAAAGCCATTTACCTGTTGAAACTGGCTCTTGCCCTTTACTCAGTCAGGGGTCCTCTCATATTGCAGAGGTTTTGTATCCCTTCATAGCTTGCTAGTCTTACAGGTGGACCTGTACTGTTTCTGTCTTATAGTAATTTACTTAGTTTTTCCTATCCCTTGATAGACACTTCTTTGGAACACCCCAATGATCAGAGTTTTGAAACTTCTGTTGTGTCCTTTTATGAACATAAGAGAATATAGGACTATTTTGTATGCATTGTAAAATCTTTTTCTTTGCATTCATTGAAGGACACAGCACACACCCTTCTGGTTGTTACATGTGTGTGAGCAGTTCTATGTACTGCTTTGTTACTAACTGAGCTTTCTCTAGCAGTTGAGGAGTTTGGCCACCATCAGGGGCCACTCCTAGGCTGTGCTGTGGTTCTTGTGCCTAGTGTCCTACTCCTGAAAGTGGCTCTATAACCAACTGGTCTGAGACTGTGTCCTTCGATGAACACAGAGAAAAGGATTTTATTGTAAGTTTAAAAAAATCCTGTTTTAAATTGCATTTTTTTTTAAATTGTAATATATTTTACATATAACTTTTCATTGCAGATTTTGTATGGCAGTGGCAGTCAGATGAAGATTACTGGGTCTCCTATGATGCCAAATCCTGTATCTTGCTAGAGTCTGCACTTCAGCATGATGGAAAGCATGTGTCTTTAAATCTGGGTGGAAGTTCTTATACTGTTGATCTGGGAGCTATGGTACAGAGAAATAGCCAGACTCAGCATGAACGAGAGATTCAACGCTGTTTATCTGGTAGGTGTGTAAGCCATAAAAATATTTGGTGCACAGATGGCGTGGTGTTGGAAATATAAGTGATACATTTTTTAGACCATTTATAGATGTATTTGGAAGCCTAGCCCTAGCCTCAATGTCTGCTAAGTGCAGATTGAACAGACCTTTTTCCAGTATTCTTTAATGTGATGTTAAGTTTTAGGCTGACAGTGGTAGTCAAGCCTTTTTATTCCCAAATCAGAGGATAGAACTAACTTATCACACCAAGAGCTAGCAATTGTACTGTTAGCTGTAAAGGGTAATAGATGTGGACTAAGACCATTGGATCTTACAGATACAGTAATGAAGCGGTGGATTTCTGAACTTCAATGTTTGAGAAATCTTTTTTTTTTTTTTAATCCTACTTCAAAGCTAATGTCCAGGTAAACCGTTGCATGCACAGATGAAATTGATATATAAGAATGGTTTTACTAGCCAAAAGATTTGTTTTTTTCCAATCCGGTCTTGAGATTTGCACAACTCGCAAAGCACAGCCCTGTATGGCAGATGTGACACTGGTCTCCCCAGACATTTGGAAGCTGGAAGAGACCAGATGTGCACCTAGGCATGCATGTCGGATTTCTACACATGCATATAAATGCTGCCAACTTCTGGTGGATGGGCAATATAGGCCCCAGCAGCATATGTGTGCATGCACGGCAGTGCACGCAACGGTGCAGTTTTATAATTCACTGCCTCCTGGATAGCTTTGTCGAAGAAGATCCAGGAAGCAACACGACCCTGCTTGGGCCAGACAGCACAAACAGAATTTTATGTTAAATATTAGCTATATTTTGTAAGCATTTATGTAAAAGGGAGGGGAGAGTAAGTTTAGTTCCGATTTAAATTAAGACCTAAAGTGATATTAAAGTTGTGTTTTACTTTAATTTCCTTTGACTCCCTTTTAGAGGGAGTTTGTTAAAGTGTCACTAAACCCACCTCATCCTGTTCACACTCACTCTCACGTTAAGATTGGTTTTCTGTATTCTGCAAAAAAGCTGGTTGATCCTGCTGCTCTCTATCGCCACCTCCTGTTCATGTCCCCAATTCAGCTAAGGGTTTTGCATCTGTGGTGGCAACTCTGCACATGCTCAGTTTTCAGGGTGTTTCTATGCTGAACATTTCCTCCCTATCACATCTGAGCAGCCCATGTGACTATAGAATCACACAATGATAAATGACAGCCCACTCCCTCCCTCCTCCTCCATGCCCACTAACCTGCTAAACACAATAGGGACAGAATTTTAAATGTAGATTAATTGTGGCTTCATCTCCCTCTTATTCTAAGACACAGGCTGGAGAAGCGTAACACAGCTTGTGACTGGCAGAAATTCGCCCACACCATATTATTTCTACAAAATAATGATTTCATTTCAAATATATATTTTTATGACAATTTTAAAGCAGTTTATTGATATTCTATTTTTAATCTGTATTCCATAGGCTTTTTTTTTTTTTTTGAACATGTGACCAGCAGCAAAGGACTAGAAGCTCCTATTGCTTTCACTGCAGACAGGCTGGGAAAGATATGGGTCATTTGACAGCTGGATCATGTGACAGCTGTATATGGATTAGGAAAAAGGTACTTAGATTTTTTTAATTAAAATAATTGCAGTGCCATCATCATCCACATACAGAAATAGAAGGAAAAATGTAAATTCAACCGTGTGTGTTTAGTATCACTTAAAATAGTGGAGTGTTATCGACATATATCAACCAGTAAGCAAAAAAAAATATTTGCTAAAAAAGCAAAAAAAAAAAAAAAAAAAGCGCTAAAAATTAAATAGTACCTGCAAATATATACAATATTAAGTAATACACATATAAAACAAGAGTGATAAGGACAAACAGCCATAGCTATTAAAACCTCACTCACTCAGCGCTATGGTGCTGATTGCGTTGCCACAACAAAACTAAACTAAAATAACATATAATGTATAAAATATATACAGCAGCTGCTATAGACAAAAGCAATTAAAAAAAGGTGTGTGTATAATATCCTGTTGTTAGGAAAACCCCCCCAACAGAGATACATGCAAACACTAACAGCGCTAATAATGAAACACAGAGTAAAAGTCCCAGTTCAATAGTTCATAAGACAAGGGTGCTCTAAATGTCAAACACATATGCAGGGTGAGTCAGTCCAGATAAATGATCCTGTTGAATCAATCTTTTGTATTTGGTAGGTAGAAACTTGCATATGCATGCACCATCACCTCACCACTGTGGCCCTCTTGGTATTGCCCACGTACCTATAGGAGATAATCAATGCGCCAGATATAATCCAACTAGCTCCAGCTGACCACAGATCCCTTTTAATCCGAATGGATCCTTCTAAGATCTCTCAATCCACTCCAAGGAGTCATTGGAGCTGCGGTTGTATCTGTCACTATTCCGGGTCTGCGTACTGCCGGTCACCGTGCAGGGATGGAGGAAGATGCGGCTGATTGAGAGATCTCAGAAGGATCCATCTGGATTAAAAGTGATCTGTGGTCAGCTGGAACAAGTTGGATTATATCTGGCACATGGATTATCTCCTATAATGGATTGAGAGATCTTAGAAGAATCCATCCGGATTAAAAGGGATCTGTGGTCAGCTGGAGCTAGTTGGATTATATCTGGCGCATTGATTATCTCCTATAGGTACGTGGGCAATACCAAGGGGGCCACAGTGGTGAGGTGATGGTGCATGCATATGCAAGTTTTCTAGGTGGATTATATCTGGCGCATTTCTGTACACAATTTTATCTGCATATGATAATGTAATCAAGCACCTGACCTGGTGGGGTATATATTCTGTGTGGGTTTGTTCAATAAATGTTCCAGATCTTATACAGGCTATTCTCAGCTAGTTTTGTTTGGGGGCGGCTAGAATATCTGATATCTATGTTCAAGACTGAAGGAAGCGGTATTCTGACGGAAGCACTCAAGCACATTGTGGGGTTGCGGTTCCGTTACATTGGATAAAGGCAGAATTGCACTTCACTCTTAGTGTCATAACCAACACTAGGAATGACAGCATGTATGATGTCCGACGACCTGTCGAAATGTGTAGGGTGGAGCCTTGCCGATTGACATAACCCTGCACCTATCACATCTGCTCACAGCCATTGGTGCTCTGAAAAATACATTGTCATTCCCAGTGTCGGGTATGGCGCTATAAGATGCAAGTCCTTCCCGGCTCTCTTCAGCCCCTTCCCTGAGGTGACTTCAGTCTGTGTGGATCGGGTATTCCCTGCTGCAATAGGTCAGTCCCTTTCAGGCAACTGGGGTAGTCTCTTCTTCCCATTCCTGGGCAGTTCTATGTCCTGGAGCTCCTCCAGCCCGGAGACTACTACCTGATCCCTTGGAACAATGGAATCCCACATTGGAGCTCCTCAGATTTTTTGTTGTGCAGAGGTCTTCGCTGGAGGGCCCTGTGCCTCATTGAACACTCTAACTTCCTGCTGCAAGTGAACCCTGATGGGGACAGTGTAGATTCAGAGGACTTCATGGGATCTCATCAATGGGAGATTGGTCCTCCTTGTTTGGCTGAGCAGCAGCTTCCTAGAGCTGGTAAGGGAGCCTTTACAGCCTTCTTCAGCAGGCTCCAGTGTCACCTAGGGGTGTTTTTATTTCCTATTATTAGTGTCTTCTGGTGGTCACCACTTCACCAGTTTGAGACTGAGGCCAACTCTTCAGGCCTGCCTACTCTTGTGGCGGTGTCTTCGTTGCACCCGTGTCCTCTGTCTTACTTTGTGGGATAAAACCCTTAGTCAGGGGTGTCCAAACTATGGCCCTCCAGCTGTTCAGGAACTACAATTCCCATGAGGCATTGTAAATCTCTGACATTCACAGACCTAACCAGGCATGATGGGAATTGTAGTTCTTGAACAGTTGGATGGCCATAGTTTGGACATAGCTGCTTAGGTTCTCAAGTGCACCCAGTGGCCTCTCTATGTCCTTGTTATCTATTGGGTTGTGCGACTACCATACATTTTCTATCAAAAAGGTGTATAATGAGAATCGGAGGAAGCTCACATACACTAGCAGCGCTAATTATATTAACTTATGTAAACAATACATCAAAAAATTATAAAATTATACATCAAAAAAATTACTCTCTGTAAATGATGTCCATGCAAAGTGAGTAATGTCCGTAAATGCTAGGTGATACAGTTCATATACTGAGTGGGGTCCTGGAGTGCAAGCCCATGAACTCCCAATGGTGCTTCCTGTTAAGGTGGACCACCGTCACCACACCTCAAAATACGTGCCCCCCTAGGTAGTAAAAACTCACCACAGGATGGCAAAAGGGACACCTTATATGGGATATATTCCACAATGTGGTAAACGAATTCCAGGTAATACCTCTCCGGATTGACCAAAATCAGATATATAATCAGGACTTTCGTTCAGCATAAACTCTCCGGATTGACCAAAATCAGATATATAATCAGGACTTCCGTTCAGCATAAACTGCACCAGACACCTCAGATCATGTATGGGAAAAGAAAGGGGGAAGACCCATAGTGTAATTCCATAAAATAACACTTTATTAGAATTCCCAATCCCCCATACAAGATACACTCACAATGTTCAAACTCAAATAGTAGCATGTAGAAAGTATATGGAGCCCGTCGTGTGCCGGTAGACTCACCGCTGCCTATTAAGGAAAGCCAGAGCTCCCGCACACCGACTCTGCGTGACAGCTGATGGATGCGTGCTCACGCCCTTACATGTTTCGTCACACGGACTTCTACGGAGGCAAGCCCATGGGAGTTCATGGGCTTGCACTCCAGGACCCCACTCAGTATATGAACTGTATCACCTAGCATTTACGGACATTACTCACTTTGCATGGACATCATTTACAGAGAGTAATTTTTTTGATGTATAATTTTATAATTTTTTGATGTATTGTTTACATAAGTTAATATAATTAGCGCTGCTAGTGTATGTGAGCTTCCTCCGTTTCTCATTATACACTTTTTTGATATTATTTGATTTTTATAGCGGCTGCTTTGTTTTTAGAATTTTCCATTATATTAGCGCTGGGTTGAGTGGGTTTTTATATTCTTACTCCTATTATTTATACCATACATTTTCTGGTGTGCCATGTCTAGCAAGGTTCCTCCCTTTAGTGAGAGGTTTATCTCCCTTGCCTTAAGGATGGAGGATGGTGGGCCCCTAGCGTTTCCTTGTTGACAGATCTGCCACTCTGGAAATTTTCCTAAGCGTTTGTCACCTCAAGTTGTTGGCAGTTCTTCCCTGTTTGGGAAATTAGATTGTTCCACTGGTAGCTGGTGGGCTCTGGTTGATCAGCTTCTGGCTGACTCAAG
This sequence comes from Pelophylax lessonae, assembly GCF_965119305.1. Lineage (NCBI taxonomy): Eukaryota > Metazoa > Chordata > Amphibia > Anura > Ranidae > Pelophylax > Pelophylax lessonae. The sequence goes on along the minus strand of NC_138768.1, from coordinate 313,845,121 downwards.
TTCATTTTTCCTTTGTCAGGGGTCATTCCCCTCTGGCAGTGACTTTATGCATCTGGAACATTGCTATTATGTTGATCCTCAATTCCACTCCTTGGTAATGTTCGCAATATAGTAGAAAGTGTAACTTCAATCATTCAGATTTAGTGATTGGCCCAGGTGGTTCCTGGGCTGCAGATGGCCCCCAGTCCCCTTACTGAGGTCTGCATTTGACTAACTGTATCTGTACATGTGCCATACTATCTTAGTACTGCTTTTCAACAAACCTGAGGCATGTTTGGAAAAGGAGAGGGATATACTGCAGGCTGACATAAGATTTTTCTGTTTGCCAGTGTTCAATCCTCCTGTAAGTGGCAGTATTTTGCAAATTCTTTTTATTGTTTTTCAGTAGAAGGTACAAAAACAGAGCCTTCACGCATACCCTGGCTCGAGTAAAACAAAACACAAAATAAAGAAATAAAATTTAACAACTATAACTTAGAGCTGCACGATTAATCGTATGAAAATCGCTATCTCGATTCACCCCCCCCCTGACGATCTAAACCTGACATATGCTCGATTCTTTGCAAAGCTGGTGGGGAGCAGAGAGAACAGCTGTGGAAAAAAAAAAAAAGCCTCCCGCAAACGCCTATCAGCATTAAGTGCCGGTTCACACTAGGGCGACCTGTGAGGCGACCTGGTCGCCCCGCAGGTCGCCTCCCATAGGGAAGCTGCGGAACCGTTCTAATAGGAGCGACACAAGTCGCTCCGACCTAGAAAAAGGGTCCGGAGCTTCTTTGGGGCGACCAGGAGGCGACCGCCATAGACTTCAATGTTATGAAGTCCGTGGCGGCCGCTCCGAGGTCGCGGCGCGCTGCTCGCACCGCGACCTCGGAGGTCGCGGTGCGAAGTAGCGTCGCTGCAATGTGAACCGGCGCTAAGTCTCCCAGTAACTATAAACAAAATGATTACATTGTATCTTTTCCTTCCCTCTGCCAGGGAGAAAGGAAGTTTAACCTCTTAAAGACTAGACCTTTTTCTGACACTTGTTGCTTGCAAGTTAAAATCATTTTTTTTTGCTAGAAAAGTACTTAGAACCCCCAAACATTTTATATATTTTTTTAGCAGAGACCCTACAGAACAAAATGGCGATTGTTGTAATATTTTATGTCACTGTATTTGCGCAGCAGTCTTTTTCAAACGCAATTTAATAGACTTTAATGAATAAAAAAAAAAAACGTAACAGTAAAGTTATCCCAATTTTTTTTTGTTACACAGAGAATCGTGAGAGAATCGTGATCTTTATTCCAAGCTAAAAAATCGTGATTCTCATTTTGGCCAGAATCGTGCAGCTCTACTATAACTAAAACCCCAAACATAGGCTGCTGCTTTAAGAAAATTGAGCGTGTGTTGCACAAGGAAGTGAAAGAATAGGGAAGGAAGAACCATCAGCGATCGGACATCTAACAAGTTCAAGGAGAGATGGCCATGGCCCGGTGTCCCCCCAGTCCAAAAGATAACAGCAATAAAGGAAGGATTAATGAGCAGTAGTAGCAGAATCTTCATGGTCGGCAGTGGTGTCCTCTGCCTCCAGCCAAATACTCCAAACCTTAGCGAATTTTTGGGGGCAACCTCTGTTAGTGTAGACTGCCTTGTACAGTGGTATTACCGAGTTCACCAAGGCCTGCTATAGAGCGAAAGTGGGAGCCCCAGTCTCTCTCCATCGTATCACTATCAGTTTCCTCACATAGAAGAGCAGAAGACCCAACAGGGTACGAGCCGCTGTAGAGTGAGCCAACGCATTTACAAGTCCCAAAATGCAGATCTCAATCCTAGGTGGTACATGGATGGTGGTCAGTCTAGCAATGAAGTCTAGGACCTCAGACCAATACGATTGTAAGGATGGACAGCACCATATCATATGAGCGTATGTTGGGGCATCAGACACCTCCAAGGCGACCGCCGGGTTGGAAGTATCTGACGTCAGACAGTTGTGGGCATGAGTCAAGAGACCGGCAATGTAGTATAGGAAGAAGTGAGGGCAAGCCAGACCCCCCCCCCCGGGTCCAAGGCCTCTGAAGCAGAGAGAGCCTGAAGCGAGGGGGACGGGACCCCCATAGGAAGGCGATTAATATGGGAGTTAAATTGCTTGAATATCTTTTTTGGAATCCACACTGGGGAATGGCGTAAAACATAAAGGAGAGGGGGTAGCAATTTCATTTTGACAAGGTTGATTTTACCAATCAGGGTTAGCAGGAGGTAAACCCATGCCTTCAGCCTAACCTTAAACATTTGCATGAGGGGGAGCAAGTGAGTTCACAAAAGTCCTGCACTCTGGGGGAGATGGTTATACCAAGATATTTAATCCTGTCTGTCCAACAAAGGGGCAATGATGGATCTGCCTGAAGCTTGGCCCCCTCGTCCACGGGGAGTATGAGCGACTTGTCCCAGTTGACCTTAAGGCCAGACAGCCCAGTAAAGGTCGAGAGCAAGTCCAGAGCAGACCGAAGGGAGGGGCCCGGGTCCCGGAGGAAGAGAACAATATCGTCCGCATAGAGCGCCAATTTTTCCTCCAGGGGTCAGACCCGGAATCCCCCCGGAGCCGCGGATGGCCTTGGCTAGGGGCTCCACAGCCAGGGAGAACAGCGCCGGTGACAGTGGACACCCCTGCGGAGTACCGCGGAGTACTGCGCTCGATACAAAAAGCGGAGGACAGTGTCCCACCCAACTTAATCTGGGCCTGTGTTTGGTTATACAGGTTGTTGATCCGTTTACGGAAAATCAGGCCAAAGCCAAAGGCTTTAAGCACCTCCCACATGTATGGCCAGGCAACCGAGTCAAATGCTTTTTCTAGGTCAAGTGCCACCAACACCCTCAACACCGATTCGGAAATTTTTGCGTTAAGCGCTCCCACCTTCGTCGCAGTGACAGAGGACAAGTGCAAGTTCAGAGCCCTCCTGGCGTAGACCAGGGTGGAGCACGCCCCAGGAGTGGGGTCCGAGGCAAACTCTGACTCAGCCTCTCCCACTTTACCCTCCAAGGCACCCACTCTGCAGTGCCCTCCACCCTGGCCAATTTAATGGCAGAGATACATTCTCCTCAGATGGTAGCCTTGAAAGCATTCCAGCACACCAAGGGAGGAGAAGTGAGGTCATTGAGTTCCCAGTATTGGGCAATTTTACCTTTCATGCCTTCCATCACACCAGGGTCCTTCAGCCAGCGTTCATTCAAAAATAAATGAAAGGAGATCTAATGCTCTCAGTACGGTACTAACATTTATTAAGCAGTCATAAAATATCACTCACATTTGAAGGCACTAACTTAGTGCAAACATGAAGGCATTGAGTAACTGGTTCCGATTGTCGGAGCGCCGCGGGTGACGTCAGGCTCTTCCCCCCCCGTATGCGTTACGTCAGTGGGCGTGACTTTGTCAGCGGGGTAAGGAGGTAGATCACACCCGCAATATTTATGGCCATCTCCTAGCAACAGAATACTTTATCCACAAACCAGGAAGTGAAGGGGAAATGTAAGAGGAAATGTAGGGGTAGCTGGGCGGGTCCCCGGCAGTGAGGTGGAGTTCTTACATTTCCCCTTACTTCCTGGTTTGTGGATAAAGCATTATGTTGCTAGGAGATGGCCATAAATATTGCGGGTGCGATCTACCTTCTTACCCCGCTGATGAAGTCACGCCCACTGACGTAACGCGTATGGGGGGAGGAGCCTGACGTCACCCGCGGCGCCCCAAAAAAGGGGTCCCAGCACAATGTCAGTCAGTTTGGAGGGGCAGCAGGAAGCAGAGCCCACTGCCAATAAACACAAGCGGGCCAAAAAACAGTGAAGAAGAGGGGGACAAAATGAAAAACAAAAAGTAAAAAAAGTGTAGACCGGGACAAAAAAGAAAAAATGTAATAAAATGACATCCATCCAAGAGAGCTCCTCTATGATAGACAGTCTTGATAGAAGTAAGCTGGAACCAAGGGGTGATAGGCAGGAAGAGAGAGAGAGCGCAGGAACAAATGAGGGTCTCGCAAGCCACAGTTTTCAATGGAGAGTCAGCAGCCAGGCATCAGCATCCTCCGGGGTGTTGAAGAATCTCACCGTGCCGCCATAAGTGACCCTCTGGGGTAAAGCATGCCTTATTGCACCCCCTTCTCCCGCATCCTCTGTCTCACCTCAATGAAGGACTTGTGCTTTTTCTGTAGCTCCGCCGAGAAGTCAGCATACAGGTGAACCGAGGTATTCTCAAACTGCAGCTTGGGGTGCTTGCGGGCCTCGCTGAGGATTCTGTCCCGGTCCCTATAGTTGAGGAAGCGGACAAGAAAGGGCCTAGGGGGGGCGCCCAGAATCCTCCTGCCAGTGGGGACCCTTGGGCCCTCTCCACCACATAGGTGGGGGACACCTCCATCATTCCCAAGAGCTCCTTGAAGAACCCCTCAGCGAAATCCGCCAGAGCATCTCCCTCTGCTCCCTCTGGCAGGCCCAGCACTCTTAAGTTGTTACGCCACATGCGATTCTCTGTATCGTCCGCTTTGGCCATTAAGGAGTCCACCTTGTGTTGCAGTCCAAAAGGCCTAAATGCTGGGCAGTATTGTCCTCAGTGGCAGAGACACGGCTCTCTGCTTCCGTGAGACAAATCTTATCCAGGTCATTGCGGGTGAGGTTACATTCCTCTGCTAGATGGTTGATCCGGACCAGCAGGGAGGTCTTGCTGTGCTCGATGGCGTGGAGGATGACCTCTGTGTCCGGGCCCACAATGCGATCCGAGGCGCTGGGAAAAGGCTCAGAGATCCGCGCCGCCTCCATCGCTGTTCGGAGCGTGCGGAGTCTCTCTGTCAAGATGGCATCAGGGCATGCGGCAGTTGGCGCTGAGTGTCTGGAGGGAGGCTCCGGCACCACAGAGCGGCGCTTGGAAGGCATGTGGGAGAAACGGGAGCGTACCCGACTGTAGTAGATCCTTCGGGGGTAAATAAAAGATCGGTAACAGCAGGATAGATGGTACAGTTACTCAGGGTTTGAGGAGCTCCCGGAGCAGATGTACACACCGCTCTACATCCAAGCCACGCCCCCTGCAAGTGGCAGTATAATCTGACTGTTTCTGAATTCGTGTGACCCTTAATGCTAGAGAAAGATTATACAGAAAGTGTAAATCCAATAAAAGTAAATCTAAAGGCAATTTTTTAAAAGTTTTGGATAGAGTAAAAAGAGATTGGATCGCCTATCAAGTCTTTATTGCTGTCTGTGTTCCACTCTCTCTATAGTCATGTTTACTGTTATCATTGAAAGTGAAGAAAATACCAAATTTTGGGTTTTCCCCAGAACAGTAAGAGATGGGAAATCTTCAAATGGGGACACAAGATCTGATGACCCTGGTGACCATCAGAAATTCCCTACTTTGAAGCGATTTCTGCCCCCTAGTTATTTTGATTATTCAACAGGAAGTAAAGGGAAATCTCCCCAATGGGACACAGATGGCAAAAAAAACCTTGATGGGTATTACTCTCCCTTACTCTATGCAAATGGGGAAAAAAAGTTATGCCTTTAGTTCTACTTTGATGTATTAATAAAAGAGGGCTGTTTTAAATACAGAATTGCAATAAAATATTTATTTACCTTGACTTTAACTTTTAAGGAACTTTTACTGTTGTATTTTGTAGTTGCTGCAGATCAGGAAAGTGACCCACCAAAACAAAATATCCTTAATGGGCCAACTACTTCAAAACGTCCCCGAAAGAGCAAAAGTGTGGAAACTGAAGAGGAGGACAGCAAAGGTAAGTTAACTGATCAGTTTATTATATATTTCATGTTGGTGTACTCCTACAAATGAAGTTTAGAGGGCACCAAAAGTTAGAACTTTACAGAGTGTTATTGTACATTTTGTTATCTCATATGTTAATTTCTTTCTGTTACACAGAACAAGTGAGAACTCTGGTGTTAAAAGGCAAAGCTCCAGTTGATCCAGAATGTTCCAGCAAAATTGGAAAGGTACATGTTAACAGAAGTCTGATATCTGTATTTGTAGTAACACTGATTACTTTGATTGATTTATTTTTTTTTTTTAATGCCTTTAAAGTCAAGAATGAATGGCAGTGCTACTACATTTGGATACTAGGTATATCTGTTTACGTTCTTGCCTGCCCAGTTCAGTGTAATGATAGTTTTCGATTTGAACTGAAGAGCTCTGACATAAGGGGTTCCTTTTATTAAAAAAAAAAAAAAAATAATAAAGTTGTTGTACTCACTTGCTCTGTGCAGTGGTTTTGCACTGAGCAGCCCCGATCCTACTGTTCCCTGCCCGGCGCTCCTGGCTTCTCCTCTTCAGCTAGTTCCCCCAATAGCAAGACGCTTGCTCTGGGGGCACTGGTGCATGCTGGCTCCCCATCCCTGCTCTATGCGTCCATAAAACACACAGAGCCGCGTTTTGCCCTCCTCCATATTGGCTCACTGGCTGTGGTGGCAGGAGCCAATGGCTCCCGCTGCTGTCTCAGCCAATGAGGAATGAGAGACCTTGGAGAGCCGCTGCTCTTGTGCACATCACTGGATGGAGAGGGGGCTCAGGTATTAGGCGGGGCTGGGAGGGGGGCGCTGCACACAGATTTTTTATCTTCAGTCATAGAATGTATGAAGGTAAAAAACCTTGAGCCTTTAAGGTTGAATATATTTTTATTAACACATTTTTAGAAGGTTACATAAACATTCACTCAGAATAAGTGAGCTCAAATACACATGTTAATTATTAATGGAGCAGTATATGTATTTTGTAAAATGAAAATTCTCAAGGAGGGTCAATATCTACAACAAAGCACTGTTGGTGAAGATAAACACAAGTATAGGAGTACACAGTAAACAACATTGAAACGAATAAGGGTAATTGCAGAGAAGTGGGCAAGGACATTGTCCTTAGTGCAGCCCAAAGAGCATAAATTCAGTGCAAAATGAGGAGACCCACAAAAACAAGTGCTCAATAATATTCATGGTAAGAATCAGAAAACAAAAGAAAAAGGTATAGCAAAAGAAATGAGAAAAAAGACAAAAGAAAGAGAGAGAAAAAACAGTGAAGACAAGTTTTCTTGGTGTGAGAAGCAAAAGAAAAAGGGGTTAGAGTCAATTAAGTTCTATTGCTAAATTTCTCAGAAAAGGAGTGATGCATCCATATGAACCAAATGTTGGTAAATGTTTCCCACTTATCAAGCTCTCTAGCTTGCATCTCCTCCATGAGCATAATTTCATTAATTTTGCTTACCCACCAACATAAGGGTGGGGTGGATGTACTCTTTCAGTTTCTGGAAATTAGTTGTCTAGTTGCAGAGAGGAAAAATCCAAGTAAGCTTGATTTCTTGAATTTAACCGTGCCCAGGGGGATGGACAACAAAGCTATGGAGGGGGAAGGGGTGAGAGGCTCATAGTTCTCTGTGTAGATGTGGAAGATCTGTGACCAAAAAGGGCAAATATGGTCTCACTCCCATTAGATGTGCAGGAAAGGCCCTCTCCTCTTGTGACAGCGCCAGCATTTGTCCGTGGATGATGGAAAGATCCAGTTGATAGTAATTTGGTCACGGAAACATCTAGACAGTAGTTTGTAGTTTTTCTCTTGGGCATAGTCTGAGATGAAGGATTTGTGAGTAAAGATAGGTGCAGTCTGCCAATCTCTGATGGGAAACTCAAACCCCAGCTCCTTGGACCAAAGTTTCATGAACACGGGTAGCGTATTGTGGGTGTGAGCCAATATTGATTTGTATATCGCTGATAAAGTGTGACGAGGAACCTCTGGGAGAAGACACAAGCTTTCAAGTACTACCAGCAAGGGTCTATGTATTTGACTCGAAGTGAATAATGATTTACAATAGGTTTAAAGTTTGTCATTTCGTCAACCACTTTATCGCAGAGGACGCAGCGTCAGGGTGAGCTATAAAGTCCCTGAGAGATGCATGTACATAGGAGTGTATAAGCAGTATACAGATGGCATAGCATTTAATGAGTCTGATGACTTGGTTCCAAATGTCTGGGGGTAAATGATCTTAGCTAGGTTGTAGATGGGGCTTTTTTTGTCCAGGGAATTCTTTAGGAAGCCTAGTTTGGTTGATAAGATTGCTGCTTCAATACCATAGTATTTGGTTGTTCTGTCATTGTGTGTTCGATTGCCTGCTGTTCCATGTCGTCTGCTGTGCTTGAGTAGTCGTGGCAATTACATTTTTATCAATCCCTGTCTCTTTTTCTCTTAGGCTCATGTCTATTGTGAAGGAGATGAAGTATATGATGTTATGTTAAACCAGGTGAGAACTGACCATTTTCATTAGTGTCATGCCTTTCTGTTATTTGTCATTTTTCTAATTTTTCACTTATGGGGTCACTAGACATTAAAAGCCACTTTAGCTGTTACTTAATAAAGTTGAACTAATTCTTGCCATGTTATGAAATGGCAGTACATCGCATTTTTAGATTCCCAGCTTTCTTGCTTGTGCTAGTATTATCAGCTTGTGAGTGGTCGTATTATCAACTTGTGAGTGGTAAATTAATGGTGTCTTAATTGAACAAATAGAAACTGTACAGTTCCTCCTACAATTTTATAACTATTCTTGCTTTTTCTTATTTATAAAGTAAATAAAAGTAATTGATGTCCCCTTTTTAAAGATTATTTGATGTGTTTATTCTTTAGTTCTGACACTGTTAGGATGCCTTTGTTGTGGTAACAGGAAAGGTATTTCAAGACTTCTGTATTCTGTTTGGAGCACCACTTACCCATGTAATATGATGTCTGAGGGTTAGATGAGTATGCTCTTGTTTCACAATCAAGCATCTCGCAGAACTTTCTAATTTTCTTCTAGTATCATAGCAGAAGAAAGGGCAGCTACCAGCCTGCATATATTCAGAGCCCATCTCTGATATGGCTGGAGCTGGGCAGATGATTGAGGGATTGTGGTTCAATTTCTGGGTTAAGTGCTGGTTCACATTAGTGCGATCACAGAGATCGCATGTAATTCCGAGCACACTGCTCCTAAATTACATGCGATCTCTGTGCGGTGCAAATTTCAGCCATACAGTTTGTATGGCTGAATTCGCACCGCAATCGCACAAAACACGCACATGACCCTTTTTTTTATCCGCAGCAGAATTGTATCGCATGGTGGTTCACACTATTGCGACCCGATTCTGTGCGAGCTTGCAGATCGCACTGCAATATGCAATCTCAACTGGGGGTGTCGTTAACTTTTGACACCCCCTGCGTAACGCATATGGCAGTGTGAACCGCCAGGGGTGCGGATGCGATGCGGAAACATGCATATTCGCAGCATTCCCGCATTGCAGAAGTGTGAACCGGGACTAAGTGGAAGCTACTGTTACTATTCTATAGCATACAAAATGAGGCACCAGGCATGACAAGAAAAATATGTATTCATTCATCTTTGTAGTAGTAGTAGTGCTTTGTATTTTTTCTAATCTTAGATTGCTATGTGGCCTGATTTAATAAAATGTTTGAAATCTGTTTAAAGGAGATGATACATTGTGTTGTTTCAGTCCTGGTTAAGTTGTATTTTGAGTTCCACATCAATGTGCAAAACAAATCAGTTTAGACTTTATAGGGTAAATTCTTTGTAAAGTAATTTTATGATTGTGATATTATATATCCTCTGAAAGAAAGGAATATCCTGTCTTCTCTTAGTGTACACATACTGTATGTTTTGCTTCCAGACTATCTCTTTCTCATTGAAACACTCAACAACACTCTTGCCTGAGCAGAGCAGGAAGGACATCACTCCTTTTGACTCTTTTAGTTAGTTAGTTAGTTTGTGTATGTAAATATGATCTTTTTCAGTAAAGCTGTAAAAGTACCTGACAAACATGTGAAAAGATGTCTGGAACTGTACCTTCCTTTTAAAAGGAGTTAAAGTGATACTAGAGGAAATAAAAAAAAAAAAAAAAAAAAATAGCAAACCTGTTATTCCTACCTGCCCTGTGCACTGTTTTTGCACAGAGCAGCCCCGATCCTCCTATTCTCAGGCCCCTCACTGCACTCTGGGCTCGCTCTCCCGTGCTGATTGCCTCCATAGCAAGCCACTTGCTATAGGGGCACTCCTGCATGCTCACTCCTGAGCCCCACTCTGTGTGTCCATTGACAAATGGCCCCGTTCTGTTTGTCAAAAATATACATTTTAAATGTCACTTCTGACTCAAATGCATGGTGTGATGCATTATGTTGAAAGAAAAATGCTGCATGTCTGTACATACATAAAGTATGTTCTAGTGCATTGGCAGATTGTTCAATTGAGTAGCCTGCCTTAACACAACTCACCAGAATGACAGTGTTAATATGGCCTTCTAGAATTTTCTATGTATTTTCAAGGCAACATAAAGAAAAAATCATGCTTTTTTTCTTTAGACTGACAAGTGAAAATTTAAAAAAAAAAAAAAAAAAAAAAACTTGTGTTACTGAAGATAATTGTGATCGCTTTAATATTTAATTTTTTATTTATTTTTTTGTCATTCATTACAGCACTGTTTCTGTTTCAAAGTATGATCAAAGATATATTTACAAATAAAATGAAAGGATAACCTTTTCTTTTAAAAAGCTTTTTAGTTCTGTTCAGCTGTTCCTGGTACTTCCAGGTAAGGGGGAAGCATTTAACTCACTCCCCTCCTTCCCATTTGACAGTGCTGGTCTTTGGTGACTGGCTGCAGTGCCTGAACAGAGCAGCAGTGTAGGGAAGGCAAGTATATGAACGCCAGTTAAAAATACCGTAATACCTTCAAACTGAGATTTTGGATATCATTATATACATTTTATTGGAAATGTTCTGAGAACATATTTTTTTTTTTAATATATTATCTGAGACCCATTTTTCGCACCTTTTCTAAAGCATGTTCTCATTTTTTTTTTTTTTTAAAGAAAAGTTGTAAGCTCCTTTTTGTTGCTCATCTACATAAAGCAAAAATGGCAAGGGGGGCACTGCATGGTAAATGGCAATAGGAAGAACACCTGAAAATGGGTCGAATACCTAAAGATGAAATCATTTTCAGAGGACCATTTTATGACTAGGTTTACAATGTTGTTGACTGAAGGAGGCAAATCCAACCCCAATGAGGCAGCTCTCAGTTTTTGGATGATGTCATCCTGGAGTCACATTAAAACACTCAGAGAAGCTTACTTAGGGACTTCTAGTTTGATATGCATGGCACATTGCATGGTGAATAGTGAGTGTTAATTTGGTTGTGTGATCACCAACAGGAAGGGATAACCAGACACTATGAACATCACCGCCATGGTGAAGAATACCAATACGAACTACAAGGGCATTTCCATCAACCTTCCCTGCAGTACCATTCTTGGCACTCCATGCCTGATTATAATGCTCAACCTAATCCACAGGTTCAAGTTTTAGATCTTCCTCCATCCGAGACATTTGAAAATGAAACTGTTGACTTAAGACAATCCCCTGATTATCCAAATGAAGTACCTACCCGCAGTTTTCTGGAAATTGATAATGCAGAAGTGCACACTTCTTACTCCCAAAGGAAGTCTACAGTTTGGGATTTCTTTCACCTAAAAGACCCCAGTATTGGCATAAGAAATGCCACAAGTGCCTTTTGTAACCTGTGCACTAGAGAGGTGAAACGCGGGTCCACTCCAGGAAGACTGGGAACCACGGCCATGCGCAACCACCTGGCCAAGCATCACCAAAGAGAGTGGGCAGCGACTGGCACTACAGGCATAATAACTGCACCTTCCGCACCAGCTACCTCCCATTGCCACTATCCAGTGGCCTCCACCTCCCGAACACTCCCTCAGGAACCAGGATTGCCACTTTTGCACTCAGTGCTTGACATCTGTTACTGCTTTTTTGCTACTGTCTGTACTTTGTGTGGGGCAATGATATCACGGGGAGAAACTGTCAGTGCCAACCGTGAATATCTGATGCTGCAGCATATGCAATCTTCCCACAGCAACATTTTGAGGGTGTCACTTAGTGAAATGCAGGGAGCAGGTGGTGCAGATGATAACAGCAGTTCTTCTTTATGAATATTTTCCAAATAAATGTCAATTGCATAGACTATATCCTTGCCCCCTGACATTAAATATTGAATCTATTTTTATTTTATTCATATAGTGTAAATAGGTTGTTTAAACCTGTTAAGATTGCTTTATAGAAAATGTTATTGGCAAATGCACTTAATCAAATAAGCAAGTTTGTCAGAGTATTACATTTTTTTTTTTTTTTTTTTTTAATGAGATACTCTTCAGGACAGGGATTATTTCCCAGGCATTATTAAACACATGAGAGCATTGGAAGTGCTCTTTATTGATCATATGAATTTTTTGAAAATCCTTATTGTCAAGTTGTTATTGCTCCCTGCATAGAAAAGAGAGCAGTTTTTCACTGTACAACAGAGCTACCAAACAGCAGGTCTGATATCACTGGAGTTGGACAAGATTTCTTTTGTTGTAGTGGATGTTTGCATGTGTAAACACTGGAAATCTACTCATTAAATAACTTATGCAGTTTGTATCTCAAAAGTAAACAGTTCATTAGAAAACATGCCTGATTTAAATTTTTTTTTTAAGTTTTTTAAAAAAGTTTTTAATGAATGCGTTAAAATATTTGGCACTCACATTTTGCGTGCGATATTTGGCACTCAAGTTTTATGTTGTGTTTTTGGTTTATCGCAATTATTTTTTTCTCAGGCTAACAGTGCACCAGAGGAAGATTTGGTTTGTGGATGAATATGCACAAACATATTGTGAAACTAAACATTGTTAGTGTGCCTTTAATCTCCCTCTACTGCAATGTTACAAATAATCACCATCCCGAGCGAAGGGCATATTTCACACTCATGCATTGTTTTCTTACTGGCCACATCAATGTTATTTTGTGCGTTCCTAAAAAAATGTACTTCCTAAATAATGAGATAAATACCCAATGTATGCTTTTTTTGTTTTTGTTTTTTTGTGAATTGACTTTAAAGATTTACATAAATTTTTGTTTTCGGTATTTACCACAAATTGAAAGTTTTGCTTTTATGAAATAACTTTTATTATCGCATGCAATATTTAAAGAAATATTTAAAAATCTGTATTTTAATTATTCAGATACAGTATATGGGTCTAAAAGAAAACCATGTAATTTTAGTGTTTTGCTGCAAACACCAGTTTTTCCAGCAGGTGGTGCTGTAGACGAAAAGTATATTTGCATATCCTGATAGCGTTCACCCACTAATATAGTCCTGTACATTTTTATCTTCAAAAATGTTATTTAGATTTAATCTAGTGTATGTATTTATATTTTTTACCATAACTATTCAGGCATTGAAAACAGGATTTATTGTTTAAAATGTTTATTGTTTGAGAGACAGCATCATGATTATAAGCACCTGACACTTGAACTCCACCGGAGGCATCTTTCTATCTTAGAACTAGGGATCGAACGATTATTGGCAAGGCCGATATATCGAGGGCCGATATTGACTTTTGCTGATATATCTGTATTGGCCCCCAAAACTGGCCGATATTCCAAATTTTGCTCATTTGAGGGTAAAATTATGTCACATAGCATAATTCCATTTACAAATGTTATTGAATATGCCACTCACATATATACAAATTAAAGATATAAGCAATGAAGTGATGTCATGACATCACTTCCGGTTAGTGGCGTCAGATTAAAAAAAATGACCGCATTCAAAACAGCCAAACTTGGCGTTTTGAATGCTTTTAGGTGCAGAGGAGGGGGTTGGGGACTTTTAGACCCCCAGATCCCTCCACAAGAGTACCTGTCAAGTGATAAAAAAAAAAAGTGTACAAAAATATCGGCCGATACCGATATGCAATGGCCAAAATATCGAAATTGGTCGTTCACTACTTTGAACACAGTGTTCATGTGTACTACCGCGGCTTATTAGCATTGGGCCCAACGTAAGAAGAGTGTGCTGTATAAAAATTTATTGTAGTTAGCTTATAGTAATCTGCTTCAACTGTTATCTCTGCAGTCTAGATCAGAACATGAAACAAGGTTCTGATTGGTTATTTGTAACAAAACGTTTGCTGTTGGCTAACTTTCCATACTCCAATCCATTTTTCATGATAAAGACAGAGGAATTTATTAAAACCTTTAAAAAAGAATTCATTATAGGTACAGTATGAGTATAGGTACCTTTTTTTTTTTTGAGACTTTATATTGGCCCTGTAACATGTACACTTATATACAGTATGTATTTTAGTTTATAAAGTAGCCCTTGAAAAAGTTATTCGGGTGTTTTAGGCGAAGAATAGTTGCCAAAATCTTAGCTGCCATGTAGGCAAAATAGGCAACCTAGATGTAGTTTTCCAAGCCCTTGTGTACCTTTATGACAGTACAGTGGCTGTATAACTGATCATAAAAAATTATGCTATACTTTACCTGGTTCAACCAAAAATTAAATGGGGTGTATATCCACAAACATAAACACAACTAATAACACAACCAAATGTGACATGCGCAGTACACAAACCTGTGAAAGTCTCTATTGAAAGGAACAGGAAGTTGACAAATGCAAAAAACTTCCAAATAAAGTCCAAAAAATAGGTGCAAATAAATGTTCTTAATGATGAAGTGTTCATAAATCAGGTTGCAGGTGCTGAATACACAGGTCCCTCGTGTCACCAAATTATGAAGGAGGAAAAGGTACCCTTACCGACTAATGTCTTGAGCATGCATGATGTTAAAAAACCCATGGAATACTGCAAGGAATCTTCAGACTAAAAATCATTCACCTCGTGCAAACAAATGTGAATGGACTCTTACCAGATGTCACATAAACAATCGCTTAAAGGAAGGGTTAAAGATGGACTTCTCGATTCCTCCGTTTATCCAAGAATAGGTGTTTCTTAAAGAATCCTGCCTCTTGGGTGTTGAGCATAAACCTGGTGCTTAAGATGGCTCCCAATATGCATCCTCAGGATAGCTCCCCATATGTCAAGAAAATATAGGCAGGCAATAGTGCATTATCTTCTTAACAACAGAATTTATTAACGGAAACACACTTACATGGATGGAAAACAATTGGACAGGTAACAGATGTTCGCGGCCACTCTGCAGCTCGGTCCGCGAGTAGTGATAGCGCTGCTTCTCTACCCGACGCGTTTCCATGAAGGCGTCCACTGAGATTGGAGCTATCCTGCGGATGCCTATTGGGAGCCATATTAAGCACCAGGTTTATGCTCAACACCTAAGAGGCAGGATTCTTTAAGGAACACCAATTCTTGGATAAACTGAGGAATCGAGACATCCATCTTTAACCCTTCCTTTAAGCGATTGTTTATGTGACATCTGGTAAGAGTCCATTCACATTTGTTTGCACGAGGTGAATGATTTTCAGTCTGAAGATTCCTTGCAGTATTCCATAGGTTTTTTAACATCATGCATGCTCAAGTCATTAGTTGGTAAGGGTACCTTTTCCTCCATAATTGGGTGACACGAGGGACCTGTGTATTCAGCACCTGCAACCTGATTTATGAACACTTCATCATTAAGCTGTTTGCTGTAACTGCTTATAAAGCATTAGCTGGACTTTGGCTCCAGTTTGTTACGGTATGTAATTCTGCTAGTGTATCCGATCCCCCCCCAGACTGACAATGCTGCCCTCCAAATGTGTCCTCTGAACTCCTTCATCCAGAGTGGAGGCACTCTAACACAGGAGGTGAGTTAGGCTGGGTTCACACATGTGCGGTGCGAATTGAAGCTCCGTTTTCACAACTAATTGACAAAGTAGTTGTTCAGTATTTCAGGTCAGTTTCTGATCAGGATCAGGTCAGGATTACATCAGGATCAGTTCAGGATTACATCAGGATCAGTTCAGGATTTTATCCTGTTCACAACTGAATGACATGTGCGATTCAGAAGCATTCCCAAAGAAGTCAGTGGGCCTGAATTCGCACCTGAGCCGGACCGCACCGCTCAGAAAACTGATAGGACTTTTTAAATTCGCATTGAATCTGCACTCTGGCTGCACCAGACATATGTGAGCAGGCACAATAGAAAGCAATGTTCTTTCACATGTTATGCGAATTGATTGCGGTTCAAAACGCAGCCAATTTGCATTTGTATGAACCAAGCCTTATTGGCCAGATGAAAACAGAGGGGGAAAAAAGCCTAAAAAAATAAAAAATGCTGCTATATATTGCATTTTTGGTTTTGGCCTTAATACCGCTTGTCCTATGCAGACTTGTCTTTGTTTGAGTAATTGCTTCCTAATCTGGAGGTGTATCGGGGGGGGGGGGGGGGGAGAGGGAGGGAATCTCTGCAAAGTAAAGGAAAATTTCTTCTCAAACAGTTGCTATCAGAACAATTGTCCTTCATTAAAGGATTTTGCCTCCTATCCTGGTCTGTGACAGCTGTAAGGTTTTGATTTCCCCAGTACTTACTACTGTCCCAATCTCAGTTGTCACGAGGACAAATCAAAGCGAGAGTGAAATTCGATGTTAACTTCTTTATGATATGCAGCAACCTAGATTTCAGATTGTTTCAATAGTAGAATGTGGTGATTTCATGATCTTTTAAAGAATTACATTGGTAAATTTTTATTACATTTACCTGGAATTTGTTCTTTAAATGTTATTAAAGGAACTAATATGCAATGGGTATGTTTCATTATTCCTCCATCACCAAATGCCAAATTTAAAAAAAATGTATGTATTGGAGATTCCTATGGACGCTATTTATAACCTTTGAACATGCAACAGCTGTTGTATTACACAGAATAGTCATGTAAAGCTAAATACGATGTTGCAGGTTGCTGCCTAGTGTATGTTACAACTATCATTATCCACTTGAGAGCCGGTTCACATTAGCACGACTTGTCAGCCTGACAAGTCGCACTCCCTCGCGGTCCATTGACCGCTACTGGACCCGTTCTAATAGGAGCGACACAAGTCGCTCCGACTTAGAAAAAGGGTCCTGTACTACTTTGGGGCGACATCGGAGCGACTTGCATAGACTTCCATTATGTGAAGTCCCTGCAAGTTGCTCCGAAGTTGTGGTGCATGGTAATGCACAAGTCGCCCCCGAAGTAGTAAGGAGTCGTGTCGCCTCAGTGTGAACCGGCTCTTATTGTAAATTGCTTTGGATATGCACAACAAAACCATCATAGACCCCATTCAGACTAGCGCGATTGTCAGGCGACTTGTCAGCCTGACAAGTCGCGGTCGCTCTCTCGCCATTGAGTAGTACAGGACCCGTTCTAATAGGAGCGACACAAGTCCTGTACTACTTTGGGGCGACCTGGGAGCGACTTGCATAGACTTTCATTATGTGAAGTCCCTGCAAGTCACGCCGAAGTCTCTGTGCACCGCAACTATACAGGTCGCCCCTCGTAGTTGGATCACCTCAGTGTGAACCGGCTCTTATAAACAACATTTTCTTTTTTTGTCATTCTCTATTGGGCAGTTTTCTTTATGATCGCTTCTTAATTCCTTATTAATCAAGGCCCTTTTTGAAACTGGTGTAGAATCTTAAGTCAATTAAAATCTTGCATCTTTTAAGCTCTTTATAGTCCTGTACCCCTACATTATGATCTCCTTAGTATACCCTTTTCTGTTGCTAATTAGTATTTCAAGTAGCACTGTTGTAGAATACCAACCTAACTCCTCTTAGAGCCGTTAAATCGCCTGCAGTAAAAATCAGCATTCATAGTTCTAATATACATTAGAATAATTAATACGTGCGACTTTTTTGGTCAGTGGTTTTAGGTGGAGTCCTTGAAAATGCATCTGTAAACATTTATAAAATGCATATGGCTTAATTTTCATTAAAATTTCAAAACTGGTGTGAATTAAACCAAACCCCTCTGGAATAAAATGTAAATTAGTAATATTTGCGACAGTCATCGTGAAAGTGAATTAACAAATCTTATGTTTTTGTAGACTAACCTGCAGTTTAATAACAATAAGTACTACCTGATCCAGCTGCTTGAAGATGACAGTGTTAGAAATTTCTCTGTCTGGATGCGCTGGGGACGAGGTGAGTCTTTATAAGGTTTCATTTAGATTTTAGTAAAGCTGCTTTTAACCAAATACCCACCAATGTGTATTCTTTGCCAGTGGGAAAGGTGGGTCAAAATTCTTTGGTTTCATGTGGAGGAGACCTTCTAAAGGCAAAAGACGTTTTTCAGAAGAAGTAAGTTTTTTTAATCCACTATTCTTTTCTGTAATATGAATGCATTGTGTGTTATTTCTGCAGATTATCCCTTAGGATTGTTTTTAATTTGTCAATTTCCTGTAGCCACAACGGACCCTAGGTCTGTGCATGCAACTAACCCATGTAGCAAAACCCTTTTCCCCCCTTCCAGTGAATGTTATGACTGCCTGTGTCAAAGTTTTAGGATTGTCCTCTTGTTAAAGGTTAGAATCTGTACACTTTTAGAAACCCATCCTCTGATTCATTGCTATGGATTGCTACCAAAACTCATCTGATGTGAGGAACAGCTTCTTCAAATGCTTGTATAGTGGTAGGGTCACATGAAAATTTTCTTTAGTACATTCAATGACATGACTAATGTGTTCAAAAGTACTTTCCTTTTAAAGGATAAGTTAACCTTTGGGAACATATTATATGATCCACCCAGTGTGGAACATGTAACATGTTCCCAATGCTGCAGCTGCTGTCTGATTCCTCCTCCCCTGTAAAAGCAGTACAGGGAAAGATTTCCCGTACTAGCTGTCAGTTTTTTAAATCAGCGGGGCTCCACCCAAACTAGCGCATCATTTATTCACATAGCTTTGCGTGTGAATGAACTACAAGCCCCAACATCCTTTGTGGCCGTTGGCTTGTAGTTCTCAATGAACTACCATGGCGCTGTGGAGCGCCATGGTACTTAGATTCTTCCTGTCAGTGTATCTGCTTGCCCGTACAGGATGTATAGGCACACAGATAAACCAAAAGATCTGTGGGAGACCTGGTGCAATGCTTTACAGACTCCCCAGGAAAAAAAATAATTAAATGCACTTTTTTTTTTTTTGCCTGCAAAAAAATGTGCATTTATTTATTTTATTTTTTTTTTTTTAAGTGAACTTATCCTTTAACATTCAATTTTGGAGTGAATGGATATCCCACACAAAAACCATATTCACTGTTGAAATTGTAGAAAAAAACATTCTATCTTGCTGCCTAGAATTTTCTCATCACTATGGTCTAAAATAAACGTCAGATTGACCCCACTAACAATTCAAAAATCGTAAGAGCCTTCTTTAAAAAAAAAAAAAAATAATAATTTTAAACTAAATTTTAGTAGTGTTTGACCAAGTTTAAATCTTATTGGAAGCTTTCAGTCTGATGCCACCTTAAGGGCAAGTTCACACCACATTCAGTCAAGTGCTTTTTTTTTTTTTTCTGCATGCAAAGTAGGTTATATGGCCTTCAATGCCATAGTTTACACCAGAGAGGTCAGTTCCAAGGCATTTCAGAAAAAAAAAAAGTAGAACATGCTGCATTTCTCTTTCGTTTATGATGGACATAGCTCCTGATATTCATAGCCATTGGTTATACTGCCCCCTACAGGAATAGGACACTAGACAGAAAATAATTCTGGCTACCCCCATGGGTAGTCCCAGGGGGTATACTCCCTCTCTCTGCTATAGTCACTCAATTTTTTTTTTCTGCCTAGTCAGGAGTAAGGACCTAGTTCCTTGCTGGGATCTCTGGTCCTGGCAATTTTATTCTTTTTAGATAGAACATTTTTTCTCCTTGATTTTTCCTGTGAGCTCTACAGTCAGCTGCCGGACTGGGCGATGGGCTGGATAATCTAGATCCAGTGGTCAACCCCAGTCTGGCTAGCGAGAGCGCTCAGTCCTTAGCTCTACGCTAGGTCCGTTGCGACATAGCACCACTGGACAGAGTTAAACGCCTCGCGAGGTCACATACCAACGGGTCTCGGCCTGAGTCGCAGCGTTCTTCCTGGACGACAGCCCCCCATTTAGATGCATTGAGTCATGCCCGCCTGGTTCCTAGTATGGTAGCTGTCCCTCCTCTCTCCCTGGAGGGTTTTGAGATAGACGTGTGCCCCTCCTTGGGAAGGTCCCCCGGTTCCCCTCCTTCCTGCAGGCACCCCCCCTTGCCAGGTCCCTCATCCTGCCCCCCCACCGCCACGCTGGGTCTGTTTGAGGAGTGGTCTGGCCACTTTCTTGGGATGAGGGCAGGGTGCTAAATGGCGATGGGAGCCAGGGGAGTGCACCGCCAATGACTGGATGATCAACTGTGCAGGGGGGGGTTGTACCTAGTGGGGGCCGCCATTTTGTTGTAGCATGTGTGTTTCTATACACGGTGACCATGTTTGTGTAGTCCAGTGGCCATTTTGTTGCGGTTTGCCATTGAAAATTGCAGCAGCCATGACAGTGGAGCCCTGTGGGCATCTATTTCATGGGAGCCCCTCCTCATCCCCTGGTGCTAACTCCTTGATCATATTCCTTCCTGATTGCCCCACTTGTAGTGCAGATTCTCCTGGTGGCTGCAGGTGCTTGTCTCTGCGGGAGGTGAGTCTGGTGGGGTCCTCTCCCTCCCTGAGAAGTCATAAGAAGTTTTTTCGTCCCTCAGGGTCGACTGCCAAGGGCTCAAAGCCTTTCAGGGCCTCTTCTGTAGGATCCAAAGGAACCTGGTCTAGCAAGCCAAGATTGGGCTTCTCCATACCTGTGGACAAGGCTCCTTCTGCATGAAGGTGTGCCCTCACCCGTATCGGGGGTGAGGGTCTGGTTTCCGGACCTCTGGACTTCCCGTGTCAAGTGGGTCCACTAAGTCACTCGGTCTGACTACAAGATAGAGTTTCGCTCTTCTCACCCGGCAAGTTTTTTTCCTTCCAACTTGGGCCTGTTTGGGGCGGTACAAAATCTGTTCCTTCAAGGGTGGCTGTCCCGATTTCAATCTCGGAACGTTTTCAGGGTTTTTTCTCAGACCTGTTCATAGTTCCTAGGAAGAAAAACAGAGTGTGTCCAATGCTGGACCTCAAGGCGCTAAACTGCTTTGTGTGGATACAGAAGTTCATAGTGGAGTCCATTTGAAAGGTGGTGGCATCCCTGCGTCAGGGGGGACTTCCTCGCCTCTATTGATATCAAGGATGCCTACCTTCACATTTCAATATGTGCCAGTCACCAGCGTTTTAATCAGGCAATGCCATGGCCGTGGCTTATGTCTATCACCAAAGGGGCACAAGAAAGTGTCCTGGCAGCTCTTGGGGTAGCCAGGAAATTCTAAGGTGGGCAGAACCGTTCGTTCCAGCCCTCTCCACCGTACACATTCCCGGGTGGAAAATTGGCTGGTTGATTACCTCAGTCGTCAGACCGCGGGGAGTGGTCCCTTCATCTGGAGGTGTTTCATCAGTTATGTCTCCAGTGGGGCACCCTCGAGGTGGATCTGTTGGTGTCTCGGTGCAACAGAAAGGTGCAGAGGCTTGTGGCTTCATCAAGGGATTCTCTGGTGGATGCCACAGACACGCTGGTGGCCCCGTGGGGTCAGTATCATCTGATTTACCCCTTCCCTTCTCTCAAGCTTCTGCCAAGACTTCTACGCAGGATCGAGGCAGAAGGGATTCCGGTCATCTTAGTGGCTCCAGACTGGCCTCGCCGGGCTTGGTACGCCGATTTGGTGCGGCCGGTTGCCGACATTCCTTGGCAGCTTCCTCTCAGGGAGGATCTGCTGTCCCGAAGACCGATCTTCCATCCTGCTTTAAAGTCGCTGGCTTTGACGGCTTGGCTGTTGAACGCCAGTTGATTTTGGATAGGGGTTTATCAGAGTCTGTGATTCCTACACTGTTGAAAGCTATGAAATCTACCTCTAGGAAGATCTACCATTGTACGTGGAAGACATACATTGCATGGTGTGAGTCTCTTGGGGTTCTTCCTCTGTGGTTTGGATCTTGACCTTCCTTCAACGGGGGGTTGAACAGAAATTGGCTTTGAGTACCGTCAAGGGTCAGGTGTCGGCTTTGGTGGTCTTCTTCCAACGACCTTTGGCAACACACTCCCTGGTGCCTACTTTTTTCAGGGTGTCCATCATTTGGTTCCTCCAGTGTGGGCTCCGTTGCGACCTTGGGATCTTAATTTGGTGCTTTCAGCTCTACAAACCTCCCTTTGAAAATTTTCGGAAGATTCTCCTGCTTACAATGTCACAGAAGGTGGACTTTTTAGTTGCTATCACACAGGGTGTCAGAAACTGTCGGCGTTATGCTGTCGTTCACCTTACCTGGTGATTCACAGGGATAAGGTGGTTATTTGCCCCTTTCCGTCGTTCCTTCTGAAGGTTGTCTCTGATTTTCATTTGAATGTAAACATTGTGTTGCCTTCCCTGTGTCCCAGGCCTAAACATCTGGAAACAAACACAAGGAAATTGGCTTGCATGCCTTGGATGTGGTCTGGGCAATTAGGGTGTACCTGGCAGCTATGGAGTCTTTGAGGAAGGGACTCTCTCTTTGTGCTCACAGATGGACCTCAAAAAGGGTTGTCTGCTTCCTCTGCGACCATTTTCAGACGGATCATACAGACAGTGGTTCAGGCCCATTCCATTAGGGGTCAGGTTCCTCCTTTTCCTGTCAAGGTGCACTCTACAAGGCCACTTAGTGTCTCCTGGGCTTTCCGTCATCAGGCATCAGTGACGTAGGTTTGCAAGGCGGCCACCTGGTCATCGGTGCACACTTTTACAAAGTTTTATAAAGTGGATGTGTTAGCATGCTGTGGATGCTTTTGGCCGCAAGGTTTTGCAGGCTCCTGTTTGAGGACCTGATCCTCTTTGAGGGTGCGTTGTTTTGTTTTTTTTGTTTTTTGCTTTTTTTCAGGTGGGCCCCAGTTGTTTGGTTGAGCTCCTGTTTCCTGGTTGGCTAATGTTTAGCCTTGGGAATTGTTTTGTTGTTCCCACCCCTCATGTTTAACACTGCTTTGGAATGTCCCAATGGTTATGAATATCAGGAGCCGTGTCCGTCAATAAACGAAAGAGAAAATGTTTTTTTTTTTCTTACGGTGAAATCCATTTTCACAGCACCCATCCCTCTGTGGAGTTCTAATTCTCCTGACACCGCTTGTAACAAAACTGAGTGGCTATAGCAGAGAGAGGGAGTATATCCCCTGGAACTGCCCATGGGTGTAGCCAGAATTATTTTCCGCCTAGTGTCCTACTCCTGTAGGGGGCAGTGCAACCAATGGTTATGAGTATCAGGAGTTGTGTCCGTCAATGAACATCAGAGATATGGATTTTATGGTAAGTCAAAAATCCCATTTTTTTCCTTCACTGGACTGTACTGGAACGTGGTAAAATGCACCGAAATGCACAGGAATGCTATCAAAAACACACCAGACCCCCCAGTACAGTGGGAAAAAAAGAAGGAAAAATGCATCTGGAATGCATCCAGAAACACGTAAAAATGCATGAGAAATGCATCGGAACGCTCTAAAAACGCACATGCAGAAATGCATCTGGAACAGAGCAAGAGTGCGTTTTTGTGGTGTGAACCAGCCCTCACCTCATGTACACTGGGCATTTGACCAACTCTTCTAAACACCTTTATCCTGGCAGGAGAAAAGCCACATTTGTGCAAATGCGTTCAGGCACATTTAAGTGCGTCATGCGTTTGGGAATTTATTAGTTTGGCCAGAATATTCTTTTTTCTGTCGGTTGAAATAAACGTCCAATTGTTTGCTTGCTCCTGTACATGCTGGCAGTGGGTTTTCTGCCTCTAAACGCCAATGTGTGCATGGACACATAGGCTAACACTGAGGGGTGTTTAGAGGCAAAAAAACCCAGCAAGATACCTCTAAAAGCAGCCTTTAAAGCAACCAGTGTGCATGAAGCCTAGGAGTAGAGAGGGGTCCCGGACAAGCACAAACACTACTTCAATTTTTTGATATAATGAATCTGCAGTTACATTTTATAATTATGCATTTTTCTTATCAGGTTTTTTGATAAGACCAAGAATGTTTGGTCTGAGCGTGGAGATTTTGAAAAGGTTGCTGGTAAATATGACATGTTGCGTATGGATTATAACGCAACCATAGAGGTACATGCTCGTGTATATGTTATCAAGTTTTCTGTTTGACAAAACCCAATTCTGAACTGCTTACAAATGGTCCACATTGTTTGGATTGCCCACAGGAAGAGAAAAATCTTGTGGAAGTAGACAAAGCATCCGACATTCCCAAACCTGAGTCCAAGTTGGAAAGCTCAGTTCAGGCCTTGATCCAACTGATTTGTAACATGCAGAACATGGAGGAGACTGTGCTGGAGATGAAGTATGACACAAAGAAGGCACCTCTGGGTAAGAAAATTGCTTCAGACCAATGTATTATGCATACAAAAATGCATCATTTACACACACTTTAATGGTATATTCCAAATGGATAACTTCTGTCTTCTCCAGGAAAGCTCACAGTGGAGCAGATCCGTGCAGGTTACAGCTCACTGCAACGTATTGAGGACTGTATTAAACTACAAAAACTTGGCAAGCATCTTCTTGAAGCCTGCAATGAATTTTACACCAGAATCCCCCATGATTTTGGGTACATGTATATCAATTTAATTATGCAAAAATTGGTAGCTGTTACCTTACCAAAATGTTATACATTTTTAACTTGTGTTCTCTTAAAATTTAGACTAAGAACACCCCCGTTAATTAGGACGGTAGAGGACCTGGCTTTGAAAGTGCGCCTCCTAGAGGTAAGAGTTGCAACTTTCTTTATTACAGCCTATGTCAGTGGTGGGCAACTGGAAAATTATACAGGGCCTCAAGCATGCCCCCCCCCCCCCCCACTTCCAGAGGGCCACACAATCGCAGTGCATTTTCTCACCTCCAACACACAAACATTTCGGTCCTTCTGCATTTTTTGCAGTGTATCGCAATTCACACTGACAAAATTGGAGCACAATAACCCCCACCCCTGCATTGGTGTCAGTGGCTACAATAATATCCCTCATCATGGGTGTCAGTACTATTAACAATAACACACATTGGTGGTTAGAGGCAGTGAATGTTAAACTCCCATCTCTACCCTGCATTGATGCTCAGTGGCAGTTAAATTTACCCCACTGACCCAACATTAATGGACAGTGGCAGTGATCGTTAAACCCCCCCCGCGCAATGGGGGTAATTGAAAGTCAAGCATCCCATCCACCCTGTATTGGTGTTCATGGCAATAAAAGTTACTCCTTCCCCCCTCTTTATTGTTGGTTACAGCAGTGAAAGCAGTAAACCCTCCCCCCCCAACCCTTATTGGTGGTCATGGCATTGAAGGTTTACAGCTCAACCCTATGCTACTTGTACTCCTTGTACTTTGCTCAGATCAGTGGTTGACCTAGACTAGGAGCTTCAAAACTCACACAAAATATATACCCCACAGGAGGTCATCCCCCTTGTGATCATATTACCCACCAGGGCCTGATTTGTCATCTGATCGCTTCACTTTATAGCCTACTATAAATCCATAACTTTCCCTGATGTAGGCCCATGTGTCTAGCTCCACTTTATAAAGATCAGAAATTGTATGTTACCATTCCAAAGCAGGGTGATGGCCAGAAAGAATGATGAGATTCAGATGCAGCTAGGTGTCTTCTGAATTGTGCAAAACCATTAAAGGATAAGTCCACCCTAAAACTAAAATCTCTGCATTTATAAATCTCAATGATCTAACACTAATCTATCTAGCCCTGTAAAGAAGAAATCAGCATACTTACCTTTTTTGAAGCCAATTCGACCCGGTCTCCAGCGGCGGAAGCTCTGCAGAGGACACGGCCGACAACAGCTGTGAAATGAATGGAAAGTGACGTCACCCATAGAGTTGATATGGGGCTCTTGTTGTCAGCTGTGTCCTCTGCACCCGCCTCCACATCAAAGCCGCAGCTGACAGGTCAGCATGGGATCGGGTCAGAATGGCTTCAGAAAAGGTAAGTATACTGATTTATTCTTTATAGGGCTGGATAGGTTAGTTTTAGATTGTGGAGGTCTTTAGATGCAGGGATTTTAGTGTTAGGGTGGACTTATCTTTTAAACCAGTGTTCTTACAACAGTTTCTTTTCAGTCATTAAACCAGTGTTCTTAAAACCGTTTTCTATTCAATTGTTATATACTTTCAATTTCTATTCAATTGTTAATCACTGCATGTTAAACATGCATATAAAACCAATCATTAAGAAATTAATTCCCTGTCCCCTGCAGGCTTTGGGTGATATTCAGATTGCAGTGAAGCTGGCAAGTATGGATCTCGGCTCCCATGAGCACCCACTGGACAGGCATTATCGACAGTTACATTGCTCTCTGGAGAATTTGGATAACACATCAGATGAATTCCAGGTATAACATTTCTCTTGCAGATTTATAAAGAGTTCTCCACCTTGTCTACATTGCCAAACGTTATACAGCCTGTTTTAGCAGGGGAAGTTACAGATAAGCTGGGTTTTAAAATGAATGTTCACATAAATTAACAAAATTTGTCTTTATATTGGCCTCTTGTAAACCAATCGCTTTTTCAGCAGTACTCAGACTAGGAGCCAATCAAGTTTTGCATTTTTTTTGTGCTGCCAGTCTAACACAGAGCTTGCTTATATGATAATATAGCTATTTTACTATCCAATTAATCTATATTGCTCTAACAGTTAGGGTTAGGGTCCTGCAGATGCTGTCTTGCAGTGGCATGTGAATCGCAACACTGCCTAAACAGAATTAGAAAGTTGTTGTTAGGTAACTGTTCACACATACTGTATATTCCAGCTGCAAATTTTGTTGCTTGCCTAAAGTTCTTCTTTGGAGAACCCTGTTCTCTTGTTTTCTTTGTGAATAACGTTACCAATCTTCAGTCCAGACTTGACACACATTTTTTCATTTTCAATTCCTGAAAAGCTTATTGAGCGCTACCTGAAAACAACACATGCCTCTACTCATAATGATTATACTATGACCTTGGTAAATGTTTTCCGGATAAACAAAGAAGGCGAGGAGACAAACTTCCGAGCGGACCTCCCCAACAGGTACAGCAAACCATATGAATCCAGTCTGATTTTTATCAAATTGGACAGCCTTATTGTATATAAAAATATTGTATTTAGATTAAATTAGGTAAAAATGAAAAATGCCCAGTATTCTTTCTGCCAGTAGTCACTGTCTAGTCCTTTCAATACAGAATTATTTTTCTTTGCCATTAAGGGACACTGGAAGTCATCAAGTTTAGGCTATACAGTCATCTACAGGAGATTGCACACTGGCAATTTAAAAAACACTGTAGTCTTGCCCAGTATTACCCATTTTACTACCAGCATGCCCCTGTTTCTCCTAGTGTCCTAAGAGAATGAAGATCTTTTCTTCAGCTCGGCTAGGAAAAGTCTAACCATGTTTTTACTAGCTTTTTTTTTTCTTTAAATTGTCTTTAATTGTTTGTTCAATTAAGATTTCCTACCACCAGGGCCAGGAGTCACTTTGCCTATGAAGGGTTTTCCAGATATTCCTGCATATTACGTAATGCTAACTATCCGGAGCTAGACAGGCTGTGGGACTGGATACTAGATACGGGGTCCAATTCATTGCACAACTATACAGAGGGGGTACTCTCAAGGATTTTCAGACGCTCCGGGTTGAATTTGGTCTCCCTAACACATTATTTTTCCAATATTTACAGTTGAGGCATGCTATTACATCGCAGACCAGGGAGTCCCCGTGGGGCTTGTGTAACCCGGTAATTTTACTTTGCCTAGTGAGCTCAACGGTTAAAAAGGGACACATTTCCTCCCTATACTCCTCTTTTATGGATAAGGTCTCGAGAGCTATGTCATTTAATTGCAGGGATGCCTGGGCAGACGATATAGGGACTAGAACGTCGGAAAAGTGGACGGGTATCCTTGATAATGTGCTCAAGGTATCTCTGTCCTCCACACAGAGACTCACACAATTGTTCATACTGCACCGCACTTACCGGACCCCTCAACGTTTGCATAGCTGGTGGAGACGGGACTCCCCGTTCTGCCCCTGATGCAAGATACACGAGGGCACGCTTCTACATATGCTTTGGTGGTGTCCAAAACTGCACCGTTACTGGACCGAGGTGTTGCACTCCATAAACACTATCTGGAGGCTATAGCTTCCTCTGGACCCAAAACTCTGTATTTTGGGTTGGTTGGATGAAGAATTATATACTCCAGGGGTGTTTGTGGCAGTCCTTAGGACCCTATTTCTTGCCCGAAAATTGATAGCGAGGAAATGGGTCTCCCCATCTGCTCCCACTCATACGGAGTGGATGGAGGAAGTCAAATCTCTGTTGGCCAGGGAACATCTCACTTACATGCATAGAGGGAGCACCATGAAATTTGAGCGCATTTGGGGGCCTTGGTTGGATGTGCCGGGGCTGGCTCCCCTTCATCTGGTCACGAATAGGATCATGGGGGGGTGAGCCACTCCTCCTCTTAATATGTTACCGACATACCTGGTTATTCTGAGGCAGCGCCTGGGCGGCTGCGGAGAGGCAGTGGGAGGCAGGGACCATTAAAATACTTCCGCCCTGTTGGGCTGGGAAGCTATTACTGGGGGAAGGGGAATGCGGAACGTCCCCACATTGGGCTGTGAGGTTGCACCACTTGTTTTTCTTTTTTTCTTTCTCGCTTACCTTAATTTTTCTTTCCGGTGTAGTGTTGTTTGTTTAGACTGATCCTCAATTATTGAAAGGCCAACTTACGACGCTGATTCCTGCACTGGTCTGATCTCCTTGAACCTAGGGGGCCTCATAATTTATATGTGTTCCTTACTCCAGCCGTACCCCAATTGTGTATTTATGACTTTATTCAATCCAGTGTTATTTGCTGATATACACCGGTACAGCCTTATTTTTTTTTTTTTTTTTGTGTTGGATGTTTTTTCTCCTTTTTCCTCTTTGCTGTTGTTTGTAACGAAAAGTTTCTTAATAAAAAGTATCTGATTAAAAAAAAGATTTCCTACCACATTCCTGCTTGAGGTGGAGTGTCATACACAGATTCTGCAAAACTGGAAGTTGCAGGGGTAGCCTTGAAGTGACCTTTGGGCACTAGTGGCATTGTCCCAGTCTTTAAAGACTTACTTTGTTAGTAGGCCCTTTGGGCTTGTTATTTGGTTTCCTGAGTACCTTCAAATTTCCTGCTTTCCATCAGCTTGCTGCAGAAAGGGTTAAGCACTCATGTCATCCACTGGGTGGAGCATTGCACACTCTGCACTTTCTTTGCTGCCTTTTAGCTTAGAGGAAGCTTAGCCTAGCTGCTGACTCCTCAGAACTCTGATTCTTGGTCTGTTCCTGCTACCTGCCTTCTTACCTTTGGTTGTTTAACAATACACCTGCTACCAACCAGTGGGTTTGTCGGTATCTGAGGCCTTGCTTCATACCCTGAGCTTCGTTGCCTTGCAGTTGCAACATGTCTGATTTTAGACACAGGAGGATCATTCCTTCTGTACCAGGAGTCCCCAACTTCAAACCCCAATGACGGCTCCAGTATTACTTGCGTCGGGCCTACTGATGGTGCCGACTCCTGTAGCCTGGAATTATGCCCTCTCTTCCTAGAGCCTATGCAATTTGGGAGTCTTCCCTAGCTTTGTTGGGCATGCTCACCTCCTTTTGCTCTTTCCAAAAGGGTTTTCACTGCAGTCACGCAGGACCTTTTGGGCCAAATAGTACACATGCTTGCTGACTCTGACCACAGAGGCCACAGGTGTGCTACTTTGCTTTCTGCTGCAGATTCTTTAGCCAATCTGATTGAAGTTTCCAGCTGCTGACTATAATACTGTGTCTCTAGTCCTTGCTGGATGAATTTGCCATAAAAGAGTTGCAGTCTTTTGCTATAATTTCCAAGCGAACAGAAACCACTTAGGCTCTTATTAATGAGGTATGTGCTACTTTCAAACTAGAGGCTCAGCCTATTTCTTCTACCAGCACTGTTTTGAGACTGCCAAGACCTTTCTGATGCACCCCTAGTTATAAGTTTCTTCATGGTGACTGAAAACCTCCTAATAAGATGTTTTTACCTAAGCCTTGTAATGATCTACTTACCATGACATTTACTATCTTGGTCATAGAGCATTTAGAACAAATGTCCTATATGATATGAGATACAGTGTGGTTGGGTTGTTGGTTTGCCATCTCATTTCCTGCATGAGTCTTCTGTCAGTGAACATGCGAAGGACACTTTGCCTAAAGTGTTGGATTGGAAGCGGGAGGACATCTTGTTAGCTTTTGCAGACAGCCTGCATCTCAAATTCTTGGGTGCAGGAATTCGTTTCCAGAGGCTACAAGCTGGAGTTTTGCTTACAGCCACTACCCTACAGCCATTCATCAATTCAAACCTTTTATTCAGGGTTCGTACGGTCCTTGAAAACCTGGAAAGGTTTTGAAATTTGGAGATGACACTTTCCAGGCCTGGAAAGGTCATGAAAAATTAGGATTCCACAAAGGTTTTGGAAAAGTCATGGAAATGTAACTGGGGAGGAGCGGGGAGCGGATGCTTAAGACTTTAGTGTAAAATTATTATTTTATTCAGTAATGTTTGTGCCACATACTATTTGTCTTCCGGGTCCGCAGCAGCCGAGGAGATGATCGTGCACCAATCACTGGCATCGGGGAGGGCCGGCCGCGGTTTGCCTGGATGTGACTGGCCAGCAGCAGCAAACCAATCACAGGCGGCGGAAGCGTCACTGGAGGGCAGGCTGCATGAACGTGATGATGACGCGGAAGGGGGCGGTAACCGTTTCGGGGTGTTTATAGGAGGGGTTGATGATGGCTTAACCGTTGCTGTGGCAACCGCAGTGTGGCCTAGTGAGAGAATAGCTTTTAGTAAACCGGGACGGTTTCTTGACGTAATGGGTGAACGTGTGATAGTACAGATGATGCCAGTAGTCGGGGAGTGAACGTAGTCCGGCATTCTGGGAGGATGTAACGGCGACATGAGCACCCGTCTCCTACTTCTTTGTTCTCTATAGCTGGACGATTACCTGAGCTGGCCATGTCCTCATCCGACAACAGCCGAGAGGGGGGAGGATGCAGCTTGTATATCATTCTGTGTATTGAGGGGTTAGATTCTGGGGTTATTTCTATAGCTGGAGTGTGTGAAGTCTGTGATTATGGCGGGCTCGGATTGTCTGTATACGTTGTTGGCGGATTGTGTCCTGAAACAGAATAAAGTAAACAGTCAGGCCCAGGATTATGTCTCTTCACACATCCGAGGCTCCCTAAGCTCTCTTATCCTTTCCAGGCACTGATGGTGCCATCTTAGCCTGTGTATAGATCTACAGTTGCCATGGTAATGCACATGTGATCTGCTATGACATCAGACACTTGAGAGCCCATTCACACCATGTGCTTTTTTTCCTCATGGAAAATGCAAATAACTGCAATGACATACGAAAAACAAATAGTTCTCTGTGTGTCATGTTCGTACTAGAACGCCATGTTTAACCACTTGCATACAGGGCACTTACACCCCCCTCCTGCCCAGGCTAATTTTCAGCTCTTTTACTCCTTGAATGGCAATTGTGCGGTCATGCAACACTGTACCCAAACTACAATTTTATATTATTTTTCACACAGATAGAGCTTTCTTTTGGTGGTATTTACATATCACTGGTTTTTTATTTTTTTTTTGCTAAATAAACAAAAAAATACCGAAAATTTTGAAAAAATAAAAAACATTTTCATAGTTTTGTTATAAAACTTTGCAAACAGTTAGTTTTTCTCTTTCACTGATGTGTGCTGATGAGGCGGCACTGATGGGCGAGACTGATGAGGCACTGGTGGGCACAGATTTGCAGCACTGGTTGGCATAGATTGACAGCACTGATAATCAGTGCCCTGAATGTCAGTGTATATATCCCTTTTACAGATGCCGGTTATCCGCTCTCTTCTCCGATCCTCATGCTGACAGCATGAGGAAAGGAGTGCCAATAATTGGTGTTCTATCAGATTACTGCTACCCGTCAGATAATGCAACGGAAGTGACGTTCCGTCAGCTGTGCATGCCTTTCACCGCTACCAGGTTTGCTAATCTGAAAAGAACACCTGCAGTCAGAAGGCGGCAGCGGATATCTTACTACACCCAGCTACGTCTTGAATTTCAGAGTAATTTTAGCAATAAAATGAGCGTATATATAAATATAATATATTGACACCTGTGATGCTGTTTTTATGTTAGATTTTGAAAGAAGTATTAGGAAGGTGGCGGTGGCCATGTTGGTACACTCCGCACTGCTCAGCGCTAAACCTTTAGGCTACGTTCACCGGTTAGCGTAACGGACCGCGGCAGAACCCCCACGATTCTGCCCACGATCCGGAAATCAATGCAAATCGCGAGACGCCTGTGCGTTGCCGTTGATTTGCAATGGCACTCCAAATGCTGTGCGATGTTGCCGCGATTTCCGCCTGCCGAATCGCGGTAACATCGCGGAAACAAAATTGTGGGACGCATGACGCCCCAAAGAAGCTCTTGTACCTTTTTTGGGCGTAATGCGACCCGCAATTTTGTTTGCGCGATGTTACCGCGATTCGGCATTAATGAAAACATTAGGTCATGAATATTTACGTGAAGTCATGGAATTTTATTGGTGAAAATGTGTATGAACCCTGTTTATTTGATGCTGAACAGATTAACAGACCCTCATACAGCCTCAGTGAGTCTGTTGGAACAGGGTATCATTGCCCCAATCCTGGTGACAGAATGGTTTCAGGGTTTATACTCCAACCTATTTCTGGATTCCAAGCCAAAAGGGGTCATCCTTCCTTTCTAGGATCTGGAATGTCTTTGTTGAAATTTCTTAATTTGCGCATAAAAGTTGTTTATGGAATCTTAAGGGTCTGTTATCATCCCCTTTCCCCAAGGAGTCTTCCTGGTATTGGTCGAAATCAAGGGCGCATATCTACATGTTTCCATTTTTCTAGTGCAGCAGCATTTCTTTCCTTTTGCTGTAGGCATTCTACACCTCCAGTTTGTAGTTTCTACCATTTGGTGTTCACCAAAATGCTAGCCTCTGTGCTAACCTTGCTGCACACGTGGGACACACCTTTTGTGGGATACCCAGACCTCTTACTAAGGGAACCGTCGGCATAGGTTCTGCAGACAATGTAGTCTTGTTTGTTTAGACTTCCATACGCATGGATCTTAAACCTTCAGAAATCATTGTTGAAATCAATTTATTTAAAATATCCCTCGAGCTCTCAATTCACTGCAGAAATAACATTTTGGTGGTTCTACCCCACCCCCTCCAGTATCTCCCTCCCTCTCTCCCCACCCTCTCTCTCTCTCTCTCCCCCCCCCCCCCCTCTCTCTCTCTCTCTCTCTCTCTCTCTCTCTCTCTCTCCCCCCCCCCCACCTCTCTCTCTCTCCCCCCCACCCTCTCCCTTCTCCCCCCTCTCTCCCCTCCCCCTCTCCCCCCCCCTCTCCCTCCCTTCTCCTCTTTTACCCCTCCTTTCTCTCCTCCCCCCTCCCTTCTCCTTCTCCTTCCCCTCTCCCCTTTCCTCCCCACCTTCTCCCCCTGCACTGATCTTCGGCTTTGAAGTCACGCTGAAGTAGCGCAATTTCAAAGCCACAGAAAAACTGTTCTTCATAATTGTAAAGAAATGGTAATCATTTTTCATTAGTCTAAAAAAAAAAAAACTGCCAGGACAATAAAAATAGGTATCAGTAATTGATATCGGGGAGGAAAAGTATCAGCACTCGTACTTCCTGTTCTGGGGTTCCCTGTCACCACTTCTTGCTCCTGTCTTAAGAGTGCCCCTATAGCAAGCCACAAAGTATAATATAGAGTTCCCCTATAGCAATGTATGGGACTACATGTCCCATGAGACATTGGTCCTAACACATTCACAAGCTTACTGACATGTATGGAGGGTGTACTGAGCTGTATGTGTGCTTCACTGTGTATAGTGACATGTATGGAGGGGGTACTGAGCTGTATGTGTGCTTCACTGTGTATAATGACATGTATGGAGGGTGTACTGAGCTGTATGTGTGCTGCACTGTATTTCCTGATATGTAAATAAAAAACGCATTCTGTATGCAGGCCAACTAATCGGCTAACCAACTAATCGATTATGAAAATAGTTGACAACTATTTTCATAATCGATTAGTTGACGATTAATCGATTCGTTGTTTCAGCCTAATCCTGATTCTCCATTGACTCTTCTCAAAAACCATGTTACTATTCTGCTTCATGGTCCCTGGCTTTAACAACAAGGCTGTTGAAGTCCAGGTTCTGAGAGATGGGAATTTCTCAACTGGTTATTCCCACATTTCTAAAGACTAAATATTGTACTTACCACTGGAGCAATTGCTGTACATAGAATGTGTGCTTTGCTTGGTGCAAGGAACAAGGTTTTCACCCCCCAAATATTCTGTAATATAATTCACCCCCTCCCTACTGCTGGATTTGGACCAGCATTTGGCTCTCAGCCCTATGACGTAACTATATGGCAATCTGAATTTGATTCTCTTGGCAGTTCAAAACCGCCCCTTTGAACCTATACAGAGATATTTCTCTGTCCACTGTTACCCTAAGGTGGTGTTTTTTGCAGCTGGTGTCTTTATCCTGTAAAGAACCCATTCTGGTCTTACACAAGGACAAAGGGTGTGTTGTGGCCCAAAACATCCTTCCTATTTAAGGTAGTTTCAGCCTTTCACCACAACTAGGACTTCGTTCTTTAATACCTCTGTCTGGCCCTAGTTCTTCATGAGATTCCCTTCTACTGCCTGGTTGTAGTTTGATCTGTGAGAGTTTATCTCTCAGCCATTGCTTCCTTCAGAAATGCTTACTTTCTTTGTTAGTATGGTCCGTGTAAATGTGAACCTGCTTCTCATTCCACCATTTATCAGTGGCTCAGGCAGACGGTTATCCAAAAAAAAAAACACAAGACATCATCAGCACTCTGTTGCAAACATTTTACACACCTTTATTTGTGCAATGTCACATTAATCAAAGTGGCCAACCTTTTAGGATTGCACAGGGTCCCTTCCCCAAGGCGATATGGTGACCACTTAAGGAACCCAACCCTGAAATATTGACTTTTTATGACTAATGTGACATTGCATGTGTATGTTTGCAACTGAGTGCTGGTGATGTCTCATTGTTTTACTGTTATTTACATGGTGCTTTTTGATACAGTCACTACGAGCACCCATCTGTTGCCAAGGTCAAACACTAAAAGGAGTGTGGTACTCATCCTTTGATTAATAAGACCTTTATCGAAGGGTCTGATCTTGAAAAGATTCCTCCCTTTCCTGTGAAAGCACATTCTACTAGATCTGTGAGTGCCTCTTGGGCTCTTCTGCATCAGACTAGTGTATCACAGATTTTCAAGGCTGGTCTTCTTTTCACATTTCCAAGTTCTACCTGCTGGCTGTTCTGATGCAAGCTTTGGGTTTGGGTGTAAATTCTTCTAGGCAGCTCTTTGAAAGGCAGGTCGTCCCTAGTTCTGTTTGTTTACTAGTGAGTCTGTATGCGTTTTTGTTTCTTTGTTGCCCATGCCTCCATTTCAGTGCTTTAAAACCCCTTTGTGTTCCATGATCATGCTCCTGGTACTGCTTTGCTAAAAAAAAATGAGGCATGCTGTTCATAGGAGGGGTTATCTTGGGCTTGCCTGCAGTTTTTCAGTTTGCCAGCATCCAGTCCTTCTATACGTGACAGTATAAGTCAATTAAGATGTGTGTGCCCCTCAGTGGACTTAGAGCAGATGATTTAATGGTGCGTATAAATTATTTTGTTTTCTGTTCCCTAGATTTCATAAAGGTGTATAGTAATTCAAATAATCTCTGCATTTGTAATTTTTATATAATTTGTTAATTTGTCTGGTGTATAATGTTTTGTGTGGTGAAGTAATAGAAGGAAAGAAAAAAAATGATGATTACTTATATAGTAATGTTTGTGTTTCTAAAGGATGCTTCTGTGGCACGGATCTCGTCTGTCTAACTGGATTGGTATCCTTAGCCAAGGTCTCCGTGTGGCTCCCCCAGAAGCCCCAGTAACAGGATATATGGTAGGTAACACTGATGCTATATAAAAGGTCCATACCCCAACTAATACAATAAAAAATGATGCTGTAGTAGCAGCTTACACATCAGATCACTTGGATGAAAATGTCTGTTGCCACTTGGGAGCTGTAGAGTCTTAAAGAACCTGTCCCCCAGACCGTTCATTTAAACAAAAATCTTACCATATGTGCATTTTTACGTATTGGAGCATGCTTTTTTTTTTTTTAAAAAAAAAAACCTGTAAAAGCCTGCCTTGTGTAGACTTTCAAAAGCTCCAAGACCGCTGCTGGTTGCTACCATCTTAAATATGATGTCAGTAGCCCCAGCAGACTCAGTGCAGTTACTCAAGTGACATTCTATAGTACAGAGCTTGACAAACCCCAGGCGCCAGGTCGCCATGTCAACTAGAAATTGCGTCCCGGCGCTTGGGCTTGTCAGCCCATTTACTGCCGGGGTTGGAAGCTGTAGTGTTCTGAGAGTGTCTCTCTCTTATGCAGCCCTGAGCATGCGCTCATAGTTCCCCCCTCCCCTCCACAGAGACAGAGCTGGTCAGCTTCTACTCCTCCCACCCTCTCCTCCTGTGTTGTGATCCCAGGTGCACATATAGCCACCGGGGCCAGTAAGATTGTGGCTTCAGCAGAGCACAGGCAGAAATACAGTAGCTACATATATCCTGGAGGGGGTGAGGGTAAGGTATACTGATCCTTACAATCTGTCTCTTCTTGCAAACCTCATGCCTCATATCTGTGCTACAGTTTTGTTTCTCCTACACTGCTGTTATCTGCAATGGACTCTCTGGCAATTAACTCTCTCCTTGGATGCTAGGGGAGGACTGTGCTTATCTACTCTGCTTCATTTAAGTGCTGCTTACCTAAATGGTTAAATAATTAACTCTTTACAGCTTAACATCTGCAGGCTTTTGCTTCTGGTATGAATGGCATTTGTGCCTGCTTGTGTATCTGGTTAACCCTTCATAGCCACCTGGGACTATATAGCTAATGCTGCCTTCTGACTAAGAAAAGTGTAATTTCTGATCATAGATCAGTCTGGATTGCACTAATTCCCCCTCTGCTGCTCTGATTATCACTGATTAAAAAAGACTGCCACTCCTCTGAAAAGCAATCCACACACAGATCTATTTTCAGAGACAATTGACAGGCAGTGGGGAGGCGATTTGTCACCGTAAATGCTGCACCACGGACTCTTATTTGAATGGGTTGCGTTCAGTAGTAGTGGGCTGTAATTCTTGAGAGTAGGTACATAAATTATGGCAGGCTTTTAGGGGCTCCAATGCATTACTTTACCCAGGGTCCTATGAAGCTACTAAGATGGCCCTGGATGTGTGGGTGGGAAGTTTAAAGCCCAACAGCCAGAAAAGGGGGGGGGGGGGGGGGGAAGAAAACCTGGCTCCTAACTTTTTTTAGCTGGCTCCTAGTTTAAAGCAAATTTGTCAAGCCCTGCTATAGTATTACCCTTTGCTCTTCCTCATTAACCACTTGACCTCCGGAAGATGTAATCCTTTTCATCACCAGGCCATTTTTTGCGATACGTCACTGCGTTACTTTAACCACTTCCCGCAAATCCACATACCTGTACGGGATGATGCCTGCAGTTGGTACCGTTTTTTTAGAGCTGACGGTCGGCTTTCAGGAGATAACAGCCGATGCGGCTCAGCAGCCACTCGGCCGTTATCCCAGCAAGCTGGAATGGGCGCACCCCCTCCAGACACCTTCCGTGTCATGTCCCCCGGCTGGTTGGAGTCCCGAACAAAGCTGGATTCGGCTTTGAACGAGTCTCCGCTGTAGTAACCCGGAATCAACGTCACAACGTCTCTTCCGGTTTACTCGGCTGCTAACGGCGCTAAAAATGTCAGTATTCAAAAATGCTGATTTCGCTATTTTTAATACTTTGAAGTGCAGTGGAGGGGTCTGAGGTCTTTTAGAGAAGAGTACCTGTCACTGCCTATTACTGTTACAAGGGATGTGTACATTCCTTGTGAAAGCAATAAAAGTGATCAGATTTTTTTTTTTTTTTTATAACCACTTTAGCCCCAAGCCCATTTTTTGACACATTTTGTTCACAAGTTAAAATTTGTATTTTTTGCTAGAAAACTACTTAGAACCCCCAAACATTTTACTTATTTTTTAGCAAAGACTTTGGAGAATAAAATGGCGGTCATTGCAATATTATTTGTCATACGGTATTTGCGCAGCAGTCTTTCAATTGCCATTTTTTTGGAAAAATTAAGTTTCACACAGCATTTAAAAAAAACTAAACAGTAAAGTTAGCCCATTTTTTTGTATATTGTGAAAGATGATGTCACGATGAGTAAATAGATACCCAACACGTTACAGTTTTAAATTGCGGACACCCACGGAATGGAACAAACTACGGTCAATAAAAATCTCCATAGGCAACGCTTTAAAAAATTTTAACGGTTACCAGTTTAGAGTTGGAGTGTAGCTCTTTTTTTTTTTTCTTTTAATTATTGCTCTCGCAATCACGGCGATACCTCACATGTGTGGTTTGAACAGTGATTTCATTCGCGGCTCGACTTCCATATACGTTTTCTTTCGCGCGCGAGCTCACGGCGACGGGGGCAGCTAAAATTTTTTTTTTTTTCCTAATTGTATTTATTTATTTTAATTTTAGCACAGGTTTTTAAAAAAAGAAATAAAAAATATGATCACTTTTATTGCTGTCACAAGTAATGTAAACATCCCTTGTGACAGCAAGTGACAGGTACTCTTTATGGAGGGATCGGGGTCTAATAGACCCTAGACCCCTCCATTACACTGCCATGTATTCAAAACGCCGAAAACGGAATTTCTGAATACATTCACTTTTTAAATCCGGCGCCTTTAGCAGCCGAGTAACCCGTATGTGACGTCATGGATGCCGCCTCCAGGTTACGTCATCAGAGACCCGATCGAAACCGCATTCCGGCTTTGATTGGGACTCCAACCAGCCAGTGGGACGGGAGACCCAGGCAGAGCCGCGGAAGGAAGGGGGGGGGCGTCCCCTCCTGCTCGCTGGGGTAACGATCGAGTGGCATCGGTCATTACCACCAGAAAGCCAACCGCCAGCTCTAAAAAATGGTACCCCGGTACAACCACTTAAGGTCAGCTGACGTAGGTCTACGTGGCTGGTCGTTAATTGGTTAAACAGTGCTAAAAATAAAAAATTAAATAAAATAAATAAGAAAAAACCGCCCCCCATCGCCGTGAGCTCGCGCACGAAAGAAGACGCATACGTTACGTAAGTCGCACCGCAAATGAAAACTGTGTTCCAACCACACGTGAGGTATCGCCGCGATCGCCAAAGCGAGAGCAATAATTCTAGAAAAAGCCTCCTCTAACTCCAAACTGGTGACCGTTAACATTTTTTAAAGCGTCGCCTATGGGGATTTTTAAGTACCGTAGTTTGTCGCCATTCCACGAGTGTGCACAATTTTAAACCATAACATGTTGGGTATCTATTTACTCGGCGTGACATCATCTTTCACAATATACAAAAAAATTGGGTAACTTTACTGTTTTGTTTTTTTTTAAATGTAATGAAAGGTTTTTGGTTTTTTTTTTAATTGCGTTTTAACCACTTTAAAGCGGAGTTCCGGCCTCAAAAACAACTTTGGGCCATCCGCTTGCTTTAAATCCCCTAAAAAACAAATGAATAGTCCCGATTTTTTTTTTTTTTCTTTACTTGTTTTTGAAGAAAGTTTACTTACCTTCCGTCTACTTCCTCCCTCTGTGGCCGCGGCCCACGCTGTCACTTCCTATTTGCTTTGACTACTGGGAGCTGAACGTCATCGCTCCCAGGAGTTAATGCGCCTGCACCGGCCCCGCTCATCAGTTCCGGGGCAGGCACGTCATTCCCTGCTAAACATGCCCAGAAGCTGTGCAGAGATGACGCGCCTGCCCTGGAAGTGACGAGCGGGGCCGGTGCAGGTGCAAAAGGTAAGTGCGACCTGGGACAGTTCAGAGGCTATCCATTATAAAATGTACTAGCCCTGACTGTCCCGGGAGTATTTTTATTGAAAAAATGTTTCAGAGGCCGGAACTCCGCTTTAAGACCGGAGGATTTTCCTGCTTAATGACCAGGCCACTTTTTTCAACTTGGCACTGCGTGACTTTAACTAACAATTGCGCGGTCATGCAATGCTTTACCCAAACTAAAATTACGTCCTTTTTTTTCCACAAACAGAGCTTTCTTTTGGTGGTATTTGATCACCTCTGCGCATTTCATTTTTTGCAATATTAATAAAAAAATGGCGAACATTTTGCGAAAAAATTGACATTTTCTACTTTGACAGTTAAAAAATATCCAATATATTCAATTTTTGTCATATATTTAGGCCAAAATGTATTAAGCTACATGTCTTTGACAAACAAATTCTCAATGAGGGTATTTTAACCACTTTAACCTCCCTGGAGGTATGATTCTTTCGGATTTTAGGTGCTGAAAGCGGTACCATTATTTTGCATGTAATTCTTAGGGATGAGCAGCCCAAACCAACTATTTACATATGATTTCTTTTTACTGTGCGTTCTTCCTTATAACATCCCAGGTATGATAAAGTTTGAAACGCAAAATCCTAAATTATAATATAATAAATAACTATATAATAATAACAAATAATAATATAACACTTTTTTTCCAAAAAATAACACTTTTTATTCAATAAATTATAGTAAATTACGTAATCAAAAACACTGACATTTTTTTTTTGTCAAACAAGGATGCAATATTTTATTTTATTTTTCCAAAAAGGATGCAATATTAGTGATCATATTGCTTCAATAAACGTCCCGGGTGTGGAAAATTTCGAAACAGGGTACAGCGCAAAGTCCAACGTCACAGTCAGGACAGTAGTACCGCGTTTCTTTTCTGATTTTCCGTCCAGTGTTGTCACGCTTGGAACAGAAAACCACACACATCCTTGTGGGTGCAGACTTCTTTTCCGTCGGGGGAATGTGGTCCATAAAGTGACGACCGGTCAGGCGTTCGGGGTTCACAACACCAGCAGCACGGCGTCCGGATCTACTTACTGTTGGTGTTTGGTGCTTGAGAAATATCAGCTCAGCAATTTTCCACACAAAGTCCGCATGAACCACAGGCCTGTCACTCTTCTTTTTTAGGAGAATGAATGCGTTCCACAAACACTGTTCCAGGAGGTGCCTGAATATTTTTTTATAATATTTTTTCTGTTGTTTCCGCATAGTAAGTCATGGTCTGGTCAGCTCTGTCCACACCTCCCATGGTATAACCCAGGACCAGTTGCGGTTTCAGAACCTCTTTTCCCCCTTTTGTATGTACCATGACAGTAGCGGTGTTGTGAATGGTACTCATCAGGCAGACATCTTTTTTGTCATGCCATCTCAGTGCCAACATTTTTCCTTTCTGCCAGGCAATTAATTCTCCGGGCTTGAGCTTTTTGTTGGCAAAGGTGGGGGGCATGTCACGCCGGTTAGCTCTAACGGTCCCATACGCATCCATCTTGTGTTGTAGAAGGAACTCAAACAGTTCTGGGGATGTATAGAAATTGTCAGTACCCCTGATTCAGCAGAGGCTCAATCAGCGTCAGAACTGAAGCGGTTGCCATTCCATAGCTGCTGAACCTTTCGTTGAACTTGGTTCATCTCCCGGTGTATAGGACCGAATTCCAAATATATCCAGAGCTGGATTCACACAGCATAAACGACTTTATGCCAAAGCGTGCTCTCTTGGACGCAATATATTGTATCCAGCTGAGTCTCCCTTTATAGGCTATTAGACTTTCGTCTATACAAATGTCTCTTTCTGGGACATAGGACTCCTGGAAATTTTTCAAAATTAGTTGATAAATGTCCCGAATATTTTTGAGCTTTGGAGCTGGATGAGAAGCCTCATCAAATTTGTCATTATTTGTAAAGTGCAAATACTTCATAATGAGCGAAAATTTGTACTCCGACATGACCGTGCCAAAAAAAGGAGTGGGCATTAATTTGTTGGTCGTCCAATACCACTTCTGCAGGGGTTTCCCCACCACTCCCTGCAGAATAAATAGGCCCAGAAATTTCCAGATGTCCGCTCTGATCACGGTTCCCACATCCTGCTCCTTGAAAACCGCCGATGCGCTGCGGCTTGTTGCTCCTGGTACCGATTGGTTTCCACAACAATCTTTTCGATAACCTCATCGGTCAAAAAGAGTTGCAGGTATGCCAAGGGGTTTTCATCTCAACATCCAATTTGATACCAGGTGCTCCGGTAAACGGGAACCTTGGGGGCGCTACGTGCAGTCAATCACG
This sequence comes from Pelophylax lessonae, assembly GCF_965119305.1. Lineage (NCBI taxonomy): Eukaryota > Metazoa > Chordata > Amphibia > Anura > Ranidae > Pelophylax > Pelophylax lessonae. The sequence goes on along the minus strand of NC_138768.1, from coordinate 313,802,906 downwards.
CACCAAGTCCGCACATCGCTCGGCACAGTCGCAGCATCATCGCTGAAATCACTTTCTGCGTCTGATGACTAACTTTCCCACGAACCGCTATCACTCCATTCTGCATGCGATTCTGTATCGCTGTCGCCCAGCAGGTCATATACCGCTTTTGAGGTTGTGGCGCGCTTGTTTGATGCCATGGTCGCTCTGCAGTATCCAGTCACAAGGTACAGGAAAAATGCAGGAAGTGCAATGGAGAAAGCACTGGGGGGCAATCAAAGGTCAATTTATTTTATTTTGGCAATGTAATCTAATAGGATTACAGTGTATCAGTGTGTTTGTGCATATACTTTTTGAATTTGCCGCCGGTTCCACCCCCCTGCGGACGTCACGTCGCAGGAGACGGAAGCCGGGGCTCACAGAGGATCGGGAGGAAGCTCCGCCGCCGCACACCGCCCACATACATCGCTGGATCCCGGTGACAAGGTAAGTAAAACCTCTACCAGGATCCAGCGATCTTCCTAGCGGTACCCCGAGTGTGGCTTGGGGTTACTGCTTTTGCCTCTGAAATTTAAGCCCGAGCCACGCTCGGGAATACTGCTAGGAAGGTTAAGAGCGTAAGATTTTACCCCCTTCCTGACCAGGCCATATTTTGCGATTCGGCACTGCGTTAATTTAACGGACAATTGCGCGGTCGTGCGACGCTGTACCCAAATGAAATGTACATCCTTTCCCCCCCCCCCCCCCACAAATAGAGCTTTCTTTTGGTGGTATTTCATCACCTGTGCGATTTTTATTTTTTGGGGGAAAAAAACGACCATTTTGAAAAAGAAAAAAAACAATATTTCTCTTACGTCCTCCGACAGTCGCCGCCTCTTCATATTCGTCACAATGGGTATTAGACTTTGCTCCGAAGGAGTAGCTAGGCAACAGAATATGTTAACATTAAAGCTTTTAACATATCCCACCCACAGGGGGTGGTCCCCTCAGTCAATACCCTCCTACTTCCTGCAACCATATCTCAGTTTCAATGTCTAGCTTGTCAGGAGTAGCTGGATCTCTCTATGCTGGGGCTTTTTGCCTCAGCCTTTCTCTTCTTTTTTGTTTGAGTTTTCTCTCTCTCTTTACTTAGCTGTTCTTTTTGTCAGCGTTAGTTAGTTCTTCTGATGAAGAGGATTCGTGCGGGCTGGGTCTCGGGCTGATCCCCCTGGTCGCAGGTCATGGGTCAGTGGCTTCCCAGCCTGCCATCGAGCGTTCAGCCAGGTAACGCTCCTGGCGCAGTGAACGACCCATCCCTGTTCGGTGCAGGGATGATTGGTGAGGTGGCTACCTCACTGGACGCTGTGCAGTTTCTTAACCCCGATTTTGTGCGTCCTGGATGCGACTCTCCCTGCCTCATGTGCAGCGGCTTGTTCGCCTGTGCGGGTTCCCCACGCCATTAAGAGGTAAGTGTATCTATGTGGGGACCTGTCTGTCGGGGGGGGGTGTCAGTCTGGGACTGTGTAACCTGCCTCTGTTCACACTGTTTGTCTCCCTATCGCTCTGGCTGCATGATGTGGGCTGCAGGGGGGGGGGGGGCTGTGTGGCACTGTCTGTGTCAGCCTGTGTACAATGTGAAGGGCTGTGTGCTGTGGGGCATGTTTTTGTCATGTTTGGGGCACGATACAGCGATCGCTGCGGCGATCCGCCATGTTTTTTTACATGGGTGGTGTTATCTGCATCACAGTAGTGGGGGAGCGGCGGTTTCGGCGCCAAACGGCGCCATTTTGCCTGCGCTCGCTCCAGCCGCATTTTTTCACTGCGGGCGGCCATTTTCTTGTAGCCTTCCATAGGCTTTAATAGAGCGCCCTGATTTCATCACTTCCTCTTTCCTGGGTGCACCGATCGAGGCGGCAGCAGCAGCAGGGGTCTCCTCAGGTTTTATCCTTCTGTTTCTTCCTATATCCATTGCCTGTGTTCAGTTTTATCCCTGTGGGGGTCTCATTGTGCTAGTGTGTGTGCGGTGGGCTGCGCTCGCCGCGCTTGTTAAAGGGGCAGTTAACCCTTTATTCTCCGGCATATTTTTTTGGGGCAAATGGTTTCTCAGGAGGGCAAATTTCCTGCCACCTTGGTGGGAAGCCAGGGGACTGCTGTTTCCCCCCCAGGGGGGGATTTAGCCGAAGTGGTGGCTAACCTTGCTGCTCAGGTGCAGATGCTGGTGGCTGCTCAATCCACTAAAAGACCCAGAGTTTCTATTTCCTCTGATTCTGAGGGTGAAGGTGATGGGGCTGCTATGGCTGGGGTCTCCTTATCAGGGTCCCGTTCCTCCCTGGATCTCGTGGGGTCCGAGGTGGAGGCTGAGGTTGAAGGGGTTGATAAATCTCCCCCTGGCTCGCCTGAAGAGCTTGCAATCATGGATGAATTGGTTGCTTCTATAAAACAAACGCTGCGTTTACAGGATGAACTGTGTCCTCCCGCTGCCTTGGCGGCTTATGGGACGCAGAAAAGACGCAAGACATCGCAGGTCTTTCCCTGCACTGATGATTTTCAGCGCGCTGTTATGGAACAATGGCGCAATTTACGCAAACCTTTTGCTGTGCCAAGTAGGTTCAGGCTGCGTTATCCTTTTCACGCCTGCCACTGATGAACGGTGGTGTGTGCCACCGTGCCCGGTGGATCACGCAATTGCGGTTTTTAACAAATCCACTGCGATTCCTGCAGAGGATACCCCGGTGTTCCGAGATGCCACGGATAGGAGAATGGAGTCTCTTGCCCGTCATACTTATTCTGTTACGGGTTCGATGCTTAAAGCTCTGTTTGCCTCTCTTATGGCAGCCCAGGCTGTCGCAAGTTGGACGCAGGTGCTTAGGCGCGTACTAGTGGCTGATTCGGCCTCGCCGGCGACATTGGATATGGTGGATCAAATCCATCAGGATGTCATGTACCTGTGTGATGCGGACTTGGACTTAGTGCCGTTGGCTGCACATGTACAAAGCGTGGCGGTGTTGTCTCGCCGCCTGGTTTGGTTGAAGTGTTGGTCGATGGACCAATCTTCGCGCAAGACCTTAGCCAATCTGCCTTATGATGGATCTCGCCTTTTTGGGGAGTCCTTGGATACGTTGATAAAGGGGATCACGGGCGGTAAGAGCACGCTCTTGCCCCACTTCCCCAAGGCTAAGGGGGCTCCTGGTAAGAAGCATACTAATTTTCGGCCTCCTCAGGGGTCCTTTCGTGCGTTTCGGTCGCACTACAAGGGCAAACCGTTCAAGGGTCAAGGCTCCCAAAAGAAGCCGTGTCTGGTAAACAGAAGTCCGGTCAGTCCGGACCCGCTGCCCATAACAGTGCGGCCTGAAGGGGCGCCCTCACCCAGTTCTGGGGTGGGGGGACGCTTGCTCGGTTTTCTTCAGCCCTGGCTGGCCCGCGTGCGGGACCGGTGGGTTCAGGAAATCGTTCAATCTGGCTACAAGATCGAGTTTCTCTCTCGGCCGGAGAGCAGATTCTTTCCCTCAAATCTTCAACTGTCTCCGGAGCGTTTGCGGGACCTGCACTTAGCGGTGCGGGACCTGAGGGCTCAGGGAGTGGTGGTTCCGGTGCCTCATCGGGACAGATTTCGGGGGTTTTATTCCAATCTGTTCACTGTGCCCAGAAAGGAGGGCAAGGTTCGTCCAATTCTGGACTTAAAGGCTTTGAACCGCTTTGTGCGGGTTCGCAAGTTCCGCATGGAATCCCTGCGGTCGGTGGTGGCTGCCCTGGTTCCAGGGGAATTCATGGCCTCCATCGATCTGAAGGATGCGTACCTTCACATCCCGATTTTCGAGGGTCACCAGAGGTACCTTCGATTCGCCATTGCGGAGGATCATTACCAATTCGTGGCGTTGCCTTTTGGTCTCGCCTCGGCTCCTCGGGTTTTCACCAAGGTGCTTGCACCCGTTCTGGCTTTGTTGAGAGCTCAGGGCATCTCTGTCCTGGGGTATCTGGACGACATTCTGGTTCGGTCTGCGTCCAGCCAGGGTCTGGAAAAGGACCTGACCGTCACGATGCAAACCCTACAGGAGTTTGGTTGGACGATAAATTTTCCAAAGTCGACGCTGAGTCCATCGGTTCGTCTTCCCTACCTGGGAATGATCCTAGACTCGATCCAGGCGAAGGTCTTACTGCCGGAAGACAAGCTCAGGACTCTTCGGGAGGAAGTCAGGTCCCTCAGGGACAGTCCGTGCTCGTCCCTCCGGACGTGCATGAGATGTCTGGGATTGATGGTCTCGGCTTTCGAGGCGATTCCCTTCGCCCAGTTTCACACGCGGGGTCTCCAAGCGGAGATCCTGTCCAAGTGGGACGGGCGACCCCAATCTCTGGATCTTCTAATTTCGTTGAGCCTTCGCACCAGAAGGGATCTTCTGTGGTGGCTCCAGTCCCCGATGATATCGGGGGGCAAGTCCTTTCGTCCTATCTCATGGACAGTGATCACCATGGATGCCAGCCTGTCGGGCTGGGGTGGTGTTCTGGGCGTTCTGTCCGCCCAGGGAACTTGGTCGGAGGGGGAGTCCTCCCTTCCGATCAACATTCTGGAATTGCGTGCGATAAATCTTTGCCTTCGTCGCTGGACGGACCAGCTGCAGGGCTGTCCGGTTCGGGTGCAGACGGACAATGCCACGGCGGTGGCCTACATCAACCACCAAGGGGGCACCAAGAGTGCCCGAGCGGCTCGGGAAGTGGCCAACATTCTGTCTTGGGCCGAGACTCATGTCCCGGCGATAACGGCAGTTCACATTCCGGGGGTGGAGAACTGGCAGGCGGACTATCTGAGTCGCCAGACCCTGGATCAGGGAGAATGGTCTCTCCACCCGGCTGTCTTCTAGATGTTGTGCGCGAAGTGGGGTCTTCCAGATGTGGACCTGTTCGCGTCTCGTCTGAACAACAAGGTGAGAAGGTTCGTGGCGAGGACGCGCGATCCTCGGGCAGACGCATCAGACGCGTTGGTGGTCCCGTGGCATCAGTACAGACTGATGTATGCGTTTCCACCGATTCAATTGCTGTCCAGGTTCCTTCGCAGGTTGCACTCGGAATGCAGCACGGTGATTCTTGTGGCACCGGACTGGCCTAGCCGGTCCTGGTACGCAGACCTCGTGAATCTGGCGGTCGACGCCCCATGGCATCTACCTCTTCGAGACGATCTCCTGTCTCAGGGCCCGATATTCCATCCTGCTTTACAGTCGCTGGCTTTGACGGCCTGGCTGTTGAGACCGAGGTCCTGAAGGATAGGGGTCTCTCCCCTGAGGTCATTCACACTTTGATCAACGCGAGGAAACCTTCCTCAGGGAAGGTCTATTACCGTACTTGGAAGGCCTATTTTGCCTGGTGTGAGTCCATGGGGTTTTCACCTCGCACGTACTCGGTTTCTCGAGTGTTGTCCTTCCTTCAAACGGGTGTCGACCAGCGTTTGGCGCTGGCTACGGTCAAGGGTCAGGTGTCTGCGCTGGCCGTTCTTTTTCAACGTCCTGTGGCTTCTAACTCCTTGGTTGCCACTTTTGTTCAAGGAGTGCGGCATCTGGTCCCTCCTAGGAGGGAACCTCTGCCTCCTTGGGACTTGAATCTCGTTCTCCTTTTGAACAGATCAGGGAGATCTCGTTGTCTATGTTGTCCAAAAAGGCCGCCTTTTTGGTGGCGATTACTTCGGCTCGCAGAGTGTCGGAGCTGGCGGCTTTGTCCTGCAAGTCTCCGTATCTGGTCATTCACTTGGATAAGGTGGTCTTGCGACCTAATCCTTCTTTTCTTCCGAAGCGAGTTTCGGAATTCCATCTCAATGAGGATATTGTCTTACCTTCGCTGTGCGCGAAGCCTAAACATCCGAAGGAGGTGAGGTTGCACTCTTTGGATGTTGTTCGGGCGATAAGGTTTTACCTTAAATCGACTGAGTCTTTTCGCAAGAGGGATTCTTTGTTTGTCCTTCCGGAGGGTCCTCGGAAGGGTATGGCGGCGTCGGCTTCTACCATCGCCAAATGGATCAGATAGACCATTGAACAGGCATATGCTTTGCAGGGAAAAGTTCCTCCTGTGCCTGTGAAGGCGCACTCTACTAGATGTCTGAGTACGTCTTGGGCCTGTCGTCATGGGGCTTCTGTGGCCCAGGTGTGTAAGGCGGCGACCTAGTCGACCGTACACACTTTCACAAAATTCTACAGAGTAGATGTTCAGGCATCGGCAGATGCTTCCTTTGGCCGCAAGGTTCTTAGTGCGGCAGTTCCTAAGGGTCCTTTGTTTTGGACCCCTGGCTGTTTGGGATACGTTTTTATCCCTGGGTTATTTTTTTGTCCTGGGTTGTTGCTCCTGTTGAGCAAGTTTTTTTCATGTTGCCCAGCTGGTGTCCTTCCTTTGGTAAGGTTCCTTTCTTTGATGTGGAGACTGCGTTGCCTTACGGCGCGGCTGCGTTTCCCACCCCTCATGTTTGCACTGCTTTGGGACGTCCCCATTGTGACGAATATGAAGAGGCAGCGACTGTCGGAGGACGTAAGAGAAAACGGAATTTTTGTAAAATCTTACCTGTAAAATTCCTTTCTCTGAGTCCTCCGACAGTCGCCGCCCCCGCCCCTCTTTTGGGGTTTGGTTGTATACTCTACTGCTATTCCACTGAAACTGAGATATGGTTGCAGGAAGTAGGAGGGTATTGACTGAGGGGACCACCCTCTGTGGGTGGGATATGTTAAAAGCTTTAATGTTAACATATTCTGTTGCCTAGCTACTCCTTCGGAGCAAAGTCTAATACCCATTGTGACGAATATGAAGAGGCGGCGACTGTCGGAGGACTCAGAGAAAGGAATTTTACAGGTAAGATTTTACAAAAATTCTGTTTTTTTCACATTCTGATATATAAACATTCCCCAAAAAAAATTTACAAATCAAAATTTTATAACATTTTAGGCCAATTTGTTTTCTGCTACATATTTTTGGTAAAAAAAAAAATAGCAATAAGCGTATTTTGATTGGTTTGCACAAAATTTACTAACTACGGGAAAGATTTGTCATTTTTATTGTTTTTCTTTTTTTGTTTTTTTTACTAGTAATGGCGGCGATCTGCGATTTTTTTTTTTTTTTTTTTTTTTGCGGGACTGTGACATTGCGGCGGACAGATCGGACCCCTAACTGACATTATTTACACTTTTGGGGGGACTAGTGACATTACTACAGTAATCAGTGCTAAAAATATGCACTGTTACTGTAATAATGACACTGGCAGGGAAGGGGTTAACACTGTTGGTGATCAAGGGGTTAAATGTGTGCCTCATGCTTACTGACGTGTGTGGGGGGAGGGGTTTCTGTGACAGAGACGGAGATCGCAGGTTCGTCTATGCTGAATCCTGTGATCTGTCCCTGTCTGTCACAGAGAAGATCTGCCCGCTACACAAGCAGGCGGATTTTCTCACTCTTTTCCCAACGATCGGGGAAGAGAGACGGTGAGCGCTGTCTCTCCTTCTCCGGCCCGACTCCCGCTGTTTCTAAACACAGCGGGAGCGAGCCTCCTGCGGCGAGACAGGGAAGAATCCAGCGACATAGGTCTACGTCGCTGGACCCAGGGCTGCCACTGTGCTGCAGTAGCAGCAACGTGAGCAGTCCGGAAGTGGTTAAAGACCGTTGCGCAAATACGGTGTGACAAAAAGACAAAAAATATTGCAACGAACGCCATTTTATTCTCCAGAGTCTTTGCTAAATAAAATATATAATGTTTGGGGGTTCTAAGTAATTTTCTTGCAAAAAATACTGATTTTAACTATTTTAAGAAATAGGCTTGGTCCTTAAGTGGTTAAGCTTTGACAATAAAACCTGGAAACTGATTGGTTTCTATGCACAACTGCACCAGATTCTGTATGAACTAGTTTTAGCAAATCTACTCTCGAGTAGAGATGGCCATCTTGGTAGAGGATCCTGGTATGGTGAGTAGCTGGAGGGCTATGGGGTGGACTTGGGCCCTTCCTTGCGACGGTCGGATCCCCGGGTTACCTTCCTTCCCGTCAGGCCCCACTTCCTGGGGTGGGTGCAGGGCGTTAGCTGGCTAGGGGGTGCGCCGCCGGCGACCGGACAATCAACTGTATGGGGGTGGGGGGGTTGTACCTTGTGGGGGCTCCTGCCAGGGCCCCCTGTCCTGCCTGGTTCTGTCCTTGAGGCCTGGGGTCCCTCCTGGGTCCCTGTAAGCCTCGTTTTGCTGCCATTTTGTTTCTATACACGGCAGCCATGTTTGTGTAGTCCAGCAGGCATTTTGCTCTGGTGAGCCATTGAAAATAGCGGCGGCGGGCATGACAGTGGAGCCCTATGGATGGCGATTTCGGCAGTGGGAGCCCCTCCTCACCCCCTGGTGCTGACTCCTGGATCCTTTCACTTCCTGATCTGCACAAGTGTAGTGCAGATTATCCTGGTGGCTGCAGGTGCCTGTTTCTGCTGGGTGGTGAGTCTGGTGGGGTCCTCTCCCTCTCTGCTGAGGATCGCGTGGTGCTTGTGCCTGGCAAACAGGTGGTGCTGCCATTGTGGTGGGGGTTGTCCCTTTGCAGTGTTTTTACACTTTTTGTGGGTCCCCCTGGTGACTCATGGAGTCTTTGGAGCACATCTCCCCACCTGATCCCCTCTCTGAGGCTGCGTGGCCCGCCGGGTCCCGACCATCCATCAATGCACAGACGGTGGTCCTGGAGTCCTTTGTGCCCCGGGTGGAGGTGGCTTTGGGGTGACTGGCTGGCAAAATGCACCCCTGCCTCATCAGATCCTGAATCTGATTCGGGCACCGCAGACGTGGGTCACCCTGCTAGGTCTGCAACCTCATGCCCGGAAACCTCTGATAGTGAGGATGATTCTTCCACGTCTGAAACCGCGCACAAAAATGCGCTGGTGGACGCACTGATTGTATCTGTGCTTGAGACCTTGAAGATGGAGAACGCAGCTGTGACGGAGGCGCAGGTACCCTTTGGCACTCACAAGCCATCCAGAGTGGCAAAGGTGTTTCTTTTCCCTGCCTATCTTAACAGAATTGTTGCTAAAGAGTGGGGACAACCAAAGCATCCCCATGGGGTCCCTAATCGCTTTAGTTGGCGTTACCCCTATGAGGAGTCTCTTCTTAAGTGTTCTGTTCCACCGGTGGTGGACCCGCCGGTTTCCAGGTTAAACAAGGCAACCATATATCTGGTTGAAGTGTCCCCGGCCTTTAAGGATCCGGCTGACAGGAAGACGAAGGCTGTGGCCCGCAATATGTACACTCTGGCTGGTTCGGCAATGAGGCCGGTATTCACCATTGCCCTGGTGTTGCAAATTCTGACCAAGTGGGCTGATCTCTTACGCTGTGACCTGGAGGGAGAACAGCTCCCCCCTTCCTTTGCCGAGTTGGCAGACCAGCTGGTCCAGGGACTGCAGTTTATCTGTGATGCCTCTTTGGATGCGGTTCCCCTAGTGGCTCGGCTCTCTGTTTTGGCAGTGGTCCTTCGGCGTGTCTTTTGGCTCAAGTGCTGGTCTGCGGACCAGGCTTCTAAAAAGGCCTTGACCAATCTACCTTTTCAAGGAGATCGCCTGTTTGGAGCAGCCCTTAAGGACATCATTAAAGGTCTCACAGAGGGGAAGAGTACTTTTCTTCCACAGGCTACAAAGGGCAAGGAACCTCATCGTAGACTTGGGCATTCCTTCTCGGCTCATGAAAAGTTTTTTTGTCGCTCAGGGTCGACTGACAAGGGCTCGAAGCCTTTCAGGGCTGCCTCTGGAGGATCCCAACGAACCTGGTCTGGCAACCCGAGAGAGGCCTGGTGCAAGACAAGGGGGTCCACAAAGTCATTCAGTTCGATTACAAGATCGAGCTTCACTCTTGTCCGCTGGTAAGGTTTTTTTCCTTCCAGCACCTGTCTCTAGACCGCTTGCAGGGCCTGTTTGGGGCCGTACAAGACCTGTTACTTCAAGGTGTGATTGTTCTGGTTTCCGATTCCGGAACGTTTTCAGGGTTTTACTCAAACCTGTTCACAGTTCCCAAGAAGGAAGGCGAAGTGCGTCCAATCCTGGACCTCAAGTCGCTAAACTGCTTTATGCGGGTGCAGAAGTTCAGAACGGAGTCCATTCGAATGGTGGTGGAATCCCTGCGTCAGGGGAATTTCCTCACCTCTATCGACATCAAGGATGCCTACCTTCAAATCATCGCCTCCAGACTCCGCCCTGTCCTCCCCTCTGTGATTGACCAGGACCAGACGGGTTTCATGGCCCACAGGTCTACCGATATTAACCTGCACAGACTGTACACGAACTTGCAGGCCCCCCATTCCAACTCTGGTGCCAGAGTCGTTGCCTCGTTGGATATAGAGAAGGCATTTGATTCTGTTGAGTGGCTCTTCTTGTGGGAGGTACTCCGCAGAATGGGCTTTCCCCTCCTGTTTATAACGTGGTTGCAAACCATTTACCGGCCCCCGGTGGCGGCTATCCGCCTTGGCGGCAGGCTGTCTACCCGGTTCCCATTGTCCCGAGGCACGCGGCAGGGATGCCCTCTCTCTCCGGCCTTGTTTGCCATCGCTATGGAGCCACTGGCTGAGGCGCTCCAGATCTCTTCGGAGGTCCGGGGTATGAGGGTGGAGTGGCTGGAGGAGAGGGTGGCACTGTACGCGGATGACCTCCTGTTGTTTCTGCAGGACGCGTGCCCCTACCTCCGGGGGGCTCTCCTCATTTTGGACAGCTTCTCTCGGGTGACGGGCTTGCAGGTTAACTGGACCAAGTCCCAGCTGCTTGCCATAGATGAAGGGGCCAAACACAGCGCTCCAGCTGATTTATCGCTACAGTGGGTGGATAGCTTTATATATCTGGGGGTGCGGATCTCTAGTCAACTATCTGATTTTATCTCCCTTAACCTTGACCCGGTGGTGAGGGAGATTAGGACCAAACTGAAGGCATGGGAGAACCTTCCACTTTCATTGTTAGGGCGTATTAACTTAATAAAAATGAAACTTCTTCCTAAACTTACATATTTGTTTTGCCAATCGCCCCAATGGCTTCCCAAGGCATTTTTCGTTAACTTGAATACACTTTTTTCCTCTTTTTTGTGGGGCTCCCGCCCCCCCCCCCCCCCCATATTAAATTCTCTACGGTGATGTGCCCCCTCTCGCAGGGAGGCTTGGCCTTTCCAGACTGCCATAAATATTTTTTGGCGTCTCAACTGGTTACTGCGGTGTGGTGGCTGACTCCCAATGCCTTTAACTCAGCGGTGGTGGAGGCAGCGGTGCTTGGGTCTATGGAGGCGCTATCCCACTTACTGTTTAGAGGTCCTAGGGCCCCTTACCATTTGACTTCCTCCATGCGCATGACACTCTGGGCCTGGCGGCAGGACCTGGCTCTGGAGGTGTACCCGGGCACCACTGTCTCCCCCCAGGTGCCCCTCTGGATCAACCCCGCCTTGCCGCACCTGTTCTCCCTCCCTGACCCTGCAGTCTGGACTAAATTTGGCGTAAAAAGAATTTTGGATCTGTCCTCGGATCTTACCCTCCCCACATTCGACCAATTGATTGCCTCTCATGGTGTGCTCCCTTCCCATCTCTTCCGTTATTTGCAGTTGTCCCACGCCTTCAGAGCTCAGTTCCCACGAGGTGTGGCGCAGGCGGTGCAGTCGGACCTGGAGCGGGTTCTCCGGTATGATTGCTCCGAGCGGGCCACCTCGGTGCTTTATGCACATCTCCTCCGGGTCTTTTCTCCGGAGCTCTCGGGCCTCCATTCCCGTTGGGCCCGGGACGTTCCGGACTTGGACGCGGAGGACTGGATACAAATTTGGGGCACTCCCTTTGGGATCCTGGTCTCCCTCCGGGACAGACTGATTCAATACAGGATTGTTCACAGAACTTATCTCACCCCCCCATCGTTTGCACAACATGAGTGTCTCCCACTCCCCGGACTGCTGGCGCTGCGGCCAATCCCCGGGTGACTTCATGCATATCTTCTGGACATGCCCAGCACTCATGACCTACTGGTCCCAGGTGTTTACTGTAGCCAACGCAGTTCTAGAGACCTCTTTTTACCCTTCGCCTGCAGTGGCACTATTGGGCCTCCTGGATGATCTGCTTCCACGGGTGGCGGACCGCACCTTGATGGGTCTGCTTCTCTTCTATGCCCGGAAGAATGCCGTGCTGCACTGGAAACAGCAGTCTCCCCCATTGCTTCAGCGGTGGCGGACGCTGGTGGACTCAGTGATACCACTTTATCGAGACACTTATCATCATAGGGGGTGTCCCAAGAAACACGACAGGGTCTGGTCACGCTGGCTGTCGGACTCCACCTCTGCCTTGCTTGCTACTTGGCTGGGGGCTGGGGGTTCGGGAGACCAGGGAAGGGGGGGTTCTGGTCGCTAATGTGTTTTCTGCCCGATTCCTTTTTAGTTTTTTTTTTTTCTCTTGTCCGCTTCCAGGAGTGCCACGTTGTGCCTTGTCATTTGTATTTGCTTATCATGGTGCCATCTGTCTCTATTGCCTATTACCCCTGCGTGGGTGACCCTTTCTTATGCTTACTGTTACTGCATGCTTTTGCGTGAACCTTATGCACCTTGTTGTTATTGTTGGTTTGTGTGTTGAAATAATAAAACAGATTTTCAAAAAAAAAAAAAAAAAAAAGGATGCCTACCTTCACATTCCAATATGTGCCAGTCACCAGTGTTTTCTCCGCTTTGCTGTGGGAGAAGAGCATTTTCAGTTTGTAGTGTTGCCCTTTGGACTCGCCTCTGCTCCTTGGGTCTTCACATAAGTGTTAGCTCTGGTGCTAGCCTTGTTACGCCAACGGGGGATCGCGGTACTGGACTACTGGGACGATCTTCTGCGGGCGGACTCTTCTGCTCTGGTGGAAAATTTGGAGATCACATTGCGAACCGTGCGGGAGTTCGGCTGGATTCTGAATTTTCAGGAGTCTGCTCTGGTTCCGTCCACAAAGCTGCACTATCTGGGCCCGACTCTGGACTCGGCCTTAGCCAGAGTGTTCCTTCCTCTGGACAAACTCCAGAAACTGCAGGCTGCAATTCGTCTCCTACTGTCCAGAAGATGGTTATTCCTCTGGATTTGCATGTGAGTGCTGGGCCTGATGTTTGCCTTCGAGGCGGTTCCGTTTGCACAGTTTCATACGAGGTCCCTGCATATTCTGACCAAATGGTACAAGACTCCGCAGTCTCTGGACAATCAGATCCGGCTGAGTCGGGGAGCAAAGGAGTCCCTGATATGGTGGCTTCATTCTCCCGCGCTTAGTCTGGGCAAATCCTTCCTCCCCTTGTATTGGACAGTGGTCACCACGGATGCCAGCCGCACTCGGCAAGCATTCTTCTGCTCAGGGGATCTGGATGTTGGAAGAGTCCAGACTACCGATCAATGTCTCGGAACGCCGAGCGATCAGAATGTCTGGACCATTGGATGAATCGTCTTCATTAGCCAAGCCGTCAAACTTAGAGACTGTACAGCAGGGTGGAATATCGAACCTTGAGAGAGCAAGTCCGGGCGCAGTGGAAGAACCTAAGGCCTCGTCACTGCCAACCTCTGGATTTGTGCATACCAAATCTTCCTCGGCCATGCTGGAGCTACCAGAATTACTGGCTTCCCCTCTAGCTGGATCCTGCGCAACAAACGCGGTATCAGCTGCACCGGAGGAAAGGCATAAATCAGGGAAAACTCTTCCCAAGGAGTCACCAAAGCATCCACTCCGACTGCGAGTGGCTCCCTGGTCCAGGATACAAATCTCTCCAACTTGTTGTTGAACCTGGATGCCAAGGCAGATCAATTGAAAAATCTCAGGATGTAAGGACCATTCCCCAGGAAACATCTGTTTACGGCTCAAAAATTCTGCCTGCCAGTTCTCTATTCCTAGAATGAACACTGCTGTCAGGCATGGCACAAACTTCTCTGCCCAGCACAGGATAATATATCCACCTCTTTCTGGGCTGACCGACTCCTTGTGCCTCCTTGATGGTTGACATAAGCCACGGCAGTGGCATTGTCAGATTGCACCCTGACAGGGTGACCCCGAAGTCTGGGCATCCAGAATTTCAGAGCCTGACTGACTGCACGAATTTCCAAAATGTTGATGGGGAGATGACTCTCTACCCAAGACCATTTCCCATAGACGGTAGCTTCCTCCAGAACCGCTCCCCAGCAGGAGAGACTGGCATCTGTAGTCACTACCTTCCAGGTCACTGGAAGAAAGGATTTGCCCCTCTCCAGATTTCTGGTCAACAACCACCAATTCAGACTCTGCCATACTCTTGGTAGCAGAGATATGGACCAGTCCAAGGACTGAATTTTCCACGCAGACAGAATGTTGTTCTGCAAGGGTCTAGCATGGAATTGAGCATAGGGAATTGCCTCAAATGTAGACACCATCTTCCCCAGTAACATCATGCAAATACGTATAGAAGAATATCTCAGCCTTACTATGGACCGAACCTGATCCTTCAGGTCTGAGACCCTTCTGCTGGCAAGAATATCTTTGCCTGCACCGTGTCGACAAGAAGCCCAAGATATCTCAGACGTTGGACTGGCTGTAATGCTGACTTTGCTAAGTTCAGTATCCAACCTAGACGTTCGAGAAATTGTACTGCCTGGGTCAGGTGATGTCTGAACTACCTAAGGTCCCCCCTATCCGTGTCCAGGGAGTTGATTTACCTAGGTCTGATTTTAATTCTGACCAGGGTGGTCCTTCCTCTGGACAAGTTTCAGGAACCATGGGCCTTGATTCACCAGCTGCTGTCACACAGACAGTTCTCTCTCCCGATTTGCATACAGGTTCTGAGTCTGGTGGTATTCACCTTCAACACAGTTCTGTTTGCACAGTCCTACATGCAGCTCCTTTAACAGGTTTGGCCCTACAAGAGGATACCAAAGTTTGTGGCGTGATCACGGAGTCCTCTACCAGATGCCGCAGGCGTCTAAGAGCCACGATAAGGCCAGCATCATCCTCGGCTCAGGCTTCTTCCGCAGTTCCTGCGAGAAATCAAGAGTGAGGATCTTCCAGCCATCCTGCTTTACAGTCACTGGTTTTAATGGCGTAGCTATTGAAAGCCAGGTACTGAGGGATAGAGGTTTGTTTGGTTCAGTGATCCCTACTATGGTGAAGGCGAGGAAGCCTTCTTACAGCAAGATATACCATTGTACGTGAAAAGCGTACATTTCTTGGTGTGAGTCGATTGGCGCTCATACTCGATCCTTTTCTGTGGCTCCAATCTTAACCTTTCTTCAACGGGGCGTTGATCAGAAGTTGGCCCTGAGTACCATCAAGGGCCAGGTGTCTGCCTTCGCAATCTTCTTTCAACGACCCCTAACCACGGACTCTTTAGTTTGTACCTTCATTCAAGGGGTTTGACATGTGGCTCCACCTGTACGGTCTCTATTGCCACATTGGGGTTTAATTTTAGTGCTTTCGGTTCTCCAGATACCTCCATTTGAGAATATTTGGGAGATTTCCTTGCCTACATTATCCCAGAAGGTGACATTCTTGGTGGCTATTACCTCGGCCCCCATGGTATCTGAGTTGGTGGCATTATCATTTCGCAGTCCCTATTTTGTGGAGTTCGGGTGGACCATCAACTTCCAGAAGTCGACACTTACTCCGTCAGTTCGTCTGCAGTATCTGGGAATGGTCCTGGACTCCGCTCAAGCAAAGGTTTTTCTCCCGGAGGAAAAGCTCCAGACTTTACAGGGCGAGATCAGGTCCCTCAGGGACAACGATCTCTCCTCCCTGTGGACCTGCATGAGGTCCCTGGGGCTGATGGTTTCAGCTTTCGAGGCGATCCCGTTTGCCCAGTTTCACATAAGGACTCTGCAAGCAGAGATTCTTGCCAAATGGAACAGTAATCCCCTGTCCTTGGACAGGATGGTGTGTTTAAGCCATCTCACGAGGACGGAGCTTTCATGGTGGCTTCTGTTACCCAGTCTGAACCAGGGCAAGTCCTTTCTGCCCCTGTTGTGGACAGTGATCACCACGGATTCCAGCCTGACGGGCTGGGGCACTCTTTGTGCCTAGGGGACGTGGTCATCGGAGGAATCCTCCTTGCCGATAAATATTCTGGATCTCAGGGCGATAAAACTTTGCCTGCTCCATTGGGCGACTCGGTTGCATGGTCGCCTGGTTCGGGTTCAAACCGACAATGCCACGGCTGTGGCTTACATTGATCACCAAGGGGGCACCAAGAGTGCCCGGGCGGCTAAGGAAGTGGCCGAGATCCTGACTTGGGCTGAGTCACACCTTCCTGCTATCTCTGCCGTTCACATTCCCAGAGTGGAGAACTGGCAGGCGGACTATCTGAGTCGTCAGTCCTTGGATCAGGGGGAATGGTCCCTGCATCCGGAGGTGTTTCGGCTCCTGTGTGCCCGGTCGGGGACTTCCGGACGTGGATCTGTTCATGTCTCGTCTCAACAAGGTGGAAAGGTTCATGGCCAGAGCTCGAGATCCTCTGGCAGACGCCACGGACGCGTTGGTGCCTTCGCACCGGTATCAGCTGATTTATCATCATACCTGGAAGGGGTACATTGCCTGGTGTGAGTCACAAGGGTTGCATCCTTGCTCCTTTTCGTTGGCAAGGGTGTTGGCTTTCTTGCAGAGAGGTGTGGAACAACGTTTGGCATTGGGCACGATTAAAGGTCAGGTGTCAGCCTTGGCCATTTTCTTCCAGCGTCCCTTGGCGACTAACTCTTTGATTCGCACCTTTATTCAGGGGGTGCGTCATCTCGCTACCCGGCGGAGGGCCCCTTTGCCTCTGTGGGATTTGAACATGGTTTTGTCCGTTTTGCAACGACCTCCTTTTGAGAATATCAGAGAAATACCCCTGCCTGTGTTGTCCCAGAAAGTTGCCTTTCTGGTGGATATCACCTCTGCTCGCAGAGTGTCTGAATTGGCGGCTCTGTCCTGCCGTTCGCCTTATCTGGTCGTTCATTGGGATAAGGTTGTTCTGCGACCTAACCAGTCCTTGGATGTGGTCCGAGCAATCAGGGTTTACCTGTTAGCCACGGGATCATTTAGGAAGTCTGATTCCCTGTTTGTCCTTCCTGCGGGACCTCGGAAGGGTACGGCTGCGTCCGCTGCAACCATTTCTAAATGGATCAGACAGACTTTTGTTCAGGCTTATTCACTCAAGGGTCAGGTGCCTCCTTTCCCTGTGAGGGCACATTCTACTAGAGCTGTGAGTGCCTCTTGGGCTTTTCGCCATCAGGCTTCTGTGGCTCAAGTGTGTAAAGCGGCGACACACTTTTACAAAATTCTACAAGATTGACGTGATGGCATCCTCGGATGCTTCCTTTGGGCGCAGAGTTTTGAGTGCTGCGGTTTGTTAAGAAATGTTTTTTCTCTTCTTGGGGTGAAATGTTGTTCTGGGGTTAGCTCCTGTTGGTTGAGCTTTTGTTGGCCACGTTTGTTTTCTGGCCTTATTGGCACGTTACCGTTTTGTTGGTTGTGTCTTTTCCCACCCCTCACACCTGCACTGCTTTGGGACATCCCAATAGGGAAGAATACTTGGGAGGGCTGCGTTTGTCAGAGGACGCAAGAGAAAATAGAATTTTTGTAAGAACTTAGTTAAAATTCTTTTCTCTGAGTCCTCTGACAGACGCAGTCCCCGTCCCTTTATCTTGGGGTTGGGTGTCTTCCTGTACTGCTTGCTACGAAAACTGAATAGTAGCTCTGAGCGTCTGAGGGTAATGTCTAGAGGGACAGCCTAAGGTGTGTCTAAGTAAAAGCTTTTAATGAAGTTTTCACTACATAGCCTGCTCCTGCAGATGGAGCCATTACCCAATAGTGAGAAATACTTGGAAGGGCTGCATCTGTCAGAGGACTCAGAGAAAATAATTTTACAGTAAGTTCTTACAAAAATTCTATTTTCTCAGTTTTGCAGGGAGAAGAAACAACCAGATCATTCATAGTTGTACTGTGTGTTTGTGCTGTAATTGACTACAGCTGATCAGCAGGTCTCAGCCATAAATCATTGGCCGGAACCTACTGACAAAATCCTGCTGTAGCCAGTGACCATGCAGGTTAGTAGTGGGCATACGCAGAACAGGCTGGATGACCTATACTGTGGCTGTGTACGCAGTTAAGTAGACATTGTGGAACTTTTTTTTCTTTCTGTTGTAGCTTAAGTGTACATAAAAATATATAACTGCTGTTGGAAGTAATATTCATTGCCGCATATTTTTTTCCTATAGTTTGGCAAAGGAATCTATTTTGCTGATGTCTCCTCAAAAAGTGCAAATTACTGCTTTACCACCCGTGATAAGAATGTGGGAATAATTCTTCTGTCTGAGGTAATGTAAATTGGGAATTTCTAACACTTAATAATTCTGATTTTCCAAAATTACAATTGGTCAGAAAGAAAATGTAAAGAAATTGTTGCTTATCAATGAGGCTTCCCTATATAACTCGTACCCTTATGTGGGTAAAACTGGTCATGCATGGATCAGTTCCTGCTGAACTGGACGAATTTCGATCCTTAAACTATTTAGTAATGCCCCATACACACGTGCAGATTATCTGCAGACTTTTGTCTGCAGACTTACCAAAACCATATAATATGAGGTCAAACCTAAACACTTTCAATTTGTATGCAATCCGGCAGGCCCTTGCACTACATAGAAAAGGTAAGTCTGCAGACAAAAGTCTGCAGATAATCTGCACGTGTGTATGGGGCATAAGTAAGGGGGTCATTGGAATTCAGTAAGTGCAGTTGATATCACATGAGCACAAGGTGGAACAGCAATAAGGGGATCGGTTTGGGTGTTGAAGCACAAGCAATTACTCTGCACATTTATAAGGACTTCATCACATTTTCATTTTATTTTACTTTTTATGTGTGGACTATTTCTTTTTTTACTTTTATTATACAAGTTATCATTTGGCATTATAAGTTCACTCTTCTTTTCTATATTTGATCTTTATGCAATAGAAATGTTATATGATCATTGAAATAAGCACATCAATTATATAGTTTGGCATGTATTACGAACTGCAGCAAGTGCGGTTTATATTTAAAACCAGCTGATATGTAGTCCAAGTTTGTAAAATGAAAATATCCTGCAACCCTTTTGCCTTACAAACGAATGAAATGGACGGTGCTCAGACCACAGCGGCATGCACTGTCAAACAATCTTCCAGAAAAAGGTTGGCAACAAGGCATTTCACTTATGCTATGACTAAAGCACACTGGGCTTAAACACGTCAACACTTGTGAATTGTGCCCCTTACCTGGATGGATATGAAGTAGTGATCGACCGATTATAGTTTTTTTTTGCCGATACCGATATTTTGGTCATCGCATATGGGTATCGGCCGATATCTGCTGATATTTCCGGACATTTAAAAACATTTTTTTTTTTTTTTTTTACAGGTACTGTTGTGGAGGGATCTGGGGGTCTAAAATACCCCAAACCCCTCCTCTGCACTTAAAAGCATTCAAAACACCAAGTTTTTTTTAATTTGGCGCCGCGTACCCGGAAGTGATGTCATAACATGCCTTGTTGCCGATCTTTTTCTGCCAGCTGACATATACAGGTGCATCTTATAAAATTAGGATTTTTGTACTTACCGTAAAATCCATTTCTCAGAGTTCATTGACGGACATAGCTCTCCATTATTCAGAACCATAGGTTAAATTGCCCCCTACAGGAGTAGGACACTAGGCAGAAAAAAGATTTGGCTACACCTATGGGCAGTCTCAGGTGGTATACTCCCCCCTATCTGCTATAGGTCTTCAGTTCTGTAACAAGCAGTGTCAGAAGTATTGCGAATCCATAAAGGGGTGGGTGCTGTGTCTGTCGATGAACTCAAGAGAAATAGATTTTTTTATGTTAAGTACAAAAATTCCATTTTCACTTCCGTTCACACCACAAAATGTATGCTTACCACGTACAATCGCAGATCTTCCTAGAGGTAGACCTCCCAGCATTCAGCAGTGTTGGAATCACAGATCCACCTCAGGGGTGCCCCACCAGAGACACATCTAAAGAAACATGTCCAGTGGAAACATGTCCAGTGGAAGGGAGCATTCCCCTTGGTCCAACGCCTGCCGACTGAGACAGTCCACTTGCCAATATTCCAGTCCGGGAATGTGTACGGTGGTGTGCCGGAAGGAAGCGTTCCACCCATGAAAGGATGCCAGCTATGTCCAGGGCTGCCTATACAATCTTTTTCGCCCTTGTGATTGACATAAGCCACCGTTGTGGTATCCGACTGGATCCCCCGGAGTCGATCTGTTCAGTGATCCAGGCACAGCCTGATAGCCCAAAGTTCCAAGACATTGATCGGCAGTCTGGACTCTTCCAACGTCCAACAACTCTGAGTGGAGCTCAGTCCCAGGACACCTCCCCACCCAGACAGACTGGCATCCGTAGTGACCACTGTCCAATACAAGGGGAGAAAGGATCTGCCCTACTGTAGAGCGAAGCCACCAGACCAGAAAACCCCCTGGTTTCCCGGATCCGCTGAATCAGATTGTCCAGAGACCTCAGACGCATGTCCCATTTTACCAGGATTTCGTTGTGAAGGGACCTCGCATAGAACTGTGCAAATGGAACCACCTCAAAAAGGTAGATCCCATCAGGCCCAGCACCTGCATGCAAGTGGGGAGGGAGGGCCACCTGCTGGACAGCAGTAGGTGAATCGCAGCATGTAACTTCTGGAGCTTGTCCAGAGGAAGGAACACTGGCTAGGACTGAATCCAGAGTCAGACCCAGATAATCCAATTTTCTGGATGGAATCAGAGCAGACTTCTGTTATTTTAGAAGCCAACCAAACTCTGTCAGGGTCTGTATAGTGATCTCCACGTTGTCCATCAGAGAACTCCTGTCACAAGAGGAGGATGTCGAGGTAGCCGAGTACCGCAATCCCCCGCTAATGTAGCAACGCCAGAACCGGGGCCAACACTTTTGTGAAGACCCGAGGAGCAGAGGCGAGACGAAAGGGTAACGCCACAAACTGGTAGCGCTCATCTCCCACAGCAGCAAAAAAAAGTCTCCTGATGAAGGGATGTCCTGACTGTGCGAACAGACTCCATTCTGAACTTCTGTACCCACACAAGCAGTTCAGGGCCTTGAGGTCCTGAATTGGACAAACCTTGTCCTCCATCTTTGAGACCATGAACAGGTTTGAAAAAAAAACCCTGAAACCGTTCCGATACCGGAAGGAACCAGGACAATCACACCCTGAATAAGCAAAAAGTTGGGGGAGCAAACCCTGAACATGTATTTCTAAAGCTGGTGCAGCTATGAACCAAGCGACATGCATATTAAAAAAGAATAGCGCACACATGCAAAAGAAATGACTATCAAATATGAAGACAATCCATAAATAAAAATGGGGATTTGGGCCCACCATGTGGCCATTTTTATTTATGGATTGTCTTCATATTTGATAGTCATTTCTTTTGCATGTGTGTGCTAATCATACCCTGAAGCAACAGGTCTTGCACCCCCACCCCCAAAGAGAGGTTGCAATCGGTGCGGGGCAGACTCATATTGGAAGGGAAGAATCTTTGAAGGGCAAGAATGAAACTATCGTGTGACCGAAATGGTACACTTCATGGACCCATTTGGTTGTTTTCCAAGGAGGTCCATGGGCCCAGAAAGCCCACCCCAGGCACAGGTGAGGGCACACCTTCATGCTAAAGTAGCCTTGTCTGCGGGTTTAGAGGATCCCACTCTCGGCTAGCCAGATCAGGGTCACTTGGAACCTCCTGAGGAGGACTTAAAAGGTTTTGAACCCTTGTCAGTGGACCCTGCGGGACAAAAAACCTGTGAGCTGAGAAAGACTGGCTGCGACAAGGTTCTTTCCCCATCCCAGACTGTGGAAAAAAGGTACTTTATAGAATTCTGGTCCGCAGACAAACCCCTAAGCCACAATACATGCTCAAGCATCACTGCCGAAAACAGATCGCTTAGAAATCAAGGGAGCCACATCCAAAGATGCATTGCAGCCAAACTGCAGCCCCTGGACCAACTGGTCCACCACTTAGCAAAGGCAGGTGGAATCTGCTCACCCTCTAAAGCATGACGCAAAAACTTAGCCCACTCAGTTCGTGTTTGCGACATAAGAGCCAGGCCAGCAAAAATAAACATATTGCGTGCCACAGACTCTGCCTTCCTTTCAGCCGGATCTTTAAAACCCATAGATTCATCTACCGGAATCATGGTTGTCGTGTTAAACCTGGAGACAGGAGACTCCTCAAAGGGGTACCGCACCGCAAAAACGTGTAGGAACCACAAAGGGACGTTCTGGATGCTCTCAATCTTTAGAGACAAATTTGTCACAACAGGAGGGATAAGGAAAAACTTTTGCCGTGTGAGACGGCTTGTGGGTGCCAAAGAGGACGGGCGCCTCCTCCGCAGTCTCATCTGCATCCTCTATTTGTAAAGTCTCCCACACGGATGCAATCAGTGCGTCAACTAGCGCCTCTCGTGCACAGTTACAGAGGTAGAGGAATCATCCTCACTATCTGATAAAACAGGGAGCGTGGCTGCAAACCCCGCAAGGTAAGCCACGTCGGCAACAGGCAAGTCTGATGGGGAAGGTGGGGGACGATTTTTCCTATCCCGCTGCCCAAAGGCTACCTCCACCCAGAAAATATAGGACTCCAGGACCGCGGTCAGTGCATCAATGGAGGGCTGGGACCCCGAGGGACCTGCAGCCTCTTAGAGGGGGTCAGGTGGGGAAACATGCTCTTGAGACTCCAAGTAACAAGGCAGACCCCACAAAAAATGTCTAGCAACGATATGGGACACCCCCCACCGTGCTGTAAGCACCACTGGGTCACCAGCAAGCAGAGCACCTCACAACCTGCACCAAAGAGGGAGAGACCCCACCAGACTCGCTACCCCACCAGAGTAGCACTGGTCTGCACCAGGAACAGCACTGCTCCACTTGCGGCATCCAAGGGGAAGGAAAAACCCAGGAGTCAACACCAGGGGAAAGGAGGAGCTCCCACAGATGAAATTGCCTCCCAGAGGCTCCCCTGTCATGGCTGCCGCTCTATTAGCACGCCAGACCAACAAACATGGCCGCCGGATGTTAATGCACAGACACATAGGCTACAACAGAATGGCCTCCGCACGTGGCTTCACAAGGCTCTCAGGGGCCCAGAGGGAACCCTAGAGCCCTGGCATTAGGAAAGCCAGGAGAGGGGGACTGGGCGCAGGACCTCAGTAACAGCCAGTGCCCTCCACGGTACAGTGCAGCACACCAGCCCCAAGCTCAATCCCAACCCACCACGCTACCCCAGATGGGGAGGGGGATACCAGATGGACCACCAACAACCAAAGAGGGGTCTGAGGGGAACCCACAGGTCCGACCATTCCAGGGAGGGGCCCATGTCCACCCAAAACTCTCCAGGGGGAGAGGGGGGGATAGCTACTCACCACACCAGGAATCAGGAAACGCCGCTCCAGACAGAACCTCCTCGCCATCAAAATAGGGGGGGGGGGGGGTTGCTGTCGGCCAGGAGGTACGCTATGACTTAGACCGAGACCTGGTCATATGCTCGCAGGCCAGCCTCTGTCTAATGGGGCTATGTCGTGGGTGACCTAGCGCGGAGCTGTGGTCTGTGCGCGCTCGCTGCCCAGACTGGCGTGACCACTGGATCTAGATTATCCAGCCCGTCGCCAAGTCCGGCAGTTGATTGAAGATCTCGCAGGAACCAGAGATCCTGGCAGGGAACTAGTTCATTACTTGCAATTACATTGCAGAAATGCATTGTTTTATTATATTTTGTTTTCTTTGAAAAATTCAATAAAAACCATTGAAAAGGAAAAAAAACTGAAGACCTATAGTAAAGAGGGAGGAGTATACCACCTGGGACTGCCCATATTTTATATAGATGTGTTACACACAGAGTAATCTATTTCAAGCATTTCCTTCTTTTAATTTTGATGATTATGGCTTACAGCTAGTGAAAACCCAAAATTCAGTATCTTGGAAAATTAGAATATTACATAGGAACAATAAAAAAAAAAAAATGTAATACAGAAATGTTGGTTTACTGAAAAGTATGTCCATGTACAGTATAATATGCACTTAATACTTGGTCAGAGCTCCTTTTGCATAAATTACTACATCAATGCGGCATGGCCTGGAGGCGATCAGCCTGTGGCACTGATAAGGTGTTATGGAAGCCCAAGTTTTTTTTATAGCAGCTTTCAGCTCATCTGCATTGTTGGGTCTGGTGTGTCTCCTCTTCCTCTTGATAGTACCCCACAGATTCTCTAAGACCTGATGTGCAGAGGTGAGACCAAAGGTCAGCACTTCAAACTGATAATGCTCCTCGTCCATTTCAAAACGACATAAGCGAACTGGGGACAAGTGCAGGTTGGAAGGGAAAAAAACCTTTCCGGAGGACAAGTACGAACGTTATCTCGTAGCCTGACCGGATAATTTTGTGGACTCACTTGTCCCTTGTCCTGTACCAGGAAGGTCCATGGATACAGAAACCAGCAAAGACGTCGCCCCCCCCCCCCCCCCAGATAAGGTTGAGGGCACCCGTTCATGCAGAGGCTGCCTTGTCCGCAGGTCTGAAGGAGCCCAGACCAGGTCCTCTTGGAACCTCCGATGGAGGCCCAAACTCTTGATCCCTGGTCTTGAGATCCTGAGAGACAGAGGCCGCTTAGGAGCCGAGGAGAATGGCCCACCTCCTATGACGGGGCTCCTTGCCCTTGGTAGCCTGTGGAAGAAGAGTACTCTTCCCCCTGAGAGACCCTTAACTATGTTATTCAAGGAAGCTCCAAACAGGCGATCCTCTGCAAGAGGGAGATCAGATAAAGCCGCCTTAGAAGTCTAGTCCGCAGACCAGCATTTCAGCCAGACAGTACGCTAAAGGACCACTGCTGATGCAGACAGCCTAGAAATCAACAAGAGCCACTTCCAAAGAGACATCGCAGACAAACTGTAGCCCCTGGACCAACCGCTGCACCAGCTACGTAAAGACAGGGGGAAACTATTCTCCCTACAGGTCTCGGCATAAAAGCTTAGCCCAGTAATTATGGTCTAATTGCCAAAAAAGCAACAGCGGCAGCGCACATATGGTGGGCCGGAGCTTCCCCCCTCTTATTAGCTGGACCTGTAAAGGTTGGGGACTCCTCAACCGGGATGAAGGTAGCTCAATTTGACCTGGAAACTGGCGAGTCCACTACAGGTGGGACCATCCACCTTTTACGCAGTAAATCCTCATAAGGATACCGCAAACAAACGCCTAGCAACCACTGCATTTTAGACCACTCCACTGTTTTGTGACAATGTTGTCAAGGTAAGTGGAAAGAGGAACACCCTTGCCGCTTTGGAGGGCCTGTGGGTGCCAAAGTGAACCGGTGCCTACCGACACGACGTCAGCTGCAACCTCCGTTTTTAAAGTTTCACGCACTGACACAAACAGTGCATCCACCAGCGCCTATATAACTGCAGCAAGAGGAGCAGAAGAATCATCCGCACTATTTGAGCACCTAGGGTGCGTGGATGCAGCAGGGTTGCTATATACTGAGCTCACCCCGAAAAATATTCAGGGGAGGCCGCTGACTGCGATCCCGCAAAGGGGACACCGGCCAAGGGTCCACAAATGGACCCCCTATTGGACTCCGCAAAAAAACAAGGGGGTCATTCTCTGAGCGCTACATAGAGGACATAATAGGACATAGCCCCCTTCAAATGGGCCGCCCGCCATGACGCGGACATGTAGGCAGGGTATCCTCACTAAAACAATGCAGGTGCCCCACACAATTAATGGGGTCAATACTGTCATTAAAAATGAAGCACCCCCACAGCAGCACCTGGTCCAAAAGGGAGGTGCCAAGCTGACCATATGGCCCAGTAGGCCGCCAGCTGCAGCCTAAATTTTTGTGGGGGCCCAGCCGCAATTGCACAGATCCTCAGCCCGGCAAATGCCCAAAGGAAGAGTGGGGGCTTTAGCTACATGCACTTGGGCCATCCCCCAATGGTGGCGCCCGACTTAGCCGCATGGCCTAGTAGGCCTGCAAGTCGCTGCCTAAATTTTTGAGGGCGCCCGGCCGCAAGCCTCAGAGGAGCCAACCACCCAGGAGCAGTGGAGGGGAAGGCAGATGCCCAAACGGGAGGCAGTGGTTTCAGCCATGCTCACAGGGGCCGCCTCACGTAGTTTTCCGATTAGTAGGCCGCAAAGCCGTGGCAGATCGTGAGGCCCGCGGATGCTAAACTATCTGCTCTCCCAGCCCAACAAGCGCCACAGGGAGCCAGAGGACATCCCTGCCCTAACCACCAACCCCCAGGATGGCAGGGAACCCTGCTCAACCCCCCCCCCCGTTGCGCACCAGCCCGCCTAAGAGCATGTGGCAACAGCCAGCTCATAACCTCACCCAGGGAGGAGGGGGTGAAAGACCCAAAGTGACCGAAATTTTAGAGGGGCTGGGGGGAAGGGAGGGGAACCGACCATTCCAGGGAGGAGCCCACGTCCACCCCAAAACCCTCCAGTAGTAGTTGGGGGACAGCTACTTATTACACCAGGAATAGAGTGGGCAATGCTCCAGTGTTGGCGCTGTTGGCCAGGAGGAAACGCTGCGACTCAGGCCAAAGCCAGCGTCCTGGCGAGACAATTAACTCGCAGGCCTGCCCCCGTCCAGTAGGGCTATGTCACGGCCAACCTAGCGCAGAGCTGCGATCTGCACGCGCTCGCTGGTAGAACTGGGGGGACCCTAAGGATCTAGATTATCCAGTTCGTCGCCCAGTCCGGCACATGATTGTAGTTCTCCCAGGAACAAAATAATAAAAGGAAGAAAAAATCTATTTTAAAATTAAAAAAGCCAGGACCAGAGATCTCAGCAAGGAACTACCGTAGGTATTTACTCCTGACTCGGCAGAAAAAAAAAACTGAGTACCTTTAGCAGGAAGTGGGAGTATATCCCCTGGGTCTGCCCCATAGGTGCAGTCAAGTTATTTTCCTGCCTAGTGTCCTACTCCTGTAGGGGGCAGCATAGCCCAAAGGTTAAGAAGAATCAGAAGCTGTGTCCATTAATGAACGAAAGAAAAATTTAGTTTTTGTACTCCATCTTTTTCTTGGCATCTTAAAATCTTTTTCTTGGGATCCATTAAAGAAGACAGGTGCCACCCCTCAGATTTTAGATTATGCTCTCTGCACTGCTTTAATACAGTACTGAACCATACTGTATATTCTTCTGTTTCAGGTTGCCCTTGGTGAGTGTAACGAGCTTCTAGCTGCAGATTATGATGCTCAGAAGAAATTGAAAGGAAAACACAGTACAAAAGGTGTTGGTCGTAGTATTCCAGACCCACAGCAATCTATAACACAGTAAGTTTTTATTAACTAAATTAACTGATTGATGTTAGCTGTTTGAGGATTTTAACTATTTCTTCTCATTTAATCTTTCAGTGAAGGAGCACTGGTTCCATTGGGGCCTCTGATAGACACAGGACTGCAGAATAAGGATGGTTATACACTAAATTACAATGAGTACATTGTATATGATGCTTGTCAAGTCCGAATGAAGTATTTGCTGCAAGTGCATTTTAACTATGAATCTCTGTGGTAACAGAATTGCTGTTTAGGTGAATCACACCTTGGGTGATATAGAGGTTTAAAGGTGGCCAAAACAATGTAATGTAGCTGGAGGGGGGGGCACACCTGACAAACTTGATTGATCCACATTTACAAAATAAGCTTATGTAAACTAGTCCTTTGTACTGAAAGCATGAAGTGTGAGCAAGTGCCTAGCACATTTTGTATTACTTTATTAAACTGACAGTTGGAGCCATGTAAATTGCATTTGTTCATTGTTTATCATGCCTGCACCAGGGTTACTTAACAGGGAAATATTAGCACATTTGATAATACCAGTACACTCGGTCATCTTTTACAAACCATTGGATCCCCCCCAACAAGTACACCCAGAAAGTACATTAAGGGTTTGTGTTTCAATAAGGATTAAGAATGTGTACTATCTATTCTACCCCCACAAGTGTCCATATAATATATCGTAGGGATGCACCGAAATGAAAATTTTGGGCCGAAACCGAAAATTACCTTTTCCCCAAAAACAATTTAAAATGGATGGAACAGGGGCATACACCAAAAACAGGTAGTGACGTACACCTGTCGCTGCCACCCTGTCACAGTATATGTACTGTGATGGGTTGGCAAGAGGTTAATTTAATTACCAATGGTATTTGTATTATGAAGCATGAGGGGTTAATGTATTGTCACTGCTGGTCACTCATCTATTAGTGATCGACCAGTGGCAGGTAATTAACCCCTTTGTGCTGCATTAGTGCAACCAGTATAAGTGCAACCAGTGTTAATTAACACTGATACTGTTTGCACTAATGCAGCACAAAAGGGTTAATTACCTGCCACTGGTCGATCACTAATAGATGAGTGACCAGCAGTGACAATACATTAACCCCTCATGCTTCATAATACAAATACCATTGGTAAGCTGCCTCAGCTCCCCCCCCCCCCCCATCTAACCCCCCCCCCCCCACCCCCACTGCCTCAGCGCCCCCCTCCTCGGGTGTCCTTCATTCAAAAGTCCCGCCTCTGGCCGGTGGCACCGCCTCTCAATGACGTCCCTACTACGATCTGTGCATTATGAATGGACATACCAGGCGGGGGGACGGGGCGAGCGGCCGCTATAGATAGAACTAATGTGATCCTTCCCTGTCAGCTCAGCACGACTATGTGTGAATGAGAACAGAACTGACCTGACACTGGGTGGAGCGGCCGCTATTAGCTGTAACTATGTGAGAGCTTCACTTCCCTGTCAGCGGAGATACATGCCTGTCAGGGAAGTGAAGCGCTCACATAGTTACAGCTAATAGCGGCCGCTCCCCCCGCCCGGTGTCAGGTCAGTTCTGTTCTCATTCACACATAGTCGCGCTGAGCTGACAGGGATAATTCACATAGATCTATAGCGCCGCTCGCCCCGCCGCCCCGCCTGGTATGTCCATTCATAATGCACAGATCGTAGTAGGGACGTCATTAAGAGGCGGACGGCCGGCCAGAGGCGGGACTTTTAAAACCTGCCCTGCGCTGCGCCCTCCTCCTTCCCCACGGCGGCCATATTTATTTTCGGCAATGTTAACCCATTATCGGCCGAAATGAGATAGGCTCATTTTCGGCCGATAATTTCGGTGGCCGAAATTTCGGTGCATCCCTAATACATGGTGTGTGTGTGTGTATATGTATGTGTATATATATATATATATATATATATATGATCTTTTTATAATATCTTTTCATGTGACAACACTGAGGAAATGACACTTTGCTACAATGTAAAGTAGTGAGAGTACAGCTTGTATAACAGTGTAAATTTGCATCCCCTCAAAATAACAAAACACAGCCATTAATGTCTAAACCACTGGCAACAAAAGTGAGTACACCCCTAAGTGATTATGTCCAAATTGTGCCCAAAGTGTCAATATATTGTGTAGCCACCATTATTTTCCAGCACTGCCTTAACCCTCTTGGGCATGGAGTTCACCAGAGCTTCACGGGTTGCCACTGGAGTCCTCTTCCACTCCTCCATGATGACATCACAGAGCTGAGGGATGTTAGAGATCTTGCGCTCCTCCACCTTCCGTTTTAGGATGCCCCACAGACGCTCAATAGGGTTTAGGTCTGGAGACATGCTTGGCCAGTCCATCACCTTTACCCTCAGCTTCTTTAGCAAGGCAGTGGTTGTCTTGGAGGTGTGTTTGGGGTCGTTGTGATTGAATACTGCCCTGCGGCCCAGTCTCCGAAAGGGAGGGGGATCATGCTCTGCTTCAGTATGTCACAGTACATGTTGGCTATCATGGTTCCCTCAGTGAACTGTAGCTCCCCAGCCCCAGACCATGACACTCCCACCCCCATGCTTGACTGTATGCAAGACACACTTGTCTTTGTACTCCTTACCTGGTTGCCGCCACACATGCTTTATACCATCTGAACCAAATAGGTTTATGTTGGTCTCATTAGACCACAGGACATGGTTCCAGTAATCCATGTCCTTGGTCTGCTTGACTTCAGCAAACAGTTTGCGGGCTTTCTTGTGCATAATCTTTAGAAGAGGCTTCCTTCTGGGACGACAGCCAGGCAGACAAATTTGATGCCGTGTGTGGCGTATGGTCTGAGCACTAACAGGCTGACCCCCCACCCCTTCAACCTCTGCAGCAATGCTGGCAGCACTCATACGTCTATTTCCCAAAGACAACCTCTGGATATGATACTGAACACATGCTCTCAACTTCTTTGGTCGACCATGGCGAGGCCTGTTCTGAGTGGAACCTGTCCTGGTAAACCACTGTATGGTCTTGGCCATCTTGCCGCAGCTCAGTTTCAGGGTCTTGGCAATCTTCTTATAGCCTAGGCCAACTTTATGTAGAGCAACAGTTCTTTTTTCCAGATCCTCAGAGAGTTCTTTGCCATGAGGTGCCATGTGACCATTATGAGAGTGAGAGCAATAACACCAAATTTAACACTCCTGCTCCCCATTCACACCTGAAACCTTGTAACACTAACAAGACACATGACATCGGGGAGGAAAAATCGCTAATTGGGCCCAATTTGGACATTGTCACTTGAGTGTGTACTCACTTTTGTTGCCAGTGGTTAAGACATTAATGGCTGTGTGTTGAATTATTTTGAGGGGACAGCAAATTTACCTTGTTATACAAGCTGTACACTCACTACTTTACATTTTAACAAAGTGTAATTTCTTCAGTGTTGTCACATGAAAAGATATAGTAAAATATTTGCCAAAATGTGAGGGGGGTGTGTGTGTATATATATATATATATATAATATGAGGATATAATTGAGATTTGGCAAAACCCCTAATGACAGACAACTTTTTTCTGTACACTACTTTTGCAGGATTAGAGAGTACCAGCAAGTTATCTTTTCCTGGGCTGCAGTCTAGTGAATTTGTGAGTAAGAGCACAAGCTTCCACAGCTGCATCCAGGATGATTTGAGTGTCAAGTTACCATTACCATGAAGTAAAGTAGTATGCGCACTTAGTTTTGTCAGAGTAGCGAGAAGAGATATTAGTGAAGTGGTGTAGCTGGAGGTATTGCAGCCAGGCATAGGCTGATGTATATACCCTTAGATGAGTAACCCAAAAGCTTTTCAGCGTGGGTGCTGGCTCCAGCTCGTCACCATATAATCGTAGATATAGAATAAAAGTCAACCGCGCACCACCAGAAGCTTGAATGAAGTGAAATCCTTTATTGTAAAAGCCGAACAGGATACAACAGGTACAGGTACACGTTTCACACATGTCAACGTGCTTGTTCGCTACCTCCATGGAAGGCAGTAAACAAGCACGTTGACACGTGTGAAACGCATCTACCTGTACCTGATGTATCCTGTTCATGTTTGACTTTTACAATAAAGGATTTCACTTTATTTAAGCTTCTGGTGGTGTGCAGTTGACTTTTCTTCTATAGCCAGGTATTACAGCCATCCTAAAAAGAATGTGCAGGAAATGTTGGAACTGGCGCTACCACTTTAATTGCTGTGCTTGTGCAATTCCATATTCCATGTATTTCAAATGTTATTAAAAAAGTGCATATAGTGCTTGTGATACATAAACGAAAAAGTGCTGCGTGCTGATAAAATCTAAACATGGGCTGTGCTCAGTGCCCCATATCATAAAATATCACAAATTATCATAAATTATCATAAAAACATATATGCATAATGATAATTTATGATAATTTGTGATATTTTATGATATGGGGCACTGAGCACAGCCCATGTTTAGATTTTATCAGCACGCAGCACTTTTTGGTTTATGTATCACAAGCACTATATGCACTTTCTTAATAACATTTGAAATACATGGAATATGGAATTGCACAAGCACAGCAATTAAAGTGGTAGTGCCAGTTCCAACATTTCCTGCACGTTCTTTTTAATCCACTACCTCAGAGGTAGGTTGGGGGCAGCTTACACCACTAATTTTTTGTCCTACAAAATACTGAAAACTCCATAGCGCTGGTATTTAACCCTTTCTATTACAGCCATCCTGCATATCAGCTGAGATGGGGGTCATGTATATATATATAATTTTTTTTTTTTTAAAGCTCACCTGACATATGCTTTAGCTGACATTGTCGGCACTCAATCTACTAAGTGCTTTCCCATGCTTTCTGAAAACACACTCTGCTATGGGCACCATGTCTGTAATAATCAGTACAAGGTTGGAAAGTTTAAGGTGGGGGGTGGGAAGAGGCTTTGATGGTGGCACAAAATATATAACACCCACATCTTTAGGCAGAGAAATAAAACAAGAAATTCACAAAATGTGAATTGCGCTAGGTCTCCCAAATTATATTCTGCCAATTATCAAATATAATAAATTGTCCCAAAATCTGTTATGCACTCATATCCTCCATATATTATGCACTAAAATTCACTATGAATTCATAATCAAATAAACATGCTCCACATATTTCATGCAGCTCTAGTACCAAAATTGTGCTCTATGTGTCGTCTCACTCTGTGCAAACAGACTCGCTGGATAAATATATATGACCCTGTATGTATACGGTCACACAGTGCACAACGGTATATCGGGACCTCAGCCTCGAGTATCACTCCATATCTAACCCACTGCCAATGGAAAGTCCGCAAATAACATCATAGCGCAACTCGTTTTATGTATAAAATGTACTCATTATGCATACACGACACATATAATACACACGGTCCAGTGCCTATGACCCAACACCCTGTGTAATTCAGAAAATGAGCCGGAAGCAGCATGCATTTCACAACCAGAAGTGACATGGGCATCTCCGCAACAAGCGTATTAACTAAAACATGAAATATTAAATTGTTCTGTTTCGATTGTGTTATATGCAGCCGCATGCAGGAGGATTGGTCACTGGCAAGCAAAAAATACCCCCTTCCACTAGGTTTTATTTTGTGGAGAAACAGTACTTAGGATCACAAACACAGGGGGTAGGCCCTGTGTCCCTTGATGAACTTCATAAACCCTGTTTAATTGTATTAAGGGACAAAAGGATATAGTTGAGATGTCCAAAAGCAGTCCATTTACTGAGAGTTGGACAACAGGAAACACTAACAAGCCCATAAACAAACAGAATACAAACTGGGGGCAGCCTACAGTTCAAAGAGCTGCCTGGTGGACCTTGTGCCCAAATTTGCCATTAAATGGGGCCTGAGCATCCACCTGGTAAAATTTAGAAAACATGAAACAGAAACAGAAGACCAGGTGGCAGTTGCCTGATGGCTAAAAGCCCAGGTGTACTCCCAAATCTAATAGGGTACATCACAACAGGAAAGGGTGGAACCCAATCTCCGAGATCACAAGCTAAGCCCACATTCACATTGAGCCGATTTGATATGTCAAATCGCATGCCAAATTGGAGCCTATTGCCGGCAATGGCACAGTCCAAATTGGTGCGACGCCAACTTTGCGGCCCTGCACAGATTCCCAAAAGTAGTTTCTGCACTACTTTTGGCGACTTCAGATGTCTGTCAAATCAGCCCCGTAGTCAGACTGAAATGGTTTAAAATCATGTGAGTTCAAACCCGTCCTCATTGTGATCCTAGGCTTAAAGTGGAACTAAAAGGCAAACATGTTTTTTGTTTTTCATTTTGGATAGAGGGGAGAGGGATTAGAACACCTGTCTTTTTTTTTTTTTTTGCTGTTTTTTGCCCTGTTCGGGATATTCGCCTTCTCTAATTGTCCTGTTTACTGTTATCATCGAAAGGCAAAGTAAAAGAAAATCTCAAATTTTGTGTTGTTACCAGAACATTAATAGAGGGAAATCTACCAATGGGAACACTAGTTATGGTGATCCTAGTGACACCCTCGGAATCCTTTACTGTGGAGGGATATCCTCTCACTTCCTGTTTAGGGTATGGGACCCAAAGTGAAGGGAAATATCTATGGGACAGAGATGGCAAAAAAAAAACTGACAGGACGTTATAGACCTGCCGTATTCTATCCAAAATGAGGAAAAAAAAAAAAAAAAACTTTGCATTTAGTGCTACTTTAAATGATGATCTGCCTGAGCAACTAAGAGATGCTTAAACGATAAGCCAGAGCACCCATTTAGGGGCCATCAAGGATACCAACAAAAAGAATGTCTTCCTGAAAGAAGCCATAGCGGATTTTACAGCCCAAGCCACATCCACACAATGGAGCAAAAGTTCATTTGGGTGAACTGCAGCTGAACAGAGGGATGGATGAACAATGACTTGATTGACTTGAAAGGCAGAAACTGCTAAGGCAAGGAGGAAGTACTGAGTCTCACTCTTTACACAAAACCAGAAAGGGTTCCTTGCAGGATATAGCCACCAGTTCAGATACTTGCCTTGCAGTAATAAGGAATACTGTCTTGTGGGTGAATGTAGAGAGAGGAATGTCTATTATACATTCAAACACCATTTTCTGAAGCACCAAGTCACAGGGAAACAAACGGGAAGAAGTTACAGTGTAGACCCCTACACAAAGTGTTGAAAGTGTGAGTCCAATGGTCTCTGAAACAATAGCAAGGGCAGAAACTTGGCCCTTGCTTTTGCTGAGAGTGAATTGCTGGTCCTGACCTAGTTCCAGGCCCCTGTACCTCAGAGACTGGACTTCAATAGCTATGCTATTGTCTGTGATGCAGGATGGTAAACCTGTCCTTGGGAGAGAAGATCTAGACAATCTGGCAAAACCCATACAGCATACAACAGGAGTCTTATCAGGTCAGTGTACCACATCTGCTTGGGCCAAACTGGAGCAATGTGGATCACCAGCTTGCCATCTATCTCAATCCTCCACCTGCAAAACTGATCCTGGAACACCTCTAGGTGTTAGTAACCCCCTTTTCTCTTACGTCCTCCGACAGTCGCCGCCTCTTCATATTCGTCACATATGGGGTATTAGACTTTGCTCCGAAGGAGTAGCTAGGCAACAGAATATGTTAACATTAAAGCTTTTAACATATCCCACCCTCAAGGGGTGGTCCCCTCAGTCAATACCCTCCTACTTCCTGCAACCATATCTCAGTTTCAATGTCTAGCTTGTCAGGAGTGGCTGGCTCTCTCTGTGCTGGGGCTTTGTGCCCCAGACTCTTTCTTCTTTTTTGATTTTTGTTTGAGTTTTCTCTCTACCTTTACGTAGCTGTTCTTTTTGTCAGCGTTAGTTAGTTCTTCGGATGAAGAGGATCATGCGGGCTGGGTCTCGGGCTGATCCCCCTGGTCGCAGGTCGTGGGTCAGTGGCTTCCCAGCCTGCCATCAAGCGTTCAGCCAGGTAACGCTCCTGGCACAGTGAACGACCCATCCCTGTTCGGTCCAGGGATGATTGGTGAGGTGGCTACCTCACTGGACGCTGTGCGGTTTCTTAACCCTCATTCTGTGCGTCTTGTATGCGACTCTCCCTGCCTCATGTGCAGCGGCTTGTTCGCCTGTGCGGGTCCCCCACGCCATTGTGAGGTAAGTGTATCTATGTGGGGACCTGTCTGTCTGGGGGGGTGTCAGTCTGGGACTGTGTAACCTGCCTCTGTTCTCACTGTTTGTCTCCCTATCACTCGGCTGCATGTTGTGGGCTGCAAGGGGGGGGGGGGGAGCTGTGTGACACTGTGTGTGTCAGCCTTGTCAGTGTGAGAAGCTGTGTGCTGTGGGGCATGTTTTGGCACTATACAGCGATCGCTGCGGCGATCTGACATGTTTTTTTATACATGGATGACATGTGTGCATTACTGTACTGTGGAGCGGCGGTTTCGGCGCCAAACGGCGCCATTTTGCCTACACTCGCTCCGGCCGCATGTTCTACATGCATGGCGGCCATTTTCTTGTAGCCTCCCATGTGCTTTCATAGAGCGCCCTGGCAGCATCACTTCCTCTTCTCCAGGAACACCGGTCGAGGCAGCAGCAGCGGCGAGGGTCTCCTCAGGTTATATCCTTCTTATCCATTGCCTGTGTCAGTTTTATTGTCCCTGTGGGGGTCTCATTGTGCTTGTGTGTGGTGCGGTGGGCTGCGCTCGCCGCGCTTGTTAAAGGGGCAGTTAAACCTTTATTATCCGGCATTTGTAATAGGGGCAATGGATTCTCAGGAGGGCAAATTTCCTACCGCCTTGGTGGAAAGCCAGGGGACCGCTGTTTCCCCCCTAGGGGGGGATTTAGCCACTATTGTGGCTGGCCTTGCTGCTCAGGTGCAGATGCTGGTGGCTGCTCAATCTACTAAAAGACCCAGAGTTTCTCTTTCCTCTGATTCTGCCCGTCATACTTATTCTGTTACGGGTTCTATGCTTAAGGCTCTGTTTGTCTCTCTCATGGCGGCCCAGGCGGTCGCAAGTTGGACGCAGATGCTTAGGCGCGTCCTAGTGGCCGATTCGGCCTCGCCGGCGACCCTGGATATGGTGGATCAAATCCACCAGGGTGTCATGTATCTGTGTGATGCGGACTTGGACCTAGTCCCGTTGGCTGCACATGTGCACAGTGTGGCGGTGTTGTCTCGCCGCCTGGTTTGGTTGAAATGTTGGTCGGTGGACCAGTCTTCACGTAAGACCTTAGCCAATCTGCCTTATGATGGGTCTCGCCTTTTTTGGGGAGTCCTTGGATGTGTTGATTAAGGGGATCACCGGAGGTAAGAGCACTCTCTTGCCCCATTTCCCCAAGGCTAAGGGGGCTTCTGGGAAGAAGCATGCTACTTTTCGGCCCCCTCAGGGGTCCTTTCGCGCCTTTCGGTCGCACTACAAGGACAAGCCGTTCAAAGGTCAAGGCTCTCAGAAGAAGCCCTGGTCTGGAAAACAGAAGTCCGGTCAATCCGGATCCGCAGCCCATAACAGTGCGGCCTGAAGGGGCGCCCTCACCCAGTTTTGGGGTGGGGGGACGCTTGCTCGGTTTTCTTCAGCCCTGGTTGGCCCGCGTGCGGGACAGATGGGTTCAGGAGATCGTTCGATCTGGTTACAAGATCGAGTTTCTCTCTCGGCCGGAGAGCAGATTTTTCCCCTCAAATCTTCAACTGTCTCCAGAGCGTTTACGGGACCTGCACCTGGCGGTGCGGGACCTGAGGGAGTGGTAGTTCCGGTGCCTCATCGGGACAGATTTCGGGGGTTTTATTCCAATCTGTTCACCGTGCCCAGAAAGGAGGGCAAGGTTCGTCCAATTCTGGACTTGAAGGCTCTGAACCGCTCTGTGCGGGTTCGCAAGTTCCGCATGGAATCCCTGCGGTCGGTGGTGGCTGCCCTGGTTCCGGGGGGAATTCATGGCCTCCATCGATTTGAAGGATGCGTATCTTCACATCCCCATTTTCGAGGGTCACCAGAGGTACCTTCGATTTGCCATTGCGGAGGATCACTACCAGTTCGTGGCGTTGCCTTTTGGTCTCGCCTCGGCTCCGCGGGTCTTCACCAAGGTGCTTGCACCGGTTCTGGCATTATTGAGGGCCCAGGGCATTTCTGTCCTGGGGTATCTGGACGACATTCTGGTTCGGTCTGCGACCAGCCAGGGTCTGGAGAAGGACCTGTCTGTCACGATGCAAACTCTGCAGGAGTTTGGTTGGACGATAAATTTTCCAAAGTCGACACTGAGTCCGTTGGTTCGTCTTCCCTACCTGGGAATGATTCTGGACTCGGTGCAGGCGAAGGTCTTCCTGCTGGAAGACAAACTCAGAACTCTTCAGGAGGAAGTCAGGTCCCTCAGGGACGTTCCGCACTCGTCTCTGCGGACGTGCATGAGATGTCTGGGATTGATGGTCTCGGCCTTCGAGGCGATTCCCTTCGCCCAGTTTCACATGCGGGGTCTCCAAGCGGAGATCCTGTCCATGTGGGACGGGCGACCTCAATCTCTGGATCTTCAAATCTCGTTGAGTCATCGCACCAGAAGAGACCTTCTGTGGTGGCTCCAGTCCCCGATGGTGTCCGGGGGCAAGTCGTTTCGTCCTATCTCGTGGACGGTAATCACCACGGATGCCAGCCTGTCGGGCTGGGGTGGTGTTCTGGGCGTTCTGTCCGCCCAGGGAACTTGGTCGGAGGGGGAGTCCTCCCTTCCGATCAACATTCTGGAATTGCGTGCGATAAATCTCTGTCTTCATCGCTGGACGGACCGGCTGCAGGGCTGCCCGGTTCGGGTGCAGACGGACAATGCCACGGCGGTGGCCTACATCAACCACCAAGGGGGCACCAGGAGTGCCCGAGCGGCTCGAGAAGTGGCCGACATTCTGTCTTGGGCCGAGAATCATGTCCCGGCGATAACGGCGGTGCACATCCCGGGGGTGGAGAACTGGCAGGCGGACTATCTGAGTCGCCAGACCCTGGATCAGGGGGAATGGTCTCTCCACCCGGCTGTCTTCCAGATGTTGTGCGCGAAGTGGGGTCTTCCAGATGTGGACCTGTTCGCGTCTCGTCTCAACAACAAGGTGAGAAGGTTCGGGGCAAGGACGTGCGACCCTCGGGCAGACGCGTCGGACGCGTTAATGGCCCCGTGGCATCAGTACAGGCTGATGTACGCGTTTCCACCGATTCAGTTGCTGTCCAGGTTCCTTCGCAGGTTGCACTCGGAACGCAGCACGGTGATTCTTGTGGCACCGGACTGGCCTTGCCGGTCCTGGTACGCAGACCTCGTGAATCTGGCGGTCGACGCCCCGTGGCGTCTGCCTCTTCGAGACGATCTCCTGTCTCAAGGACCGATATACCATCCTGCTTTACAGTCGCTGACTTTGACGGCCTGGCTGTTGAGACCGAGGTCCTGAAGGAGAAGGGTCTCTCCCCAGAGGTCGTTCATACCTTGATCAACGCGAGGAAGTCTTCCTCGGGGAAGGTTTATTACCGTACTTGGAAGGCCTATTTTGCCTGGTGTGAGTCCAGGGGGTTTTCACCCCGCACGTACTCGGTTTCCCGAGTGCTGTCCTTCCTTCAAACGGGTGTCGATCAGCGTTTGGCGCTGGCTACGATAAAGGGTCAGGTGTCTGCGCTGGCCGTTCTGTTTCAACGTCCCGTGGCTTCCAACTCCTTGGTTGGCACTTTTGTTCAGGGAGTGCGGCATCTGGTTCCTCCTAGGAGGGATCCTCTGCCCCCTTGGGACTTGAATCTCGTTCTATCTGTGTTACAACGTGCTCCTTTTGAACAGATCAGGGAGATCTCGTTGTCTATGTTGTCCAAAACGGTCGCCTTTTTGGTTGCGATCACTTCAGCTCGCAGAGTGTCGGAGCTGGCGGCTTTGTCCTGCAAGTCTCCGTATCTGGTTGTTCATTTGGATAAGGTGGTCTTGCGACCTAATCCTTCTTTTCTTCCGAAGCGAGTTTCGGAATTCCATCTTAATGAGGATATTGTCTTACCTTCGCTGTGCGCGAAGCCTAAACATCCAAAGGAGGTGAGATTACATTCTTTGGATGTTGTTCGGGCGATAAGGGTTTACCTTAAATCGACTGAGTCTTTTCGAAAGACGGACTCCTTGTTTGTTCTTCCAGAGGGTCCTCAGAAGGGCATGGCGGCGTCGGCCTCTACCATCGCCAAATGGATCAGGCAGACCATTGAACAGGCCTATTCTTTGCAGGGGAAGGTTCCCCCTGTGCCTGTGAAGGCGCACTCTACTAGATCTTTGAGTACGTCTTGGGCCTGTCGTCATGGGGCTTCTGTAGCCCAGGTGTGTAAGGCGGCGACCTGGTCGACCGTGCATACTTTCACAAAATTCTACAAAGTAGATGTTCAGGCATCGGCGGATGCTTCCTTTGGCCGCAAGGTTCTTAGTGCGGCAATTCCCTAGGGTCCCTTGTTGGGGACCTCTGGCTGTTGGGATAAGTTTTTTATCCCCTGGTTATTTGTCTTTTCCTGGGTTGTTGCTCCTGTTGAGCACTTGTTTTTCCTGTAGCCCAGCTGGTTTCCTTCCTTTGGTAAGGTTCTTTTCTTTGATGCGGAGACTACGTTGCCTTTCGGCACGGATGCGTTTCCCATCCCTCATGTTTGCACTGCTTTGGGACGTCCCCATATGTGACGAATATGAAGAGGCGGCGACTGTCGGAGGATGTAAGAGAAAACGGAATTTTTGTAAAATCTTACCTGTAAAATTCCTTTCTCTGAGTCCTCCGACAGTCGCTGCCCCCGCCCCTCTTTTGGGGTTTGGTTGTATACTCTACTGCTATTCCACTGAAACTGAGATATGGTTGCAGGAAGTAGGAGGGTATTGACTGAGGGGACCACCCCTTGAGGGTGGGATATGTTAAAGCTTTATTGTTAACATATTCTGTTGCCTAGCTACTCCTTCGGAGCAAAGTCTAATACCCCATATGTGACGAATATGAAGAGGCGGCGACTGTCGGAGGACTCAGAGAAAGGAATTTTACAGGTAAGATTTTACAAAAATTCAGTTTTTCCCCCCAGGTCTAAGCGCTGCCATCTGAGGTATTCAGCCTCCCAGCACCTAGTATGTACACAGTGGACTGGTGGTTGAGGTATGCTATTGTGGTGTTGCCTGACCAAACCTGGATCAGACGACCCTCCACTAGGGTGGTTCCAAAATGTTGATTGGGAGACAGGATTCCAATGACCATGTCCCCTGCATTAAGAGGATGTGCTTCTGTTGCAAGGATCCTCCAAAAGATGGTTAGGATTCCTTAGCCACCATGCCAGGGACAACTTGGTCTTCAGTGATAATATAGCTGGCCAGGGATTGGATTGACTTGTCCCATGCAAAACAGAATGTTGCATTGCAGAAATCGGGTGAGGAACTGGGTAGTTTCCATGGACCAAAGACTTTTGTACAAAAGAGAAGAGTTGGGTGACCCCTGGACTGAAACACTCAAATCTGAGACCAGAGAGCCTGAAGTTTCTCTTGTGGAAGGTACACTCCTAAGTGGATTGAGTGGTGTCAAGGACTAGACCTAAGTACTCTAAACCAAGTGTTGGTTCCAGCGATAGCTTTTGGAGGTTCAGGATCCACCTGATCCATGGGAGTCTGGACAGTCAAAGCCATGTTGTCTGATAGAGCTGATTGTTCCTTCCACAGAAGGTCGCTGAAGTATCGCACAATGGGGATCTTACAAGAGCGCAACAGGGCTAATATCTTTGTGGAGCACTGAGGAACTGATGAGATGCTGAAGGGTTCACAAACTGGTAGCGTAAGGGGCTCCATAGGACAGGTGTGCTGGGAAGATTGGGGGGGGGGGGGGCAGTGGGCAAGTATGAAACCTTGCTATCCATGGAAGCAAGAAAGTCTCAAGTGAAGGGAGGTGTTAACAGATTTGGTGTATTTCATGTTAGAGACGCTGTTATCCAAGTGTCTGAAAAGGTTAACAAAGCTCCACCACCTCCGCAAAGTCTTTCCATCATGCAGACGAAGGCTTGTCTGAGGATTTGGCAGACTGAGTGCCAGACCTTGTAGGTGGCCTAGGAGCCAAGCCTGGGGCGTCACGACGAAGAGACCAAAGGAGTGGAAAAACGAAAGGGGTGTTGCCTAACATTTAGAGAGAAGAAGACTTAGCAGCCTGTTCCTTGGGCTTCTTCGGCTGGGGAAAACGGGTGCTCCTACCACCAGTAGCGTGTTGATAATAGTATCAATAGTCAGTCCAAAGAGATATTGTCCCTCGCAGGGAATGTGGAGCAAAGCTTCTTACCCAAGGGTTCCACAGTCCAGCACCTCAACCAAAATGCCTTATGCATGAGAAGAGAATCTTCCAGCAGTTCATCACAACTGAAATGTAACACTACAGCCATCTACTTTGTGTTCAATAGCCAAAGGATCAACTGCAGCAATGGTTAGAGCAAGGAGACTTTTCCTAGTTCTTGTATGACATTAAAGTTTATCCTCCTAAAACTATCAGGCATTCTGATAGTAGGAGGGGTAATCCTGGGCTGATGGCAAGACAACCCAAACATGAATTCCTGTCTCTCTCAATGGACAAGATGGATAGACATATTTCCATTTCTACCACACTGTGATAGATGGGAGTATCTGACTTGAGCCGTTAGCACTGAAGCAAACACACACCATTTAATAAATCTAAAGTTGAACTCCATTTAGTAATGGATTCATTAAAACATCACTAAATGTGTATTTTTACATACAGCTGGTAAAAGTCCCATACTCCCTTGATATGAGCAGCACCATTCAGAATAGGGGTGTGGAGGGCAGCACTGTAGGACAGGCAAGCTTTTAAGCATTGTGCAGTGTTGTCTAATAGCTGACGTTTCCTGCCAGTGGGAGAGCAGAGGGATGCCCTCATCAGTGTGCTGCTGCTCCTTCATTGTAAAGTTGCATGGTAGAGCCAGCTTCAGACAATGCAGTACTGGGAGCACAGTACTGGTGCCTGGATCACAAGACTAGCTGAATAGAAATAAAAATTATTTTGCAGGCATTCTGTATTAATGTTTTAGCTACTGGTTAAAAGTTCAGCATAGTGTGGCTAATCACCATTTGCAATATTAAAACGTGACTACCAGTGTTTGAAGACTTTTATTATTCTAAACATTTTTCAATCATACAATGTGAAGAACCAGTATTTAGGTGTACAGGTGGTCCCCGGGTTACAAACAAGATAGGGACTGTAGGTTTGTTCTTAAGTCGAATTTGTTTGTAAGTCGGAACAGGTACATTCTTTTTTAAGTGCATCTCCAGCCAAAATAATTTTTACGTTTTTTGGATAGCATAGGAAGGCGTAACACCCCTGTAACATTTGTTTTGCTGTCTGTACCCCATTCAGAAGATTTCACATCACTTTCTGTCCCTATGACAATTGGATTTTGAAAATTTTGGGTTGTTTTAAAAACAAGGATTGGTGATAAAGCTTCAGTGGGGACACCTTTTTCCCATGAGAACTCTTACAG
The DNA here is from genome assembly GCF_965119305.1 of Pelophylax lessonae. Taxonomy (NCBI): domain Eukaryota; kingdom Metazoa; phylum Chordata; class Amphibia; order Anura; family Ranidae; genus Pelophylax; species Pelophylax lessonae. The sequence goes on along the minus strand of NC_138768.1, from coordinate 313,760,214 downwards.
AAGTGAATTTCCCTTCCTAGAGCTAGATTTCTCCTCACTTTCTGTTGTCTCCCTCCGTTTGTAAGTAGGAGTCGTTTGTAAGTTGGATGTTTGTAACCCGGGGGCCGCCTGTATTCTGTTTCTAAACTTGCAAAGAAGTCAGCAAGTACACATTTCCATACTGATCCCCACAGGCAATGCAACATGCCACTGATGGAGTATCACGCTGAGCCAAAGGACAAGGGGACAGACAGGTCACAGATCCTTCACAATGGAATACTCCCACCTGAAAAGATACAAAGAAAAATAAAACACTGAATGTACGGAAGCAGTTTGTAAGAGATATAAAAATAAATAACCGTGCTAAGCCAAAGAGAAAGCAGCAGCTGTAGTGGGAATCACTAGATAGAAAATGTATATAGAGAGCTGCGCTGAATTGATGGTAGGCTAGAGTCACCCAACATAAACACAATAATGGTATAGTATATATTACACCAACAATAGCAATATTGGCTTATATGGTATTGTATATATACACCAATGGCAATAAAACTTTATGCCTCACAAACAGATATAAATATATCACAAAATCACATAAATATAGGCATAGGTATATGAATGTGAATGTGAAGGAGAAAAAGTCCATCAATAAAGGTCCATGTAGGTAAAAAAGGTGTCCGGTGAAGAAATGAAACACACACCAATACTTATGTGCCTAATTCCACAAAGGTGCCACATGCAGAGAGCTCAAGTTAGGCTTACCAGAGCTCATTGGGTTATGAGCATGACACATATATCCACAAATGGGCCAGAATCCACCATGTGATACCGTACTGCCACTGTATTCCTGAACAGATGCCCCGAGCTGGTAAAGGAGCCCTTCGGTGTTCCACGTCCCAATAACGAGAAGGAAGCAATAGCGTAGTACGTACACACAGTTTTATTCATATAAAGGTTATAAAAACTTACATCAATGTAGAAACATAAGCGCTTGTAATATCTAGCTGCCGCCCGACTTCCGGGTCGCGTTGGGGTGACGTCAGCACGCCTATCCCTGTAATATCTAGCTGCCGCCCGACTTCCGGGTCGCGTTGTGGTGACGTCAGCACGCCTATCCCTACGCCGTTTCGTGATACCTCACGTCTTCCAGGGGATGCGGGCGGCGCGCTGACGCACCACTTAAGTACCAAATAGCAGACCGCCCCCTCCGATGTCTCACAAAGCTATAACTCCTAGCAATGTATCTAAATTTCCTGCTGGGGGTTGTTTGATATACTTAAGTTTAGAGTGTGATATGTGGTTTAGGGCCTATTTGGCCGCGTTTGACACATATTTATTAATCTACACAATATAATTTATTTGAACATGAACCTATAATATTAGTGTCTATATGCTTGCCATGATGCTGCATTGATGCTATATGGGTGTGGAATCATTGCCAGATGGGGAATGGCCTTAATATCTTTTTAATAGTCTCTTTCATTATGTTTGCCTCATAATTATTTATGCAATCTTATCCAATTTTATTGTTATGGGCCATGGATAATAATTTGTAATCAATACATTTATTTTTGTTTGGGATTATGTCCCAATTTGAAATTTTCCATTTTGTGCCCAATATATTTATATTTTTATGTCCGCCTCGGTGGACTAATTTTAACATATTTTTATACTGTCCCCTCTGTAGACGAATATGTGTTTGTGACTCAACTCCCATTTGCCAGTATTTAAGATGGCCGACTGGGCATCTTGCCCATATGCGAATTTTGTACCATATTTAGGTAATTTGTGAATTTACCAACTTTGAATGCAGCATCACGGGCAGCTTTGAATCAGTTGGATGTATGTTTATGTTTTTGTTATTGTAATATGTGATTTTGATACGGGTCCAGCCTCTTCCGGTGGCTTTGGTTCCAAAATCCAGTGTTTATCTTCCTGCCCGCCTTGCCTAGGATGCCGATCCTTAGAGGTATTGGCGGTCCAGCAGTTAAGATGGCGGCGTCAGCTTTGTGAGACATCGGAGGGGGCGGTCTGCTATTTGGTACTTAAGTGGTGCGTCAGCGCGCCGCCCGCATCCCCTGGAAGACGTGAGGTATCACGAAACAGCGTAGGGATAGGCGTGCTGACGTCACCACAACGCGACCCGGAAGTCGGGCGGCAGCTAGATATTACAGGGATAGGCGTGCTGACGTCACCACAACGCGACCCGGAAGTCGGGCGGCAGCTAGATATTACAAGCGCTTATGTTTCTACATTGATGTAAGTTTTTATAACCTTTATATGAATAAAACTGTGTGTACGTACTACGCTATTGCTTCCTTCTCGTTATTGGGACGTGGAACACCGAGGGGCTCCTTTACCAGCTCGGGGCATCTGTTCAGGAATACAGTGGCAGTACGGTATCACATGGTGGATTCTGGCCCATTTGTGGATATATGTGTCATGCTCATAACCCAATGAGCTCTGGTAAGCCTAACTTGAGCTCTCTGCATGTGGCACCTTTGTGGAATTAGGCACATAAGTATTGGTGTGTGTTTCATTTCTTCACCGGACACCTTTTTTACCTACATGGACCTTTATTGATGGACTTTTTCTCCTTCACATTCATATACCTATGCCTATATTTATGTGATTTTGTGATATATTTATATCTGTTTGTGAGGCATAAAGTTTTATTGCCATTGGTGTATATATACAATACCATATAAGCCAATATTGCTATTGTTGGTGTAATATATACTATACCATTATTGTGTTTATGTTGGGTGACTCTAGCCTACCATCAATTCAGCGCAGCTCTCTATATACAGTTTGTAAGAGATGTTTGCTATAGATAAGATGGTGTTTCTTTCAACTTGACTGCAGTGATGTGCCTTGATATAACCTTTGTACATTAGCAGCACTTGAATGTTTCCACCAACCAAAGAATTGCAACTGGCTTGGAAATTCAAGATAATCTGATCATTTTCTAAGTATTGCTCGTATAGAAAACTCACATACCTGTATCTTCATGTCTATTACGATAGAGTTATGTTGCCACCTTCAGTGATTGGACACTAGCATCATAAGTGATGGTCATGTCAGTGCAATTTGCACAAACTTTTTTTTTTTAGATCGTTTTCTCAAGATTTTGATCTGGGAATTAAGAGATTATTTATCCACATCTGCTGTCTGCTAAGAGGAGTGGAACCCAGACCCCATTTATCGGGACAGCCTGTAATGTTGCTGTTTGGCACTGAACTCTGTAACAGGAACAGCCATCATAGGCGTGGTTTACGTTTTTTTCCTGCCTAGCTCCTATTCCTAGAAGGAGGAGCATAACCCTATGAGTCATGAAGATAAGGAGCTGCGTCTGTCGATGAACTTTAGAGAAAAGGATTTTACAGTAAGTTCTTACAAAAATCCAGTTTTTCTTTTTGCCTTTCATTTCGATTTTAAACTGAACACGTTTTTACAGGGTAAGGGTTCACATATACTTTAAAAAGATTACCAATTTTTTTGTTAAATCATTTACTATACTATAGGCAAAATAAGGGGGTAGATTTTAAACATACGCTAATTTGTCCAGCAATAAGTTTCAGAGAACCCAAAAACTTCTCTGCAGGTAACTCTTGCAACAGTTCATGTCAAAGTGCATGAATGTACCATCAAAAAAGATTGTATGAATTTAACCTGCATGGGAGGTGTGCCAGGAAGAAGCCTTTGCTGTACACTACAGCGATATTACAAATATATAGAAACGAACAGGGCGTTTGATGACCCAACAGTATTCTACTAGAGGCCATAATGAATACTTTAAATAAAAAAATATATATATTAATAAAGACATTAATTAAAACATTGCATAGCAATAAAAAAAAATCAGAAGGTAGAATGGCAAGAATCCACTAGAAAATGTGTTTTGCTGTATTGTGTCGCTTCTTCAGAACTTTCAATTTCTTCTTAGAATAAAACACCATATACTGGTGAGTTCCATCTATTAAACATACAATATAGGATGAATACATCACTCATACTTATCATTGTAAGTGGTGCTGAGCTTAAATAAAGTACTAAGTTTTAACTCCCCTAATAAAAGATGTGTATGATAGCACTGTGATCAGGTGTATATATATATATATATATATATATATATATATATATATATATATATATATACACACACACACACACACTAACCTCAAAAGTATGGGTTGAGAGCAAATCCAAGTCTTAGGGTGTCATAGATCTTCAAACTGCTATACATCGGGTGAACAGCATATTCCATACATTCTCCAATCCAATCACAAAAAATGGATTTTTGTAAAATCTTACCGTAAAATCCTTTTCTCTTAAGCTCATTGACAGACGTAGTCCTCGTTGATTCAACACACTCGGGTTATGCTGCCCTCTACAGGAGTAGGACTAGACAGGAAAGAAAACGTTCTGGCCACACCCTAGGGGCAGTCCCAGAGGGTATATATCCTCTCACTTCCTGCTCTAGCAAATCAGTTATGTCACAAAGCAGTGTTTAGAGAATTTAACCCAACTCAGGGGCGGGTACTACGTCTGTCAATGAGCTTAAGAGAAAAGGATTTTACGGTAAGATTTTACAAAAATCCATTTTTCTCTGTCGCTCATTGACAGACGTAGTCCTCGTTGATTCAACACACTCGGGACGTCCCAAAGCAGTACCACAAATGAGGGGTGGGAAAACAAATCCAATCTAGAAGGCCCAACCGGTGCCAACTAGAAGTTTTCAATGCTCATCAATTAAAGATGAGATTCAACAGAAAATTCCAACAGAAAACAACCCTCGAGGTAGACCACCGGTCTCCTCAAATTGCGGCCTGCAAACCTTGCGGCCAAATGAGGCATCCACTGATGCCATCACATAAATCTTATAAAATTTTGTAAAGGTATGTACCGACGACCAGATAGCCGCCTTACATACCTGGACCACTGACGCCTGAAGGCGGAAGGCCCAGGCGTACTGAGCGCTCGAGTGGAGTGCGCCCTAACGGGACGGAGGATTCCAACCCTTAATAGAATAAGCCTGTACCACCGTCTGTCTAATCCATTTGGAGATAGTCGCGGCAAATGCAGGCAACCCCTTTCTGGGGCCATCCGTGATCACAAAAAGTAAATCCGTCTTACGGAATGATTCCGTAGCCTTCAGGTATACCCTGATTGCCCGAACCACATCCAAGGAATGCAACGCATGTTCCTGATGATGATTGGGCTGAGGACACAAGGAAGGTAGTACAATATCTTCATTCAGATGAAGCCTGAAACCACCTTAGGAAGAAACTATGGCTTAGGATGAAGAACTACCTTATCCCTCTGAATCACTAAATATGGGGACTGGTCTGACAATGCAGCCAGTTCTGACACCCTGCGTGCAGAAGTGATAGCCACCAAGAAGGCCACCTTCTGGAATAAAGTAAACAAGGGAATCTCCCTGATGCTTTCAAAGGGAGGTTTCTTCATGACCGACAACCAAATTAAAATCCCAGGGCGCTAAGGGCGCGCGGACTGGTGGAGCCAGGTGCCGCACCCCCTGGATGAAATTCCGCACCAAGGACTTAATAGCCAAAGGCTTCTGAAAGAAGATTGCTAATGCTGAAACCTGACCCTTGATGGTGCTCAAGGCTAGTTTCTGCTCAACCCCCTTTCGCAGAAAGGCCAATATTCGGGTCACCGAATAGGTACGTGGAGGAATTTCTAAAGATTCGCACCACGCGATATATGTCTTCCATGTGCGATAATAGACCTTGCTGGAAGTCGCTTTCCCTGCTTTAATTAGCGTAGGAATAACTGAAGCTGACAACCCTCTGTCCTTCAGTACCTGGGTCTCAATGGCCAGGCCATTAAACCCAGCGATTGTAAAGCACAATGGAAGATCGGTCCTTGAGACCGCAGACACTCCCTGAGAAGAAGTTCCCAAGGAACGTTCGCGACTAGCATGTCCAAGTCGGCCGGACCGGCTTGACGAGGCTAGCCTAGAATTTCAAGGACAACTGGAGTTCCCTCCATCTCCATCCTGCGGAGAAATCTCAGCAGCAATCTGAGAGGAGGGAATCCCTTTAATAGCTGACACTGCCTTTACAGGTCGTTCAGCGCGTCTGCTGCGTCCGCTGGAGCATCGTGGGCGCGCGTTACCAATCTCCGCGCCTTCGGGATGCTGTGCAGAAGGCACAGATGGTGAAATCCTTGGTGAATGACTTACGTCATCACCCTGATATTGCCTGACTGGATCCGAACCAGGCTGCCCTAGAGCTATCTGGCCCCGGCAATCCGACAAAGTCTGATCGTTCTCTGTTCCCACACATTATTTAGACACCTGATTCCTATCACGAGTGGTGATTTCTCCTGGTTAAACATTAGAGACCAAAGTCACCCGGGTAGAGGCTCCTTGGTCTGTCCGTTCAACCGGATCCGATTCTTGTGGGGAACTGATGCTAATCTTTGGAAAAGGTAAAGAAAATGATCTGTTCATGGAACGGTAACTACCGCTCCCTGTAGTACTTACGCTGACCCAGCATTTTAACCACAGCACACGTCTGAGGATTACCGCTGACATAGATGCATGCCCTAATAGGGGGGTAGCATCCAAGGCTGCGTCACAGACAACCTGTAGTACTTATATAATCTGTTCCATCAAAACAGATGTTGCCTGGGGGATACCTTTCCCCTTCAGGTCCTGGCGCACCAATCTCGCCCATTCCGTAAATGTCTGAGAAAACTAGATCAAATGACAATAACTGGTCTAAAGGCTGATCCTA
>NC_138768.1:312930971-313148471 GCF_965119305.1 Pelophylax lessonae | reverse complement strand
GCTGCCGGATGCTTCTGGTCCGTCTGAATGTAGCCTGACTTTTGAGGTTTTCTTTAGTTGTCAATAAGGGCCCTTTCACACTAGCGGATCAATTTGGGTCTGCCTGTCAGTTTTTTAGATGCACCCGATCGGACCCTCTAGTATCCTCTATGGCATGGTGGGTGTCAGCTGACGTGTCACCAACCAGCCATCCGTCTGCTCAGTGGTGATCACTAAAGATTAATGATCCAGAGAGCATTAGATTCTGCTTTATTTTTCTTATACCTGGTGTGGACCACGAGCGATCCGCTGCTGGCCCTGGAAATATCTACTCATCTCCAAGTGTAGTTCTGTCCATCGATCCATTAACCCTTATTGGGGATCCGCTGTATCTGACCCATTGGTGACTCTTGGGTCAGATGGGAAGGTGAGAGGCTTTTACACCGATGGTGGATCAAGGAGCACGCTTGTCATTTAGTTTTCATGGAGGTGGAGGATTCTGGAGTTTTCTCTGGATCATATTATCGTTTGGACACTTGGACTTTCTTTGCACTATTTATATATATATATATATATATATATATATATATATATACATTTTTATATATTTTTCTATCCACTTGTACCTATTCAATTACTTTTAATATTGTTTTGAGGACATATTTTGGGGTGCTATATTGCACTCTTATTTTTTGTGTCTCAGTTATATCACCTATATTTATCTGGTGCAGCACATTTTGTTTGTTATTGATCACTAAAGGTTGCTCCTAAAAAAGAAAAAAAAAAAAAAAAAAGGCTCCTAGATTGGACAGACTAATGCCTCGTACACACACAACGATTATCGGCCGACCGATCGTCCGACTTCTGTCCAGAGTGGTGTTTTGTTGGTTGGAATGTGCATAGACTGCACACGAATGTTCTCGGCCAACAAAAATCGACTTCAGAAGTGATGTCATGTGCTGGTTTACTTTCCGTGTGTTTTTTCTTCTCTGAGCATGCCCAGACTTGCTCATCAGATTTTTCCCTGTCGAAATCTGTACTGACTGCACCAAAATCGGCCGTTGTGTTGACAGCCAACAAAAATTTTATAGTCTGCACACCAGATTTTTTTTCGGCCGAAAAGTCGGAGTCGGTTGTCGGAAGCATCATGCTAACAAGCTGAAAATCGGCAGATCGGACGTTGGCCGAAAATTCCCTGCCAATTTTCGACGCTTGTGTACGGGGCTTAACTCCTGAATTCCATAATAATTTGCCCACCCACCCCTGATTTAAAGGGGCAGTCCATCTAAAACTGACATCTTATTTTCAGGTGGTTGGTAGAGCGTTCAATCAATCCATGCTTTTCCTATGTCTGCAGTTTTCCACATTTGAGTTCCCAGATCTGTATAAATGTTGTAGAAATTAGAGGGGTCTCTATTCTGTGTTTTGGATCTTAATATACAATATATGTAATCAGGATGATTGGGATTTTGTATCAGTTAGACAAGTTTGTGTAAAGAGTAAAGCCCCGTACACACGAGTAGAAATTCGGCCGGGAATTTTCGTCCGACGACCGATCTGACGATTTTCGGATTGTTAGTATGGTGCTTCCGACAACCGACTCCGACTTTTCGGCCGAAAAAATCCTTGTGTGCAGGCTATATAATTTTTGTCGACCGTCAAAACACGTCCGATTTTCGTCTCATTAGTACAGATTTCGATGGGGAAAAATCTTATGGGCAAAACTAGGCATGCACAGAGATGAAAGAACACAAAGAAAGCAATCCAACACATGACATCACTTCTAAAGTAGAATTCTGTCGTATGGGAAAATTCGTATGCAGTCTAGGCACATTCCAACCAACAGACACCACTCTGGACAAAAGACGGGACGACCGGTCGGCGGAAATTCGTTGCGTGTGTACGAGGATATAGAGGGGAAGTCTTTGTGCAGGGATCTGTTAAGATGTAAGAAATCAGCAGTTAAATCTAAAGCAGGCCATAGATGGATCAAAAATGGTCTGGATCAGCACAGACTGGCCAAGTTTTGATCCAGCTATGGCCGTTCCAGCTCAAGAGAAGCCATTCCCACTCTAATAGTTGATGTAACAATTAAATTCTCCTTGAGTGGGAGTGTTGCAAGATTTTCCTTTGATCAGTGTATTCTGACAGTGGAAGAGTCCCTCCTGTCAGAATAGAATAGCAAAGTAGGGAGGATTCCTTTTTATCCACCTTGAATGTGTAGATGTGGGAATCCAGCCTGCTGGTTGTATTTAAAAATCCATCTAGGACTAGCTTAAAGTTGGCCATAAATAGTGCAAATTTTGGCTGGTTGATCATAAAGGGTGGTCCTGTTGGCATCCTCCTGCCTGTCATTCTTTCAGTGCAAAATTGCAGAAGCCGGGTTGAAAATTGTTGGCCAAACAGTGTCTGCGTCCAATCAGAGGCAGGCACTGTCTGGGTATTTTGACAGCTGGTGGCACCGGCTGTTTGAGTACGATAGCGGCAGCAGGAGATTTTTCTGTCTGCGCTCGTTAGCGGTGATGGAGGAACCTGTTTGATCTATGTATGGCCAGATCAAGCCTACCCGTGTCCACTGATAAAATATATGTTCTATTACTTTTAAAGGGGATAATTGCTTTAATAGAAATATCATATATGTAGCTTGATTGGCCGGAATAGAAGACTGCTTTTTTATTTTGTTGCAGAAAGGCCCTATATCCATAATATAACGCCTGGATGGATGGAAGTTGTATACTCAATGGGTGACACCACTTCTCTAGACCTCGGTGTTTCAGAATTATTCTAATGTATATGCAGATGATCATATAGTAAGAAGTCTAGCTTAGGCTCATGAAAACTGATTGTAAAGAGTGTACATAAATCCAAATGTATGCCTTTAAAAACATTGTTCTTGGTAATTTCCATGCTCTCAGTATGAATAGCAGGAGAGGGATGACATGTTATTGCCCTGCAGCATGCTTTCCCTAGTTGCATGCCAAGTGTAATGCTGGGCAAACTACAGTGACATAGAGGAGAGGCTGGGTTAGATAAATGACTGAGCTGCCTGAAGCTAATTGTGTATTTATTCCAGATTCATGTACAGTTTGTTCTAGATAGGACTGGTCCCGCGTTGAAAGGCTGCATACCTCAATCGGTCTTGTTACACTTGTTATTCTTCATTCACAATGCAAATTGGTGCAATTGAAGGACGCTTTATTGAGAATCGTCTTTTTGAAACATGTAAACAGGGAAAACCTGATTTTATTTTCCTGGCCAACGACTTTTCTGATGGGTAAAATCTCCTCTTTGGGAAAAGATTCTCGCCATTCAAGTTGTGATTAACATTTGGAAATTTCCATTCTCACAGAAATGTGTCCATTGGTGAAGGTTTTATTAATGATCTTCCTAGAAGCAACTTGAGTTCCAAAACACAAGGGAGTACTTAGCGCACAGCTTAAACGAGAGCTTTTCCGGACTGACATATGGATTTCAGTCTGCCGCTAATGCATTTAAAGTTTAGTCAAAACAGAAAAAAAACAAAAATCAGCACAAGGGTCATGATTCACTTTTAAGCTTGACGTGTCCCTTGTGCTGCTGACTCTTGGGATTCCTTGAAATTTTCATCCTTTTACCCCCCCCCCCCCCTGCCTCAATCTTCTGGGGCGGCAGGGGTTACCGATGGAGCTGTCAGTCTTTCATCAAGAGTACCTGACTAATGGGCCATACACACTATAAGATTTTCTGAAGACTTTTTCCTTTAGACTTACCAAAACCATATGATATGAGGTCAAACCTAAGCACTACATAAAGGTAAATCTGAAGGAAATCTAACCACAAAAGTTGTATAGTGTGTATCTAGCTTAAGCCCTCTTTCCACCCAGCTCCTCCTACTACAGCTTAAATGAATGAGACATAATGGTATGACTAGAGGATGATTGAAATCTGTACACGTTGCTACAAGAGGAAAATGTTTAGCCCCTCTCCCATTTACAAGTGAGTGTTTTTCAGCTTGCTTACCTATGCCTGACTCAACATGTGAGTGTTTTTTTTTTTTTTTGCGCATATTCAGGCGTTTTTACCCCCCCAGACTATAATGGATGCACTTGTTAACACGTGACCCACGTGCACAGGGAAAACTCATCTCTAATGTCCTTTGCAGGCCCAGGGAGCAAATTTCTGATCCTGTATAATACATGTGCAAAAAAACACTCGCACAGAGCTTGTAAAACGCCCGCTTTAAGTCAGAAGAATGCAGACATAAGCTGAACTCCCGGCTGGAAAAATAAATACCCTTGCAGTGTAGCACCCCAAACTACAAAGGGTAAAGCCTGGTACAGAGATAAGGAGTAATACTCGCCTTATTCTGTTTACTCCCCCCCCAAGCTCCTTTGCTCCCTCTATTTGTGCAGCTAGGTCCATGCAGTCCCTAAGTCGCTGCCGGCCACAGTCGCATGCTTGCCCCCTCCATATAAAATGCAGGGTTATTAGCCCCTCATTGTCCATAAAGACGCAGAGGAATCACCCACAGCTTGGAGCTTCAGGGGTGAGAGAACAGCTAGAGTAAGTAATACTGCCTGTTGTTCTATAATCTATGCACTAGAGTCTAGACCGATGGTGAAAAATGTCTGTTTATGCGAGTTTAGCAGCAGTTATGAGCATTTGAGGTTAGAAGCGTTAAAGAAAACCTCAGGAGACCCTCCCAAATGCCCACAATGCACGAAAAACAAGTAAATTATAAACTATTTCAGCCATTCTGTGAGAGAAGTGTGCTTGTAGATAACTCTTTGTTTTTTTGTGTTTTCGCTATGGATTCCATCATGAGCATGTGTGAGGAAATGCTCCTGATGATGCTGAGGCTCTGATGATGTAGGAAATTACATGAGAGGACCAGAGTTCATCGCTAATGGACTCGTCTATTGATGAAGGCAACAGCATGTGGTGACGTTTTGTGTTTTGTTTCAAAATCTGTTATAAATGTTTTCCCCTTTTAAAAATGCTTATAAACGCAAATGCGCAATAATATGTACTACCACGTTTACAAGTATTTGGCGTTTGAAATGCGGGTAAACTACAATCCTGAAAGCTATTTTTCCGATTTAAAAAAAAAAATGCCAGTAAGCTCAACTACCTATAAACGACTGAGTGTACATGTACACAAAAGATAATAAAGAGATTTCCGGCTCTGCTGGAAAAAAAACACCAAACTGCTCCTCAAACGTCAGTTTAGCAGCTGTATTGAGGCCTTAGTCACTGAACTAGAAAATGGATGCGGTTCTGAATATTCTCAAGCTTTGCTTGCTGCATGCTTGTTCTTGGCCAGTGACTTAGTCATTTTGGTAACTGAAGTATCTTATAGCAACCAATCAGAAACCACCTTGTGCTGGTCTTACTTCAGTAGCGAATGCTGATCGGTTGCCTTGGGTCAGAGGAGTAACTAGAACCTTCAGGGCCCCGGTGCAAGAAACCATGAAGGGCCCCCCCGGACCCCTGGCCGGGGCCCTTCCCTTCAAGCCTGGGGCTCTTCCCACTGATCCTGGGGCCCTTTACTCTCATTGCTGGGCCCTTTATTACGGTCCTGCAGTGGCCCCCTTCCTGCCATCCTGGGGCCTCTCCACGGTGGTGGAATGCCAGGGCCCGGTCGCAAGTGTGACCTTTGCGTTCCTGGAAGTTCACCCACTGGTGTCAGTAGTTTTTATTTTTTGGTATTTTAATTGTATTATTTTTTATCATTTTATTTTTTTATAATATCACTGACTATGACTCTGTCCATTCAGAAAATGAAGGAGCTGGTAAATTACATATTTACTGACCCCCTTCCTGGTTCTCTATTGTGACACATCCCCTGCAGCAGCCAGCAAGAGAGGGAAGGGAGCACAGTGGGGGGAGCACAGTAGGGGGGACCAGGGGAGCACACAGGGGCCCAGAGACAGCAGAACACAAGTGAACTGGATAGGAGGAGTGGCAGGGGCAGCATACAGAGGAACCAATCTCCTCCATTTTCCTCCTGCAGCTACAGGAGGAAAAAGGAGGACAGCGATTTCTCTACATGCTGCCCCCGCCGCCCCTCCTATCCAGGTGTACAGGGGAACCGTGTAGGCCCCCTGGAGCATGGTGCCCGGTTGCAATTGCAACCCCTATAGTTATGCCCCTGCCTTGGGTAATGCGCTTGAAGGGTTTGTAAACCTTCATAATTAAATTCACTAATTGCAATTACCTGCCCATAGTTACTCTTGGGTATATATCCTTATTTTATGTAAGTCTGACAATTATGAGCAAATACCCGCTGATTCTGCCAGTCAACTTGTGTTCCTCCAGCATTCTGACCATGCCAAGCATGGAAGCAGATCCCTGCTGACATGGCCAGTTTGTGTCACTTAGCAACTACAGAATGCCATGTTGACGCACTACGTGTCCGTAGTCAGCCTGGATGACATTACCCTTGCCCAGCCCTGCTCATTTTGATTGACCATGGCTCCCAGCAAGAGCTTTGCTGTCTGAACCAGCAGCCTGTAGTAGTGTGGGTTGCACTGGGGAAAAGAACATCGGTAGATGGGGAACTAGGTTCCCTGCCAGCCCATATGTCATACTGCTGCTTGTCCTCAGACAAAGCTGCCAAGCACCCCACACATAGAAAAAGCTGGAAAGGGAAGCCTGGGTGGTCACATGAGTGTGGAATTTTTCAGAAATTGCAAGCTTTATTTTTAGCTATGGCTCTTTAGGGAGAGACATGGGGATGTTTTTCGGTTGCCTGGTGTGGTTTAAAATGTGACTTTACATTTAGCTTTAAGAATCAACACTTCCAGACCCAAGACCAAAATATGTGGTGGCTGCAGTCATTTTTCTTTTTATTCAGGCTTCTTTTCCTTTATTGTGGCATCCTATTTATTTGAATAAGCGTTTTAATTAATGCACCTGTGCTATTTTAAACAACCTAGTGCACACCAGTGCATGGTAGTCAACATGAGTGTGTTGTCACACATTGCAGTTACACCTTTAACCTATGCCATTAAAAGCTTCCTCTGGAGGCCGACATTCAACTGTGTGAATCTGGCCTTAGTAAAAGTTATTTAAGGTTCAAATCCTGTTCCCTTTTATATATTGTATTTGTATTATTTTATATATTTATAAGATCTGTCATTAGCATTTTTACAGTTCTGTCCCCTATGATACAAAGTCCATGTAGTACTTTATCCCATGATTCTAGGTGCTTTCTAACCCTAGTTATGAATACCAACCCGTCCCTCTCCCCTACTTCCGTGGCCGAGCCGAAAACAATTTTGAAGGACATGGCTGCTTCATAACTGCAGTTTGTCTCGGCTGTGAGCGCTTTCTCGAGATAAACAATGGCAAGAGGAATGCAATGGATGACACGTCGGAGAAATCTTTACCTGTCTGACATCTCCGTGTTGAAGTCTTGAGTTGAGGTCCCACCAAGGCTATACCAAATTAGATAGAGCCAGCCCAAACTGGAGTTGGCGGGTGCTTACAAGGTTCAATAAAGCTGTTGCAGGCTGGCTGAAAGCTTTGCAAACGTTTTGTATTCATTTGCTGAAGGCCATGAGTACAACACCTAACAGTGATTGAAATATTGGGCCTCGGGTGTGTCAAATACCAGCATTTTTCAGGCACCTAGATGGCACAGGTGCAGCGTCCAGCCCCACTACCAGCAGCCTGTCAAAATCTGAAGGCTGGAATACCTGGCAATTGGATGAGGCTGGATTCTGTACCGAGTGGTGCTCACAGTTAGAGCTGTATGCATTCAGGGCCATATGTCTGAAACGCAGCTATTCTGCGTTTCAGGCATATTGCCCTGATAGCATATGACCCTAAAGGAGAAATTTGTGGTTTTAAAAAAACAAAATAAAAAATAACATGTATAACTGACTATACTCGCCACCATGCTGCAGCATCAGTACCTCATTGGATGGAACTGACCACTGATCAAACAGTTCTCTGTTTTCCAGGAACAGAGTGGTGACTGTCATAGTGCTGGGGAGGGGACGAGAAGGGCTGTCAACGATGTGCTAAAAGGCTGAGCCAGTTTGCAATCAGGCATCTGGGTGGATCCCGGTGTTCTAAAATTTTCTCGGACCCATGAAAATTCCGGACCTCATCACTTCCGGCTGGTGCGAGCCCCGGTGCACATGTGCACAAGGTCCGAGAAAATTCTAAGACTCAGCGAACAGCTGATTGAGAGGAGGAGGGGCTGAGGGGGACGCACACACCGCCGCGGAAAAATTGCTGTCACGGGCGAATCAAAGCTGCTGGAGACCCCAAAATTGTATCGCAGGTAGCCAAGACGCTCCCCTACAGCTGATAAAGAACCGGTTCTCAAAGGTCACTGCTCCGCGGCCTTTCATCCCCGAGACCCCAAATTGTCATCAGCTGTAGGGGAGCGTCTTGGCTACCTGCGATACAATTTTGGGGTCTCCAGCAGCTTTGGTTCACCCGTGACAGCAATTTTGCCGTGGCGGTGTGTGCGTCCCACCTCAGCCCCTCCTCCTCCTCTCAATCAGCTGTTCGCTAAGTCTTAGAATTTTCTCGGACCTTGAAAATGTCTTGTGCGCATGCGCACCGGGGCTCGCACCAGCCGGAGGTGATGAGGTCCGGAATTTTCATGGGTCCGACAAAATTTTAGAACACCGGCAATATGATCGGGATCATTCCAGAGCCTGGACCAGCTCTGTGACATCAGCCGACAGCAGGCTTTAGCCCACTGTCATCTGATTCTAGGTCACAGGAGAGCAAAAGTAAGTGTACTCTTGTGACCCACAAGAAAAGTATGGCCAAAACACTTTTAAGCTTGGTACAGTGTCCAGCCAAACGTGTGGGTAAATACTGATGCACAGAATTTGGTGTTTATACAAGTACAAAGCATACAGACATTCACTTCTATGATCAGCTGTATGCTAGACCTATTTTATGCCTAAAAATGTCCATGTGTATATAGCCTAAAACTGTATTTTCCTCAACATAAGGCATCATGCACACTGAGCTTAAATGCCACTTTTACAGGTGTTCTTGGCATTTTTGTTTTTCAGCTTATAAAAGCGCCTCTGTTAGTCTATGTGGCCATGCACACATAGGTGTTTACAGGTTGGAGAAAAAAAAAATTGCCAATGCATTCCGGAGAGGCGCTGAAAAGCACAAAAAAACATTTGAGCATTGTTGCATTCCAATGGCTAGACTAAATGAATATTCTTGCCAATGGAATCCATTAACACTCAAACACTTGGTGCGCCTAAACACATGTGCTATACGCGACTTTTGGAGGGTTTCTCATAAGCTGCGTTTTCCCTACCAGGAGAAAAGGCGTTCAGAGGGTCTAAACCATCCTGCCTTAACCTTTTTTAATACAAAAGGGAACCCCTGAAAGAAAATATTATGTATCAGGGAACCCCTGCTAAATCTTTACATCTCTAGTTCACGACACATCAGTACGTTGAAAATATAACAATACATAAAAGAATAAAGAATGTAGTGTATCTAGCACATTTCACACCTAGAGCAGATAGAGGTGTTTTTTTTTTTTTTTTTTTTTTGGGCTTTTTTTTTTTTTTTTTTTTTTTTTTTGGGCTTTTTTTTTTTTTTTTTTTTTGGGCTTTTTTTTTTTTTTTTTTTTTAACACTCTCCTGCTCCTATAAGAATTTTTTTAATAGTCCTAAAACCGAACAAATAATAATAATGACCAGAAAAGAAACACCAACAGTGAAAATTGTAGTGCCTTTTACTTGGGTGGTAATGTTCCTTCTTTTATTGGTAGTCGATGTATTGGACCCATATACTGGTGGCCAATGGGGGGAAGGACCACTTACAATGTTGACCAGTGGGAAAACCATCCCTATCACACACAGCTAAAAAGATAGTTGACGTCAGTGGTTACTAAGCATTAGAAACTCTTCATTGCTCAATGAACCCCTAGCACCCTCTGGAGGAACCCCAGAATTCCATGGAACCTTGGTTGTTCTGGCTCGGTTCACACTAGTCCAACTACAAAGTTGCGTGACTTTGATGTGACTTTATACACTCTGTGACCAAAGTAGTGCAGGAACCTTTTCTAAAGTTGGACAGACTTGTGTAGTATCAGTTAAAGTAGAACTATGGGCAAAAAATAGTTTTTTCATTTTGGATAGCGCAAGGGAGGGTCACCTGCCTGCTCAGCGGGGATCTGTGTATTGATCCCCCAGCACTGATCCGCCTACTGATGCGGACCGTGTGGGAAAAAGCCTATGGGTCCTTTCACACGGGCGGTCCGATCAGATCCGCCTGTCAGTTTTTTAGTTGGATCTGCTCGGATCCTCCATGCATCCCTATGGGGCAGTGGATGTCAGTGGTGACATGTCCGCTGCCATCTGCATCCGATCCTGTCCGTGAAATCTGGACGGGTGGAAACCCTATTTTCCATCCGTCCAGGGGATAGGATTGGATGAGAGCAGACAGGCGGTCCACTCTCATTCGATTCCCCATAGAGAACAGCGGGGCTCTGACCCCTCCCTCTCAGGACACAGTGCGGAGACGGAGCTGTCATCGGCCTGCTCAGCGGGGATAGGCAGATGATCCCCGCTGAGCAGAGAACGGTCCGCAACAGAATGTGGACCATGTGAAAGGAGCCTATCTTGTATTCATATAATTACATGGCGTCTGCCGTAATTGGAAATTTCCATATACATATACTTCCCTGCTGCACAGTGGTTGTGCTTTACTGTTCGTTTCCACAATACAAGTCTACAAGCCTGTTGATTGATTGGAAATAATGCACTTACCATGTGGCTGATATTTTATCTTTTATGTTAAGGATACCTGCACTGAGAAAAACACAGGCTGCCATTGCTGACCTACTCCTAGAAATGCTAATTTCCTGGCGGTCTCTGACTTCAGTATGGTCACTAACACAGAACAAGTATACAGATTGAGACAAACTGAAGTCAGAACCCCTGAGCTGCATTCTTGTTATGGAGGCTAAAATTGCTAAAGCCATTGAACCAGCATAACGACCAGGCATCTGCAACTGCACAGAGCAATTGAGATTTTGTCCGTATATCACCCGCAAACGGATGGGGTGATTTACGGACATACGGAACGTCCGTGTGAAAGAGCCCTTACTCTGATTTTACTGCACTATGTTGAACACAGATCCCAATAGGAGCGTTCATCGCCACCACTTTAAGAAAGCTGCTAGCAGGCTTCAACTGGCTTTCATCAAGCTTCAAGTGCTGAGGCCTGCTAGCAGCTTGCTTAAAGTGCCAATCAGCACTCCCATTGGGATCTGTGTTCAACATTTACAAACTGGAGCTGAATGGTACTTTCAACAAAACTTGCTAAAAGCTCTGTAAATGTGTTGTCAAAGCTTTCTGTTCACACTGCTCGAAGTGTAAAATTGCTATTATTATTGTGTTGATGTAAAGTTCCTAGGATCTGTAAAGGGCCCTGCTCGTTAGAGCTTACAATCAATGATCTTTGAAGCTGTCAGTAATGGTGGCCTTCTGACCACTACTTTCCTACTGGCCACCGATCTAAAGGGCATGTCCCCAACTGTCCCTTTTGATGACTTTCATTTTAGAAGGGGTCCCTTAAGACCTGAAAATTACTTCAAGGGTTCATCTGAGGTAAAAAGAAATGCTGTCCTAGAGCAGGGGTGTCATTTTGTCAAACTCTAATTTAATCGCGGGCCGCATCAGCATTATGATTGCCCTCAAAAGGGCCGGTTGTATCTGTAAGACTAGATGTCAAGAGCATCCCCTACCCTTACATAAGACGTCAAGAGCCTCTCCACCATCAAAAGTTGAGTCCCCCACACTCCCTTACATCACAGTGCACCTCACTTAGCTTGTGGTGCTGCTGGGAAGAAGCTGGAGGCATTGCTGGAAAGCAGAAAGTATAAGATCTGGAGGAGGACTGGAGCTCTCCTGCAGCTACAGCAGAGGTGCGAGGGCCACATAAAATGGCCTGGAGGGCCAGATTCGGCCCGCGGGCCTTGTGTTTGACATCTGTGTCCTAGAGTGACCTCACCTAGTCAGATTAGGTGTCCCCCCATTGATTTACATTGGAAGTCCTTTGACCTTTAGACACAAAATAGAGGACCAATCCAGGGTAGGAGATGTACATAGGAATTTCATGTTTCTTGATTATCATAGTGGTGCTTTATACAGTGGCATGATATTACACGGACACTGTGACTGCACTGCCTGCAAGAAAATACATCTTTGGTACAGTACTACCTAAAGATCCATAATAATGTCAATTTTGACTTGTATGAAAGTGAATGTTTTATTTACGGGAATGCATGTTTCATGCTCTGTGGCCCCTTTATTCATATAAGCATAGTAGAAAGTGCAGATATGCTGTGTTGACATATTACGGTTCCATGCATGTGTATTCCATCTGGGGCCACATTTGCACGCATAATTGGGTATCCCTGCCTGTAATTGACGGTGTGTGTGTGTGTCCCGGCATGACTGCTGTGTTGTAGTATATCACAGAACGTGTGTGACATTATACACGCCAGTGTGTATTTAGCAGCCTGTTTTCTCTCATGGGGTTGATCTCATTGACCTTCAAGATTTGAAGGGCAGAAGCTGCGTAACTCCTGGGAGCCTTGCCACAGACAGCGTCAGCCCATGCAGGCAGGAGCATACCATTATTTCAGAGGGAGATCATGTGACAGCCAAGTAGTGGAAATAATAACATAGAATGATAAAAGGGACACCACTGTACCATGGCCTTGTCCCCTTACTGCCTGGTTCATACCAAATGGAAATGGCAGAGGAAAGGCCTAGGGAGGAGCGAATGGAGAACACAGTGTTTTCCAAGTTCCTCCAGACGCCAGAACAAGGCTCTGCTCATTAACATTGTTTTTAAGGTGTGGTGAATTCATGAGCCGATGAAAAGTTTATAAGGGTTATATTGCAACTTTTCACTGCACCTTCTTTTTTTTTTTTTTTTTTTTTTTTTTTTTTTTTAAATAATTTTTTTTTTAATAGCATGTTTATTTACACATATAGTGAAGCACTGCACGTCCTACAGTGTCTGTACCAACAGTTCACTTTTTAGGGAAAACCTTTGGTAATTGTTAGAGCAAATAAAAATAGTATTACTTTATTCCACTGTGCGGTTACAGCAATACCAATATAGCCATAATCGCTTTATGTAAAATACAGAAATATCTAAATAGACAGTTTTTCTCTTTTAGAATGTAGCATTCTTTTCTTTACAACATATTTTAAAGCTCAATTTAGGGAAAATATACCCTGGCAGTCACCCCCCCTCCCCACCCACATTACAGAGTATAAATACTTGTAAAGAGGAAGTAAACTGCATTTGAAATAATTTTTTTTTTTTTCCATGCTATAATATGGTACAGTATTTATATGGTACAGTATTTACAATCATTTCCCAGTGTAAAGGATGTAAAAAAGCTTTTTTTTTTTTTTTTTTAAATGCTTCTTCCGGGAATCGGCAGCGCCATCTTAGCTATTGTTTGGTGAGCCCCTGCGGATGTAATTTTCACCCCTTCCTTAGGTTCCCTTGCTGAAATCTCGCGCTTGTGCGATTGTGTGCTTATCAAGGGGAGAACAAGGAAGCTGGGAATGATCATCTGCCAAGTCTCGCGTGTCCTCTCAGCTGTGCCGCAGAGAGCGCAACTCTTGTCCACGGCATGATGTTGAAGGAAAAATTGCACACAGAGCATGCCGTGAATGGAGGCATACGCCGGTGACGTCATGAAACATCGCAGGACAGAATGCAAGAAGAAAAAAGGAAGGAGAATAACACAGGCAGTAATCAGTAGCTTTAGTAATTTGGAATAAAATGAGCTGAAGTTAGAGAGTTTACAACCACTAAAGAAGAACTCCACCCTACCATAAAAAAAAAATTGAAATCCCTAACACTTTCCTCCCATATACAAAATAAAAAACACATACTTACTAGTGCATGTAGTCCAGCATTGTCTTGCTTGCAGGCAAAGTTCTCCCTAGTCCGTTCTTCTCTAGCGCCACCATCTTGAATAGGTCGCACATGCGCAGAGATGCCATAGGTCTGGCTGGCACAGGGATCTGTGGCATGTCTGTGCATGAAGGGTATACCCTGCGCATGTACAGAAATGGCTCAGGTCCCTGCCAGTAATATGAATTAAATTAATAGGGTGTGCTAACTTAAAATAATGGCAGCAACTAGGATTCCAACCTTGTAGAATAAATACAGAGAGGAAGTGGAAGGGTGGCCGTTTTTGCTTGTGGTTGAAGTCGCATGTGGGCTGAAGCATCAGTGGGGCTCCTGAGAGACAGCAGAGCCATGGAAAAGTCTATGGCTTGATGATGTTGTCATTTTGCAGACTCCAAACCCAGAGGAAACTTTGTACGGAGCAATGCGTCAGACGGAGCTGGTTCTGTGATGTCATCACGCCAAGGTTGCTTGGATGGTACCACAGCTCATGTTTTCCAGAGTCTTCTGCCAAATGCTTGCTCTCATTAATACTCATTGTGGATACTAGCAGTTGCATACAGATCCATCCATCCTGGCGGTTCCATTGTTGTCCTTCTGTAGGAATATCATCCAAAGCCTGCTTATTTTGATTTCTGGTAAGAGGCTCATTCAATTTTTGTCAACACGTGATGGCACATTTTATATGGGTGAGATACCCAGGCTCATGGACCTTTTTTCCTTCATCTGATGTAGTTTATATGCCACTGTTCGATGAAAAGGGGGTAAGGAGCCATCTTATTGCACTGTTGTGGTCACCTTTATAACACACGGGAACATTGGAATTTTTTGATCTTTTGGAAAAGGACATTCACTATTTCTGGAGCATCTTAGTGAAGATTCATGTGTTGTTCACAAATTTAATTTGACTCATTTATACTATATTACTCTAGTGCATGTTGTCACTGTTTATTTTGAGGAATAGCACTGATTATTTATTTATTCACATTCATTTTTAGATGTTTATGGGAATGTGTTTATTTCCATGTTTACTTTATTGAGCGCACAACTTTATTTTTTTATTACCCTGCCAGTAATATGAACATGGCATGTCTGTGCCCACGTGAGATCTCCTGGCATGTCTGTGTCCTACCTCCCCGGAGGCAGTTTTCAAGATTGTTTGGCATGCGCAGAAATGCGGCAGGCTCCATGCCAATCCATTTCTGCACATATGTGTCATTCTCTCCTAGGTGAGAACCGAGAATTGAAAGTGGGGGGGGGGGGGTATTTCTTTTTTTGTGTTAAAAAAAGTTTATTTTGCTATAGTAATGGGGAAGGGGATAAGGAAGGAGGCAATAGAGAGGATCTTAGGGAAAGGGGTAAAGGGAAGATGAAAAGGCTCTATTACCTACCTTAACCCCATTACGACCAGCTCTGGTGCTATCCGCATCTCCCTGGTGCTCTGTGCCATTTCTTACACTGTGGGGCTAGTCATTGTTGTACGTGGAGGAGGCAGTAGTGCCACCACAGCCTGGAATGCCCTAGACAAGAGACTTCACTCCACCAATCACCTAGATCAGGGATCTCCAAACTACGGCCCTCCAGCTGATGCTGAACTACACATCCCATGAGGCATTGTAAAACTCTGACATTCACAGACCTGACTAGGCATGATGGGAATTGTAGTTCCTGAACAATTGGAGGGCCATAATTTGGAGACCCCTGACCTAGATCAAGAGAGCCTTCTGGAGTGGGGAGTAAAGTTAGCGTTGACCATTATTCCTGCACCTCCTAGACTTGCAGTGCAGGAAAGCCCCTCTGCAAGCATACATTTGGCCTAATTTCCAGAGTTCAGCTTTAAAGTACATGAGAAATGGAAACGTAGTCGGATCTTATGCTGTGAGACACTGAGGAAGTGAAAATGAAGATGGATGATGGGTCTAGGATTACATCTGAAAGGAAATGACAGGTCCCTTCTATCTAGAACAAAACAAAGACACACTGATCATGTAGAGTCATAGTTAATGTAATGGTATCATATGTGAACGTTGGCTCTTTCCTGCCATTAGTGTATAATTTACCTTTTATGTCAATATTGATTCAGTAATTATTTGGCATCTCCTGCTCTCTGGCTAATATATATATACATTTATAATGACATGGAAAGCATTGTGATCATGCCGTAACCCAGAGCAATCCCTGCCAGCCATAGTAAGATGAGAACAATTTTCTGATTGGTTGCTGAAGGTTCTGAGACCAACAAAAGTAAAAACCACCCCACAGCCAGAGAGTTGGAAAGACTTCTCCTGTGATAGAATTGTTTAATACAAAATCATCATGAACAAGATCAGCTTTGATTAAAGATGTAGTGATTGCTGGAAGATTTGCCTAGGAATAATGAAGGCAGTCAGAAGGTAAATGACTAGTCTGCAGTATTTTCTGTGGTCCACCTGCAGCTGATCCTTCCCCATAACTAAAAATGGCTATAGATGGATCGCTTGTTTTTCATTCAGACAGAATGCTGAAGGAAATAAAGCAAACTGATTCCTCCCCGAGACATTGTATTCTGACAGCAGTGTCTCTTCCACTATGGCATAGATTCAACAAGATGTTGGAAACATTCCTCAGAGATTTTGGTCCATATTGACATGACAGCATCACGCAGTTGTAGAATATTTGTTGGCTGCCCATTCATGATGCAAATTTCAAGTTCCACCACAACCCAAATGTGCTCTATGGATTGAGATGTGGTGACTGTGGAGTCCATTGGAGTACAGTAACTCATTGTCATGTTGAAGAAACCAGTGGTGAGATAATTTGAGCTTTGTGACATGGTGCATTATCCTGCTGGAAGGAGCCATCAGAAGATGGGGACACTGTAGTCATAAAGGGATGGACATGATCAGCAACAATACTCAGGTAGGCCGTGGAGTTAAAGCGATGCTCAATTGGTACTAAGGGACCCAAAGTGTGCCAAGAAAATATCCCCCACATCATTACACCACCAGCCTGAACCTTTGATACAAGGCAGGATGGATCCATGCTTTCATGTTGTTTTCGCCAAATTCTGACCCTACCACCTGAATGTTGCAGCTAAATTCGAGACTCATCAGACCAGGCAACATTTTTCCAATCCTCTATTGTCCAATTTTGGTGAGCCTGTGTGAATTGTAGCTTCAGTTTCCTGTTAGCTGACAGGAGTGGCACCCGATGTGGTCTTCTGCTGCTGTAGCCCATCTTCTTCAAGGTTTGATATTTGGTGCATTCAGAGATGGCATTCTGAATACCTTGGTTGTAATGAGTGGTTATTTGCGTTACTGTTGCCTTTCTATTATCTCGAACCAGTCTGCCCATTCTCCTCTGAAATCTGACATCAACAAAGCATTTACTCGACGCAACTGCTGCTTACTGAATATTTTCTCTTTTTCAGACCCTTCTCTATAAACCCTAGAGATGGTTGTGCATGCAAATTCCAACAGGTCAGCTGTTTTTGAAATACTAAGACCAGCCCGTCTGGCGCCAACAACCATGCCACGTTCAAAGTTGCTTAAATCCCATTTCTTCCCCATTCTGATGATCGGTTTGAACTTCAGCAAGTCGTCTTTATCACGTTTAGATGCCTAAATGCATTGTTGGTGCCATGTGATTGGCTGATTAGAAATTTGTGTTGCCAAGCAATTGAACAGGTGTACCTAAAGTGCCTGGTAAGTGTATATGTAGATTATCGCATTGGTAAATTTGAATGATGCAGTAATAGCTCAGCAAAAACTGAAAGTACAATAAAAACCTAGTAAACCTCACCAAGAGAAAAGGTGTTCCATAAAAAAATTCTGCAGTACAAATTTAAAATACATGAAGAGAGTTATTTTAAAAGCAGTGTTCCTGAAGCAAATATTGTTGTAGTAATAAAAAAGAACTTACAAGAAGAATCCAGAAAAGGATCCATTCACACTTGAGCGTATCATTTGAGCGTTTTGCAGGCGTTTTTTTGCAGGCATTGACATCTAACAAAAACTTGTAATCTGCTAAAAAAGAAGCTCATGTACTTTTTTTGAGCTTCAGGAGTTTTGCTTCAGGGGACAAAATGCTCACATGTGAACAGGGGCCGTTGAAATAAATGGGATTTTACTTGTTGGGCACTTTGAGACTTCAGAGATGAGCGTTTTACGAGCTGAAAATGTGCATGAAGGAGTGAACATCCTTCTTGCTACATTCTAACCACTTCCCACAAAATTACATATCTGTACGTCATTTTGCTGAAGTGGTTGTACCGGAGTGATGCCCACAGCTGCAGGCATCACCCAGGTACCGTTTTTTTTTTTTTTTTTTTTAGAGCCGAGGGTCAACTTTCTTGTAATAACTGATGCGGCTAAGCAGCCACTTGGCTGTTATTACAAGCAGCAGGAGGGAATGTACCCACCCACCCCGGAATCGGCTTTGATAGGGTCTGCAATGTAGTAACCTGGAAGCGACCTCATGACGTCACTTCTGGCTTCTTGGTTTTACTTGGCAGCCAACTGCGCCAGTTTTAAAAAATCCAAAGTTATCAAAAACACTGATCTTTTGAAGTGCAGGGTCTTTTACACCCAAGATCATTTTATAAAGAGTACCTGTCACTGCCTATTACTGTTACAAGGGATGTTTACATTCCTTATGACAGCAATAAGCCCCCATTCACACTGGGGCGACGCTACTTCGCACCGCGACCTCCGAGGTCGCGGTGCGAGCAGCGCGCCGCTACCTCGGAGCGGCCACCACGGACTTCGTAACATTGAAGTCTATGGCGGTCGCCTCCTGGTCGCCCCAAAGAAGCTCCGGACCCTTTTTCTGAGTCGGAGAGACTTGTGTCGCTCCTATCAGAACGGGTCCGCAGCTTCCCTATGGGAGGCGACCTGTGAACACACATGTTCAAATCACACATGTGAGGTATCGTCGTGATTGCTAGAGGGAGAGCAATAATTCTAGCCATAGACCTCCTCTGTAACTCTAAGCTGGTAAAAAATGTTAAAGCATCACCGATGGAGATTTTTAAGTACTGTAGTTTGTCGCACTTCCACAAGTGTGCGGAATTTTAAAGCATGACATGTTAGGTTTCTATCTACTTTTCTTATTCTACAAAAAAAAATGGGCTTCTTTACTGTTTTTTTTTTTTTTATTTATTAAAGTGTGTTTTTCCACAAAATTACATTTGGGAGACTGCTGTGCGAATACAGTGTGACATAAAATATTTCAACGACCGCCATTTTTTTCTCTAGAGTCTCTGCTAAAAAAAAATGTCTAAAATGTTTCGGGGGTCTAAGCAAAAAATACTGATTTTAATTGGTAAAAAACAAATGTCAGAAATAGGCCTGGTCTTTAAGTGGTTAATTAGTGAAAATTACCCACAGCCTGGATGGTTGCAGTTTCATCTTTGTTACATTTTTTGTATCACTTTTGCTACAGTATTCTGACTGATAAGTAAAGTTTTGCTGATCTTGTTGTAGCCTTCACCTTTCTTGTGTAAAGAAATTTTCTTTCTCAGGCCTTGTGACATTTCTCTTCTATGTGGCGCCATTGCTGACA
This sequence comes from Pelophylax lessonae, assembly GCF_965119305.1. Classification (NCBI taxonomy): domain Eukaryota; kingdom Metazoa; phylum Chordata; class Amphibia; order Anura; family Ranidae; genus Pelophylax; species Pelophylax lessonae. The sequence continues at coordinate 313,129,031 of NC_138768.1, read as the reverse complement.
GCATGAAATGGAAGGGTTTTTTTTTTTACGTACCGCTCTTTTATAAGCAACTGTCTTCTGGACACCGGTTTATTGAATAATTAGACTCACCTGTAGTTGAATTCTTGTTAACCGCCTTAGCGGTAAACCCGAGCGTGACTCGGGGTAGGAATTTTCTGCTATTAGCGGTATCCCCGAGTCACGCTCGGGGTCAATGGGCAGAGCGTGCAGACAGCGCAGCGGAGCTTCTCTTACCTTATCCTGGCGATCCAGCGATGAGCTCTCATTGCTGTGACCGCCAGCGAGATCTCCGCCGCTCGTCTGTCGGTAGGAGGACTTCCTAGTTCCGTTCCCTGCAGCAGCAATGCTGCATGGGAGCGGAACTAGGGAGGGAAATTCAAAAAAAAAAAAAAAAAAAAACGTTGCACAAAACACATAACACATTTTATATTATATATATGCATATATGTATATGTATATATATATATATATATATATGCATATATATATATATATATATATATATATATATATATATATATATATATATATATACCTATATACACACACACATATATATATATATATATATATATATATATATATATATATATAATATATAGCGCATGAATTATAATCTAATCAATAATATAATTTTATTATATATACTATATATTAAATAATAAAATAATATTATTGATTCGATTATAATTCACTTGTTTGTGTTTCAAATTTATCACATCTGGGATGTCTACTAGAGACTTGTTTTGGTCAGGTTTAAGTCAGTAATTACTAAGAATTGTAGGCCTATAATACATAACGCCAAATTTCCATGAAAAGAATTGTACCGCTTTTGGAACAGAATTCCTGACAGAATCATACCGCCAGGGAGGTTAATTAGGATTTTGTTGTCTAAAATTTAGCTTTGCTCCTTACACACTATAAGAGCCGGTTCACACTACTCCGACTCAAAGTCGCCCCATGAAGGAGCGACTTTTTAGCGTCGACTTTAGCGTGACTTTGAAGAGACTTAAATGATAGGCGACTCTGTCTGTGGGGAATGCCTGGGTAATCTTTTTCTTCTTCCTGGAAAGTCTGATCACAGTCACTTGAAAATAGATAAGGATCTGACTTAGAGGCGACTCCCATTGAAGTCTATGTGCACAAGTCGGATAGAGGTCGCCTTGAAGTAGTACAGGAACCTTTTCTGAAGTCGGAGCGACTTCAGTAGTGCATATTAAGACGGCTCTCATTCATTTACATTGAATTTGTAATGACAAGAGACTTGGGGCGACTTGAGGGCACACAAGTCGCGTCCCAAATCTGAGTAGTTTGAACCGACTCTAATGCCCCTTTCACGCGAACGATCCAATCAGATCCACCGGTCAGTTTTTTAGGCGGACCTGATCGGATCCTCCATGCATCCCCATGGGGCAGTGGATGTCAGTGGACATCTGCATCCAATCCTGATGGGAGGCGGATTACAGGTCCATCTACGCTCACTGTGCAAAGAGGGAGCTGTCAGATCCCGGCTCTCCTCTATGGGAGATCTGATCCCATCTGATCCTCCAGACAGATTGAAAATAGGGTTTCCATAGTCTGGATTTCACGGAGAGGATCGGATAGCAGTGGGTGTCAGTGGACATTTCACCGCTGACATCTGCCCCTCCATAGAGGTGCATGGAGCATCTGATCAGGTCCGCATGAAAAACTGACAGGCCAACCTAATTGGAAAGCCAGTGTGAAAGGGGTCTAAGAAAATCAGGCGAACATGTGGGGAAGGAACTTGGACAAAAATTTCGACACAACTTTCGATAGCCGATTCCGACCTTCCAAACGAAAATTTCTGAAGGGACATGCTCTTAAATTTTTCTCATACTGGAACAGAACGAACGATTTTCATCTAATCTGTACCATTTTCGTACGAGAAAAATCAGAAACTAAAGACTGCGCATGATCAAAAACAATAAACGGCAAAAAAAAAAAAGGATTTGTCGTACGAAAATTTTCGTATATTATTTCCTTAGTTAGTTCTGACTTGCTGTGAATCGTTCGCCCGATTTTCTTTGTGTGTACCCTACTTAGGATTTTCATTGGGGTATATTCATTTTTGCAACATGGTTTTGAATGAATTTGTTAGGAAAAAATACTTTTTTTGTGTGTGCAAATTATCAAATCTTGGTTGCAATCAACGGCCTGCATTTGTGGGAGTATTTTGTAGTATAGTGTCCCATAGAAAATGTTGATTCTGGAAGGAAAGTAAAGGTTTTCTGACAAATCGGTTGGGGTGTACTTATTTATGCTGAAATACTTGTGTGGTTTGTATGGCCCCCATGTGCTTGTATATGGGACATGCTCCTTTTTAAAATGACGGATGGTTTCCTTTCCTGGGGTATTTCCTCCCAGATCTGGACCAGGGCATCGCTGAGCTCCTGAACAGACTAAGGTGCAACCTGGTGGCATCAGATGGACCAAAACATAATGTCCCGGAGGTGTTCTATTGGATTTAGGTCAGGCAAAAGTGCGGGCCATTCAATGAATCAATTCCTTCATCCTCCAGGAATTGGCTGCATACTCTTGCCACATGGGGCTGGGCATTGTTGTGCACCAGGAGGAACCCAGAACCCACTGCATCAGCATAGGGTCTGACAATGGGTCCAAAGTGTTCATCCCAATACCGAATTGCAGTCAGGGTGCCATTGTCTAGCCCAGTGTTTCCCAACTCTGGTCCTCAGGGCACACTAACAGGCCAGATTTTAAGTATTACCTTGGGGAGATGCAGACTAGAATACTGCAATCACTGAGCAACAAATGATATCACCCGTGATGTACTTCATTTTTCTTGCAAACCTGGCCTGTTAGTGTGCCCTGAGGACCGTAGTTGAGAAACACTGGTCTAGCCTAGTGTTTCTAACTCCGGTCTTCAGGGCACACTAACAGGCCAGATTTTAAGTATTATCCTGGGAAGATCCTGGGGAGATGCAGACTAGAATTCTGCAATCACTGAGCAGCAAATGATCTCACCTGTGATGTATTTCAGTTTTCTTGCAAACCTGGCCTGTTAGTGTGCCCTGAGGACCGGAGTTGAGAAACTAGCCTGTTGAAGTATGTGCGTCCCTCAATGGATATGCCTCCCCAGACCATTACTGACCCAGCACCAAACCAGTCCTGCTGAACAATATTACAGGCAGCATAACATTCTCCACGGCTTCTCCAGACCCTTTTTCACGTCTGTCACATGTGCTCAGGGTGAACCTGGTCTCATCTGTAAAAGCACAGGGCACAAGTGGCCGACCTGCCAGTTCTGGTATTCAGTGGCAAATGCCAACCAAGCTCCATGGTCCCGAGCAGTGAGCACGGGGCCCACTAGAGGACGTTGGGCCCTCGGGTCACCCTCATGAAGTCTGTTTCTGATTGTTTGATCAGAGACATTCACACTAGTGGCCTGCTGGAGGTCACTTTGTAGGGCTTTGGCAGTGCTCATCCTGTTCCTCCTTGCACAAAGGAGCGGATACCTGTCCTGCTGATGGGTTAAGGATCTTCTATGGCCCTGTCCAGCTCTCCTGGAGTAACTGTCTGTCTCCTGGAATCTCCTCTATGCTCTTGACTGTGGTGGGGGACACATCAAACCTTCTGGCAATGGCACGTATTGATGAACCATGCTGGAGGAGTTGGACTGCCTGTGCAACCCCTATAGGGTCCAGATATCGCCTCATGCTACCAGTAGCGACACTGACCCTAGCCAAATGCAAAACCAGTGAAAAACTGTCAGAAAAGAGGAGTAGGGAAAAACATTTCAGTGGCCTCTACCTTGTAAAGCCATTCCTGTTTTGGGTGTCATCTCATTGTTGCCCATCTAGTGAACCTGTTGTTAATCATTTTCAGCTGTTTTGGTGGCAATGAAAATAATAATCCCCTCCGCTATTTAACTGACCAGATCAATATCCCTGGAGCTTAATTGACTTGATGCTATACTCTGATTTAAAAAGTATTCCTTTAATTATTTTGAGCAGTGTACACACACACTCACACAAACACTTGTGTGTGTGTACGTGTGTGTGTATGTATGTATGTATGTATAATATATATATATATATATATATATATATATATATATATATATATATATATATATATATAATATACATTTAAAATGAAATTGTAAATGGCTGTTGCTTTTCTCACAGCAAAAATAAACTTGATAAATATGATAGCTATAGAATTGTCAGCCATGCTCAAACTGATCAACAAAATATCCGGTATTTGCTTCCTACATGATTAGGAAGCCTCATAAGAGATAGATGCTTTACTGCCAAGTGCCAACGTGAACAATTTTGCACCATATGGATTTCTGGACAGATATCAGATATTATCTTTATTACTTTGCATGTACAGAAGATATTTCAGCTGGCTGTCCTTTTATGCAAGGGATTTCATTGTCTTCAGGCTTGTTTGATAGAAATTTCTCAGCATGTTGGACAAGTGTAGGCTATTTGTGGTGAATTTCTTTTTCACAGAGTGGTGCAAGTGTGGCTTCACAGGCATTCAGGAGGTGATACTGCCATACTGCCACCTCCTCAATTACTTTTTTTTTGTGAACATTGTGGTGCAACCGCAAGTGGCACAGCCTCATTTAAATATGTGGTGTTTGGTGGCAGCAGTGCCTGGCAAATGCAACAAGAGGGATAAATTGTGCCACAAAGCAAAGCATTTCAGCTGTGCCATGTGTGTATGCTTTGTCCTTTTTTCTTTGGTCCATGCATTGATCATTGAGGCTGGGTTCACACTTGTGCGATCAGACATCGCATGGGATTCGCACTACATTGCTGTGCAGATCAAATGCGATGTCTGTGCAATGCTAATTTAGCCATACAAACTGGATGAAATCGCATCACATTCCCACCAAAATGATGCAGGACCATTTTTTTGGTCCGCATTGGAATCAGATTGCACGGGTGTTCACACCTATGCGATCCAATTCCTGCACCATTTCACAGTTTGCACTGTGTTCTGCAAACTGATCTGGAGGTGTCATTAATTTTATAATGACACGCGCAGCGGTTCACAGATGTCGGTGTGAACCCCCAGCATTTCCGATGTGATGCGAGATCCCATACAGGAATCGCAGGATTTCCCGCATCGCATCAGTGTGAACCCAATTCACACTGCACGATTAATCGTTAAAAAATCGCAATCTCGATTCATCCCCTCACGATCTTAAAACAGCATGTTTTCGATTCATACAGGGCTGTTCTCTGCTCACTGACAGCTGTCAAAAAAAAAAAAAAAAGAGCCTCCTGCAAATGTTTATCAAAATTGTTAAGGCTGCTGGATACATTGTAATACATTGTGTTTATAGTTCTCATTTCCTTCTTTTAGATCAAAGGAATGAACTTCTGTCTGTAAGTGAGGGCAGTTTAACCTTATAAAGACTGAACCTTTTTCTGACACTTGTTGCTTACAAGTTAAAATCAGTATTAGAAACACTAATATATAATATTTTATATGCAGAGACCCTAGAGAATATAATGGCGACCGTTGAAATCTTTTATATCACACTGTATTTCAAACGCAGTTTTTTGGGAAAATTGCACGTTAATGAATCTTAAAAAAACTAAACAGTAAAGTTAGTCCAATTTTTTTGTATAATGTAAAAGATGTTACGCCGAGAATCATGAGAGAATTATGATCTTTATTCTAAGCAAAAAAATACTGATTCTTATTTTATCCGGAATCGTGCAGCTCTAGAACCCAGCCTTATGCTGGCCATACACTAGTCGAAAAATTATTCGAAAATATGTCATTTGGTCCGTTCCTTCGTCTTTCGTCCAGTTAATGGGCACAAATAGAAAATCGGTTTTAACTTTTCTGAGCTGAAAAGTCGAAGGAACAGTTTTGAAAATTCTGTCGAATGAAAGGTTAACGTTTTCTCGCCTGAACTGTTTGCACCCGGCATATATGACAAAATGAACAAAAAACAGATCCATTTATGTCCATTGATTGATTTATCATTCAAAAATTGGTCTTTACATGATGGCACGATCGTCCGCTCTCACGGCCGGGTGTTCATTTTTCGAAAATGTGTTTGAACGATTTTTTGGCTAGTGTATGGCCAGCATAAATGGTGAACTTCAGGCATATATAAGGACACAAAGTCATGTAGCTCTGTAATCAATAATACATAATTTTGTTGTATTTTTAATTGCAAGTGGTGTAAGTACCCTAATTTGTCTTGGTACTAACCTCTTGCAGTCTCTGTACATTCTTTACAGCAGAGCTCAGAGAGGTGGAGGGAAAATCAGCACATAGAGCCAGTCCGGTGTGCTGCAGTGTAAGGAGCCACACTCAGGGCTGGTTCACATCACACCCACTCACGAATCCCACAGAAACGTGCTGTTTTCCTGTGCGATTCAGACCTGCTGCAAAATGCACTCCATTTGCGAGCTGGAGCAGGTGTCAATAGAAAGTAAACGACACCCTAAACACAGGTCACAAATGCAGTGCAAATCCAGTTGCATACAATATGGTGCATGAACTACTTTGCGGTGCGATTTTAGCCCTTTAAAAATAATTGGACTGCAATCACTCTACAAAGAACCATATGTGAATCCCGCATGAACGCACAGCGTGTTCCTGTGCAGGCATGGTGTGAACTGACCCTGATAGGAGAAATAAAAAAGGGAGAGAGGCCACAATCACAGTGGCGTACCGAAGTGTCCTCCCACGCGAGGGTCATGTGTGCAGGTAGACCGCAGCAGCTGCACTGACACAACCAATGCTCCCAAATTTGAAAGCCGTGCAGATGCAAGGCCCTGAATGCATACAGTGTGCCCTTGGAGCCGTGCATCCACACACGCATGACTGTCAAATTGGAAGCAGTGGCTGTGTCCTAACTGACATAAACTGGACCGTCTGCAAGGGGATGCGCAAAACACCTGTGCAGGTAAACTTGGCCCTGGCATAGGTATACGCTGTAAAGCATAACTCTCTTGTTGAGGAAAAAAAACATTCCCCTCTGGGTGATCTCTGTACATTGCAGGGATTTTAACAAACTTTGTTGCAGATTCCTACCTCTTGGTATTCTGAAGAAATAATTGTTTGTTCCTCTGTGCTGAGTGGGTCAAATGGGAGTGGTTTCATAATTATCTATCTGCTGTGGCAGCTGCAGGGCTCTAATGAGGAAAGCTGCTGGGCCTGCATCCCTTTACGTGTTCCTATTGGGAGTATCTCACCAAAAATGACTTTTTTGGTGCAAGGGATGCCTGAAATCTGACTTGTATCTTAGGCAGACTTCTGGGAAAATTGGTGAGCCAATCACACAAGCAGGAAATGTTTCCTGGGGTGTGGTCAGTACACATTCTGTGTACAGAACAGCTCCAGGAAACCATATTGCATTGCATTTTCAGAAAATACAGCAGCTGCAGATTAAAAAGGAAAGTTTTTTTCTTAAAAACATTCAATTCTAATATGACTTGTGTCACAAATTGTATACGCTATATTGTTTTTTCTTTATTTACTATTTTTTTTTCCCCACGAACGTGGAGTTACCCTTTAAGTATGCACATGTGAACAAGGCCCCAAACTCATCCGCGGGCAGCTTTTTTTTTTTTTTTTTTTTCATTGTCCAGTTACAGGGTGGGGTGTGAAGGGAACCCATAAATTTAAAAGTTCTCAGGTCCTATCACCTGCTAGCTGTGCTGTAAGGGAGGGCTGTGCAAATCTCAGGAATGGATGGATAGAAATACAAATCCTTTTGGCAGTTAAAACCTCTCTGTGTATTTAGCGGTTTGCTTGCCGTTCACATATAAACATTAACTGAGTGCTTGCGGTAATTACATTTTATGTCTTTTAATAGTAGGAATATCACAACAGTTTACGAAGTCACCTGGAAAGCCATAAAATGTAGAAAACAGTTACCCTCTCTATTCACACGGAGTCCCTGTACATTGAAATGGTGCTGATTGCACCTGGAAGACGTGGCCAGAGTTGACAGAGCCCAGGTGACACCATTAATAGCCTGGCTGGCGTGGTTTTAGGACTGGAGATTGGGAAACAGGAACACATTGTGTATTGTGCTGGCACTGTTAGTCTAAGTACTAGTTCTACCACATGACTGGCCAAATGTATGCAGATACTACAGGTATAAAGGACAGCCTTTGTTCTCAGAGGTAATAAACAGATGTCTTGTGACAGAAAACGCTTCCAACTCAATTCTACGTATAGTGTATTCTTTGCTGGATGTAGACTGACCTCAGAATTCAAAAAAGACAAATCCAATAAAACCTTTTTAAAGCTTTATTACAGTCTTTGGCAGACACCAACACTCGCAAATGTGAATAACCTAGCACAAGATTAGTAGATTTCTCTATGCAAAAGTCACTTTGATTTAAATCTCCTTGTTTTGTGCCAACTCATACCAAGCATTTTTGTTGGGGCCAGTGTTGATGGGCATTCTTCGCTTTCATGTCTGAACTGCGTCTCTCCCTGTAAAAGTCAGTGAGAATGAGAAAGCCGCTTATCGCAGGTTGATGCAGCTTAGGTGGTGGTCGATGTACCTGTCATTAATCTGTCAATGATCCCAAAAACCTCTGTATGTGCAGGCTTAGTACACTTTCAGACTGCATTCACACCTTGGCGTTTTGAATCGCACGATTTCAAAGGGTCGAGGTGTGAATGACAAGTCGCAGAACGCATAGTTGGGATGCCATTCATCAAGCTTCACACGATGCGGGTTGGCACGATTGCAGCACAGTTTGTTTCACTTGAATGTAACCTAAAATTGCGGTGCAATAAATTGCACTGCAATCGAGACCATCCCGCATCACATGAAGCTTGTCACCCCAAAAAAAAGGTTAGGAGCTACTTTCGGGCGACATGCTTCCCGCGATGCGGGTTGCTGTGATTGCAGCACAATTTATCACTCAACAATCGAGGCAGAACCGCGATTTTAGGTGCGGCATCTCACATGTGCGTTCTACGATTTGTCATTTGCGGCAAATCTGCCTGCAATTTAAAAGGCCAAGATGTGGATGCAGCCTTAAGCATGCTGCATTTGCCCATTGACACAAGCCCAAAGCCCACCAACACAGGCCCTAAGGGCCCTTTCACACGGGCGCTTCATATGTCCGCAAATCATCCTATTTTTTTGCGGATTATTTATGGACATAATGTAAGTCTATGGCATTGCGGATGTCAGCGGATGACCATCCGCTGACATCCGATTTTCTTCCTTTCAGTTCTGTTCCGTTTTTTGGAACGGAACAGAACCCTATTTTTCCTCCGTTCAAAAAACGTAAAGGAAGGAAAATCGGATGTCAGCGGTGTCATCCGCTGACATCCGCAATGCCCATAGACTTACATTATGTCCGTATATCATCCGCAAACGGATGGCATGATATGCGGACATATGGAGCGGATGACACTTGTGAAAAAAAAAAAAGTGCCGGAGCGGATCGCAATGCGGTCCGCTCCGTGTGAAAGAGCCCTTTAGCTGATCTTTTTGAATTGCCAGTACACTTTTTTTGAATTTATTTACTTATTACAGGTATTTAAACAGCGCTGATACTTTAGAGCGGAACTTAACTCACAAAAAATGAAAGCTGGTTCTAGTTTAACAAATTCTCTCCCCCACCCCCTCCCAAGCAGAATTGCCTCCATTCTATATACATAGATGACTAAAAAAAATTGTCCACAAATAAAGATTAAATAGTGCTTTACAATTTTTCTTCTCTCCTTTCTCCTGGTTTCATATCAATATGACTGTACTGTAACTGTATTGTGTTTTTTTTTTATATATATATATATATATTTATATTAGTACGCACCGAGATTTACCACCGATGATTAGAACCTCACTAGGGAGTACATAGGCGGAACCTTTAAAGCTTTGTTGTTAAAGCCTAGTACACACCATCAGGTTTTTATGGCAGCCCAGATCAGGTCCGCTGTACATATGTGTGTATGTGATACACACACTTATGAATAAATGCAATCAAATTTTATTAAAACATGTTGCGGGGTCAGGGCAGTCAGTAGTTTAGTTATTTTTATATTTTCTTGTTTGTTTTGTATTTTTCAGTGTGTGTGTGTGTGTGTGTGTGTGTGTGTGTGTGTGTATATATATATATATATATATATATATATATATATATATATATATTTCTCTGTCGCTCATTGACAGACGTAGTCCTCGTTGATTAATAACAACTCGGGTTATACTGCCCTCTACAGGAGTAGGACTAGACAGGAAAGAAAACGTTCTGGCCACACCCTAGGGGCAGTCCCAGAGGGTATATCCTCTCACTTCCTGCTACAGCAAATCAGTTTTTTTCTGTCTAGTTAGGAGTAAGGACCTAGAGGCCTTGCTAGGATCTTCGGTCCTGGCAGGATTTTTTTCTTAGAAAGATTTTTTAGACCGCTTTTTTCTCCAGTGTTCCTGTGAGATCTGCAAGCAAGAAAGCTGGAACTGGGCGACGGGCTGGATGTTGAGATCCAGTGGTCACCCCAGTTCAGCCTACGAGCGTGTGCAGGCCATAGCTCCGCGCTGGGTCGGCCGCGACATAGTCCCACTGGACGGGGACTGACCCTGCGAGTTAAACGTCTCGCTTAAACGCCAATGACCATGAGTCACGGCGTCCGTATTGGTCGACAGCCCTCCCACCCCGGTGGAGAGGGGTACTGTCAGGAGTTGGCGCCCGCCTGGTTCCGGTATGGTGAGTAGTATGTTCCCCCCCTTTTCCCCCTGACGGGTTTGTGGTGAACGCGGGCCCCTCTCTGAAATGGTAAGGATGGGTCTCCCCTCTATCCTAAAACATGTCCCAGATCCCCCTATTTGAGTGTGATTTTTGTGAACAAGAAACCAGGAGGCTTGGTTTGGGAGCTGACAATCTAATGTCATTTCAAAACTGTAAAGATGACTGAAGTCAGTGGCAGTACTAGAATATTACTGTGGTAGCATAAGGTATCCTACCTGTCAGAGGTGTTCACAGGGCGATGTCTATGCATGTATAACTGCAGTCCAGATCGCATTCCTCCAGCAAGGGCAGGCTGCCTTCCGACGGCCCACGGACCGCATGCGGCCCGCCAGGGTCCGGTACCGCCGGCCAGGCTGATCACCATCCAGGGTGAAGTTTGGGGGGCCGATGCACTCCCGCAGGCCGCTAGGCCGAATACAGCATCCCGCAGGCCGCTGCTAAGCCGCCGCTATCCTAACAGGCGGCCGCCATTGTCTTGCAGAGCACACGAGGCCGCCATATTGGCGTAGCCTCGTGTCTCCAGCATGGGGGCGGCCATGTTTGAGGTGATCAAACACCTCGTGGAGCCAGGGGGAGGCGCCGGAAGGCGTGTTAAGGGGCGGAGCCGCCTCCTTTACCCAGGAAAAAGGGCCAAAGACTTCCTGTCTGTAACAGGACAGCACTGAGCAAGCTGATGAAAACTTCTGTGCATCAGGGATGAGCCTTGGGGTCTCTCTCTCTCTCTCTCTCTCTCTCTCTCTGTGGGGTCCAAAAAGGCAGGTAACACTGAGGGGCGCTGTTGCGACTAGGGGGATACAAAAAAAAAAAAAAGTTTTTTACTTTGTCATTTTTTGTCGCTGGCAAATGTCTTGTATAATCATTGACCCTGCCGCATAGGTATCCCCACCTGATCCCCTCAAGGTGGCCGCAGGACCCTCCAGTACCCCACTTGTTTTTAATGCATTATCGGCAGTTTTGGAGTCTTTGGTATCCCGGGTGGAGGTGGCCTGTCAGGGACGGGGGTCAAGAAGCGACCCCCGCCTACCCCTATTTTTTATCTGATACTTCAGATACGGATTCGGAGCTGGTCAATGCAGCTGCAGGTCCCTCTTATGGGGCTGTTGTCTCAGGTAATGTCTCCTCAGCAGTGAGGAGAACGTTTCTGCCTCCGCCATAGTACAAGAGTGGTGGATGCACTAGTTGTGTCCGTCCGGGAAACCTTTAGTCTTGAGGTTACACCGGCAGAGGTAGCTGAGACTGAAATTACTTTTTGGTACTTGTTAGCCTACCAAAAGGGCGAAGGATTTTCCTTTACCCAAATGGGGTCGTTTTGAAACGAACCCCTGTTATTTCCTAACGCATGGCTAGGCGCTATCCGTTTGAGGGATCCCTCTTTAAAGGATAGACGGTACCACCTGCTGTCTTGCCACAGACTGTTAGGATAAAGAGGACCTCGCAACCAACGAGGACCTTCCCTTTCTGCTCATAAAGAGTTTGTTCGTTCCGCGAGGGCGGGCGATAAGGCGAAACCCTCCAAAGCCTTCAGAGGGTTTTTCAAAGGGCGCTGGTCGGCTAAACAAAAAGTCCGGCTCAGCCAAGCCTGAAGAATACAGCCTGATGCGCCCCTACCCATTTCTGGGGTGGGGGGATGTCTTCACCGGTTTCCGGATCCATGGCTTGCCAGAACCCCGGACTAAGGGGTTCGCGAGGTCATACGGTCAGGATACAGGATCGAGTTTCGATCACTTCCACCGGTACGATTCTTCCCTTCTAACATTGAACGGTTTCAGGGGTTCTATTCGAACCTGTTCACAATGCCCAGGAAAGAGGGCAAGGTGCGTCCAATTCTGGACTTGGAATGTTGGATACATCCTGGGCAAGAAAGTTTCTCCTTGCGGAAAAACTCCAGAAGGTTCAGTCAATGATTCGGATGTTGCTGTCCGTCAAATTGGCTGGGACGGATGGTGGCCTTCTTAGAGGCAGTACCGTATACCCAGTCTCATACCCGAATTCTCCTGAAGGAGATTCTTTTCTTATGGAATCAGAATTCCGATTTCCTGGACAATCGGATCCGGTTGAGCGAGCGGACCAGGGAGCCTCCGATGCTCAACCAGGGGAAGTCATTCCTTCCGATAGTATCCAGGTTACCAATAGGTTATCAGAACTGAGAGCGATCAGAGTTTGTCTGATTTACTGGACCGAGCAGCTCTAGAGCAGCCCGATTCGGATCCAATCGCACAATGCCACGGTCGTGACTTATGTCAAGAAAGGGGCACTTAGAGTGTCCTGGTGGCCATCGAAGCAACTAGCATCTTTCGTTGGACGGAACGGTTTGTTCCGGATCTCCCCGCAGTGTTCACTCCGGGGGTGGGAAATCGGCAGGCAGATTATTTCAGCCGTCAGATTCTGGATCAAGGGGTATGGCCTCTTCATCTAGAGGTTTTTCACTAGCTGTCCCTTCATTGGGGCACCCCGGATGTGGATCTGTTGGCATCTTGGCTCAACAGGAAGGTGCGGAGGTTGTAGCTCGCACCCGCGATCCTCTAGCGGACGCAGCAGAAACGCTGATCGCCCCGTGGGGGCAGTATCAGCTACGGCATGCCTTCCATCCTCTCAAGTTACTGCGGGAACTTCTTCGCAGGATAGAGGTGGAGGGAATTCCAGTTATTCTGGAAATTCCGGACTGACCTCGTCAAGCCTGGTACGCCGACTTGGTGAGGCTAGTCGCGGACGCTTCTTGGAGACTTCCTTTCAGGGAGGATTTGCGGTCTCAGGGACCGATCTTCCATCTTGCTTTACAATCGCTGGCTTAATGGCCTGGCCATTGAGACCCAGGTACTGAAGGACAAGGGAGTGTCAGCTTCAGTTATTCCTACCTCTAGTTAAAGCAAGGAAAGCGACTTCCAGCACATGGAAGTCTTATATTGCGTGGTGTGAATCTTTTGGATTTCCCCCACATACCTATTCGGTGACCCGAATCTTGGTCTGTCTGCAACAAGGGGTTGAGCTGAAACTGTCCTTGAGCACTATCAAGGGTCAGGTTTCAGCGTTAGCAATCTTCTTTCAGAAACCTTTGGTTAATCATTCCTTGGTGCGGAATTTCATCCAGGGGGTGCGACATCTGGCTCCGCCAGTGCGTGCACCCTTACCCCCTGGTATCTTAATTTAGTGTGGTTGGTTCTTCAGAAACTTCTCTTTGAAGATATTAGGGAGATTCCCTTGCTTGCATTATCCCAGAAGGTGGCCTTCTTGGTGGCCATTACTTCTGCACGCAGGGTGTCAGAAGTGGCCGCATTATCTTGACGTTCCCCATATCTGGTGGTTCATAGGGATAAGGTGGTTCTTCTTCCAAATCCATCCTTCCTTCCTAAGTGGTTTTCAGGGTTTTCATCTGAATAAAAATATTGTGTTACCTTCCCCGTGTCCTAAGACTAGCCATCCTTGGGAGTTTGCATTACACTCCTTGGATGGGGTTCAGAAGGATACACTTGACTACTATGAACTTGTTTTCGTAAGACGGACTCACTTTTTGTGATCACGGATAGCCCTTGAAGGGGGTTGCCTGTGTCTGCCGCGACCATATCTAGATGGACCAGTCAGACGGTGGTACAGGCTTATTCTATTAAGGGTCGGAATCCTCCGTTCCCTGTTAAGGCGCACTCTACTTGGGCGCCTAGTGTCTCCTGGGTCTTCCGCCATCAGGCGTCAGCGATCCAGGTTTTCAAGGCGATGACTTGATCGTCGGTTTATACCTTTACAACATTTTATAAAGTTGATGTGATGGCATCGTCAGATGCCTCTTTTGGCCACAAGGTTCTGCAGGCCGCAATCTGAGGAGACTGTTGGTCTACCTCAAGGGTTTGTTGGGTGTTTCACTTAGGTCTCATCTCTTTGCTCGATGAGTCCTTGATGCTTCTGGTTGGCTCCGGTTGGGCCTTCTGGATTTTGATTTCTGTTATCCCACCCCTCATTTGTGGTACTGCTTTGGGACGTCCCGAGTTGTTGTTAATGAACGAGGACTACGTCTGTCAATGAGCGACAGAGAAAAATGGATTTTTGTAAAATCTTACCGTAAAATCCTTTTCTCTTAAGCTCATTGACAGACGTAGTACCCGCCCCCACTGTTTTTGAGTTGGGTTGGGTTAAATTCTCTAAACACTGCTTTGTGACATAACTGATTTGCTGTAGCAGGAAGTGAGAGGATATACCCTCTGGGACTGCCCCTAGGGTGTGGCCAGAACGGTTTCTTTCCTGTCTAGTCCTACTCCTGTAGAGGGCAGTATAACCCAAGTTGTTGTTAATCAACGAGGACTACGTCTGTCAATGAGCTTAAGAGAAAAGGATTTTACGGTAAGATTTTACAAAAATCCATTTATATATAATATATATATATATATATAACATTTTTTTTTTTTTTTGAAGCCCTGTTGGCGGGCTTTGGTGGAATATCGGTTCCAAACTGACCCCTAATGTCTCTCTTTTGAGACAGAGAAAGGGAATGAGGATCGAGATTCCCCAGTCCTTCTCTGCAGCCTCACTGGACAGTGAATGAAGGGGAAGTGCTCTGTTCATTCACAAACTGAAGCAACACTGTGTACCAAGCTTCAGTTATGAATGGACACAGGAGTGATCTGTATTGATTCCTCATTGTGTTCTTTCAGCAACAGGGCTTGTAAATGACTGACCCTTCCCCCCCTTCTGTCCATCTGAAACATCCCCCCCCCCCTTTTGCTTGCAGCAGCTGGCAGGAGAGGAGAGAAAGCGGCATCACTGGGGGGGGGGGGGGGGAGGTCAGTAGGGGGAATCTGCACTGCATGGGGTGATTAGGATGTGCCTAGGCACCTGGCCACCCCCTTGCACACACCCTATGGAGGTGTTATTATGCCAAGAACAAAAATCTAAGGCCCTTAAGAAGAAGGTTGTGAATGGCTACAAGTCTAGTAAGGGATTTAAGAAAAAAAAAAATTACCAAATTTTTTTCAAAATAACATCATGCTGCAAGTGCATACATTAGTCGTTTTCATAGTTGAATCTCAGTTAGCCAGGTATAAATTGGTCAGAACCTTTTATCCATACTAAATGTAAAAGCAATTAAAAGCTAATTAGCAGAGTAAATCATTTGGTTATAACAGGAGTTGTGCATACTCCGTTTGTGTCTCTGAAATACATTTACCACAGGAAAAGCAAAACTGTCACTAGGCAAGTCAGTGCCAACTTGTCATGCCGTGATACAACGCAGGATTGCACTTCAGCAGCTTTAGGTGGGATCAACATTCTACAGTTGGAGACACTCGGGTTAGAACGGTTTGAGTCACTGAAAACCATTTAGCTCAGAAAAAGGAAAAGTATCACTAGGGAAAGACGGTGTCTACTTGTCAATACTATTCTACAAAAATAGGGTTCCACTATAGCAGCTTTAATAATTACAGTATTGGCTAATGAAAGCCATCCCCCCCAAAATAAAGGTTCAAGGAACATTAACACTTCTTGCCCAGGGTGCTGTGTACAGTCAGCCATACAAATAAATGGCTGTACAAAGCTGTGGTCTTGTAAATGCTGATGCTTCTTTGCGTTGGCGTTTACCTGCACACGCGTGTCCGAGGTATTTCCCAAACCTTCCGAATTCGGGAAATATGTCAGATGCATGTGTCTGGACAGCTTTTCATAACCTTGAACCTGAGAGCAGTCAAAAGCATGACTTCACAGGATTGGCACCTTGTGTGACATCAGTAGACCCCAAATTAGGAACATGAGCCTGGCACCATGTGTATACAGAACTGCAAGACATTGTTTTTAAGTCGGTCATTACTTCATTATTGCACCCACTCAGATTTGCAGCACTATCAAATATTGTTTACTACACTCAAGGAGAACTGTTCCAGCTGTGCATTCAGAATAATGAACAGGCTTTCTCCAGTTTTGCATCCAACCTTAAGGCCCGTACACCCGATACGAAAATCGGAAGGAACATTTCGTCCGACGAACAATCTGCCGATTTTCGGATTGTTAGTATAGTGCTTTCAACAGCCGATTACGAATTTTCAGACAACAAAAACTGGATGTGCAGGCTATAAAAATTTTATCGTACGTCAACACAATATCCGATTTTCGCTTAATTAGTACAGTTTTCAACACATGACATAACTTCTGAAGTTGAATTTTGTCCTACGGGAATTTTCGTATGAAAATAACCTCTTCACTTTTGACATGAGACTAGCATGCAACAAAAAATGGACGACAGATCGTTCGATAATCTGATCATGTGTACAAGGCTTAAGTTAAAGAGAAAAGCAGCTCATATACTGTTCTGTCATTGACCTATCTCAGAATAATGCCATATTCTTTCACTGAAACATCCAGTGTACTGTTAATTTCCATTTCCGCACTGAATAAAACAGCTTCTCTAACATGTTGGCTTATGCGCAGGTTCAGAATGGCTCCTATGGAGATCAAGTGAATGACCAAGTTACCCAACCACCTCTTCCTTTACTATTGGGTTGATCTGTCTTTTGCTACACAGGTAAAACCACCGCCTCGGTATGCTTCTGGAGATTGATATCCTATTCGCTAAGAAGCAAAACAAGCTCAAGAAAATAACTATGATTTAAATCTGGTTTACTTAGATTATGAGCTGCTTCCTCTTTACTTCTGTAAGCAGGGTCTAGTTTGGTGATGTATTGAATATCAGTTAGTCTCTCATCTATCTCATGGTTAAGAAATACTTTTATCATTTTGCATGTTGGCATTAAATAAAGCTTTACGCTGGGTTCACACTTGTGCGATGACCGACTTTGCATGTGATTCACACCGCATTGCTGTGCAGATCACACGCGATGTCTGTGCGATGCGATTTCCGCCATACAGGTTGTATGGCTGAAATCGCATTCGCACAGAAAATGGTCCAGGGCCCTTTTTTGGTCCCCACTGTAATCGGATCGCATTGGTGTTCAAACCTATGCAATCTGATTCCTGCACAATTCGACAGTTCGCACTGCGATCTGCGAACTGATCTGGGGCTGTCATTAACTTTACATTGACACCCTCAGTGGTTTGCAGATCGCAGTGTGAACCAGTGTGCCATTCAGGGGCGATGCTGGAACCGTCACTGAATCGCAGGCTTTCCTGCATTGCACCAGTGTGAACTGGGACTCAGTGTCTACCCTATTTTATGCAGACAGATATGAATTTATCGTTCTCTGATGTGCAGAATTTCTTTGGATTCTATAATATAAGAACATCATTTTCTTTCGAATTGTGCAAGCAACAGACAGCGGGCAAAAGGAGACTTTTTTTTTTTTTTTTTGAAAGGTAACACAGTAGTATCTCATGATGGCTGGATAGAGTGTGCTTTCATGGCTCAATAGGGTGTGCTTTCATAAAGTACAAGTTAATATTATAAATGCAAATGGCTATGAAAATCTATCCATAGAAGTGTAGTATCAAGTTTTTGGAAATGTTGGTACATCTGACTAGGCCTCAACACTGTTAGAGCCGGTTCACACTGAGGCGACACGACTTCGGGGGGCGACCTGTGAAGTCGCGTGCACCGCTGTGCACCGTGACTTCGGCGCGACTTGCAGGGACTTCACATAATGGAAGTCTTTGCAAGTCGCTCCGAGGTCGTCCCAAAGTAGTACAGGACCCTTTTTCTAAGTCGGAGCGACTTGTGTCGCTCCTATTAGAACAGGTCCTGTACTACTCAATGGGCCGCGACTTGTCAGGCTGACAAGTCGCCTGACAAGTTGCTGCAGTGTGAATGGGCTCTTAGATGGTAAAGGATTTTCTTTCTGTTGTGTATTGCTTGCCTCCTGTTGACCTGGTGATGAGTTTAAGAAAGCATTTTATCCTATCTATGCCTTTAAATAAGGCCTACCTTTTTTGGTCTCCTATTATGAAATATTGGTATGCTTGCCTCAGAATAAGGCTGGCCATACACTGTGCAAATTTGTTTCCTGCAACTACGATTCCCTTATTAACACAGACCATGCTGACAGGGGAATCCCTTCTGCCAAGCAAATGTCTGCTCCCGGGGGGGCAGGCGAGGGAAGCTGTCCATGCCGGGAGAATACATTGATTATCGATAGTGGCTATAGAAGCCGCTAGCGATAATCACAAGAGAATCCGGCAGGCTGGTTGTACCCAAGTTCATCAATCAACTTGGTACATTCAGCCTGCTGTTAACGGTTCAAATCTCAGCCAGTTCCTGCTGAACCGGGCGTGATTCGAACCGCGTATGGCTAGCCTTAGGCTCCACATTGTCAACTTCTGGAAGGCAGCTCTATGTTAACACCATGTTTGGCGAACATTGACCTGATAATTACATCAGGAAAGGGGCATTTCTATTAAAGGACATCATTGTGCTTGGTGCATGTTGACTTGGAGATGGCCTCAGAAATGGGGGCAACTGTGCTGGAGGATATCACTGTGTTTAAATTTTGCTTGGTGCATGTTAACTTGGGGGTAGAATCAGGTGTAGAATGCTTGGTGTCTGTTGACTTGGGGATGGCATCATCAATATGGCAGGTCTGACCGAGGACATCGTTGTGTTTAATTCTTGCTTTGTGTCTGCTGACCGGTGGGTGGGGTTAGGAATGATTCTGCAAATTCTGATGTTTGCAAAAATTATGATTCCAAGTAAAGTTTAAGACCTTTAATGAACAACACTAACTATACTATATAATGATTATTTTTAGGCAGGTGACTATGCAATATTGCAAATGGGAACTCACTTTATCTTCAGCTTCAGCTGGCAAGTGGGGCTTTTATCATCTTGTCTCGTGCTTTGTAGCCTGGCTTGGTGCCTAATATTGGGATGAGTCCTTGCCTCACTAGACAAGTGAGTCACACTATACCTCCTCCCTCCACTTTTGATCCGAATTGGCCTTTGTGGTGCCAGATGTGGAAAAAAGTGCAGCGCTAATAAATACTAGCAATATAAACGTGTATATATATAAACCAAGAAAGGTAAATACAAATAAATAGCAAAATGAATAAAAGTGAACATCAAATCAACAGTCCCATATGTGAAGTGAAAAAAACAGTCCACAACGGTGATAATTGAAGTGCTCACTGGATCCCAACACCAACAAGATATAGAGATATAATGTGCTCACCAGAACGATAGGACTCAAAATGCCATATAGCATATGAGTCAAATCAGCTTGTTGTACAATGGATGGATAATCCGAAAGGGATGACTGAGGTCACTGATGTTGAGGTGAAGAGGTAATAGCAGATATGAACCGTCACACCAGAGAGGCTCTCACTCAGTCAGATGGCCAGAAAGGAACCAAAAAACAAGGGAGCACAAAATAGTGTAACACTGCTAAAATTTTAATTAAATAAAAATACACCAAATTGCACTTACAAACATCTCGTGGTAAAGAGCGTATACAGATGCAAAGGTAGGCTGTCAGCAGCGTGGCCTTGACGCGTTTCAGCATAAATGCTTTTTTCAAAAGATAGTGCCAGCCAAACACCCACAAAAGCCACTTATTTATAATCTAAGTAGTAATAAGTCACCCAATGAGAAGATGCCTACTGTGCAGACACACCAAGCCCAAAATGGCGTCGGATTGCACTCCAAGCCTCGTTTTCAATGTGCATCCATAGCCACATTGAAAACGAGGCTTGGAGTGCAATCCGACGCCATTTTGGGCTTGGTGTGTCTGCACAGTAGGCATCTTCTCATTGGGTGACTTATTACTACTTAGATTATAAATAAGTGGCTTTTGTGGGTGTTTGGCTGGCACTATCTTTTGAAAAAAGCATTTATGCTGAAACGCGTCAAGGCCACGCTGCTGACAGCCTACCTTTGCATCTGTATACGCTCTTTACCACGAGATGTTTGTAAGTGCAATTTGGTGTATTTTTATTTAATTAAAATTTTAGCAGTGTTACACTATTTTGTGCTCCCTTGTTTTTTGGTTCCTTTCTGGCCATCTGACTGAGTGAGAGCCTCTCTGGTGTGACGGTTCATATCTGCTATTACCTCTTCACCTCAACATCAGTGACCTCAGTCATCCCTTTCGGATTATCCATCCATTGTACAACAAGCTGATTTGACTCATATGCTATATGGCATTTTGAGTCCTATCGTTCTGGTGAGCACATTATATCTCTATATCTTGTTGGTGTTGGGATCCAGTGAGCACTTCAATTATCACCGTTGTGGACTGTTTTTTTCACTTCACATATGGGACTGTTGATTTGATGTTCACTTTTATTCATTTTGCTATTTATTTGTATTTACCTTTCTTGGTTTATATATATACACGTTTATATTGCTAGTATTTATTAGCGCTGCACTTTTTTCCACATTTTGCTATTCACAATTTTCTTGTCAGTTGTTTGGTGTAGCAGCTTTTTTATGTTTCAATGTTTTTATTGAAGTTTTGAAAAGAAAGTTTTAACAGTGCACAAGGAGCCAACATGGCTCAATTACTTCTTATGTATACAGTAAATATCTCAGAAAACAGGAGATACAATGGTGCCAATGCAAAATAAAACACAAAATCAAAAATGAGTAGTCAATAAGACTGTAACCTAAAATGTAAACTGAAGTTAGGCATCCAACCATCAGTGTGGAAGCATAGCGACACATGGACAGACAGCGCCCCCGCCATTACACACCACAGGACCGACGGTCCGGGTCCGACCCCCCAATGGCGCCCCTACGGGAACTTACTGCGCCCTTCTGGGGGGGACGACCCCCAACCCCGGCCCCAATACCAAGCCCTCCACTAGTGGGGGGCACAGCCTGTCGTCCGTGCACTGTCAGAAAATACCAGGAAAAAAGAGAAAAAGAAAAAGAAAGAAAGAAGAAGAAAAAAAAAAAAAGAAAAAAGGAGGGGGGGGGGGATCAGACTGGGGGAAAAGGAGGAAACAGCGGGGGAGGGCAGCAGGAATGGAAGAGTGAGAGAAAGGGAAGAAACATCAGCGGCTATTGAAAAAGTAGAGGGTCGAGGGTCGACACCCAGGCCCCGTCCCCCCCACCGGGGGAAATTGCCCCAACAACAACTCGTCCAAGGCTATGAGGGGCCCGCCAGGTACTTTATCCAGGGGTCCCAAGTTTTATCAAACATTCGCATCCTATCATTCAAAATTGCCACCATCCGTTCGTTTAACATGATCCAGGTCAGTTTGGCTTTCAAGAGCTCAAATGGCACCACGGGGGTTCGCCACGAGCGGGCTATGGCTATTTTAGCGGCTAAGAACACAAAGGCAATGAGGCGCTTAGCGGGTTTAGTTGCCCCTTCCACTGGTTTACCCAAAAGGGCATTTTGGGGGTCCTTCGTCAAGTTGACTTGAGTCAAGGAGTAAACAAAATTGTAGACTCGGATCCAGAAGCGGCGGACTTTCGGGCAAGTCCACCACGTGTGGAGCACCGTGCCCGCCTGGCCACATCCCCGAAAGCAATTGGGGGATGCAGTGCTCACCGCCGCTGCCAGCCTGACCGGAACCATGTACCAACGCAAAAACACCTTAAAGTTTGCTTCTATCAGGGAAGTATTAAGTATGGATCTAGAGTTAAACTGTGCTAAAGTATTCCATTCCGCCCTGTCCAGAGACTCTCCCAGATCCTCCTCCCAGCGTAACATGTATGGTAGTTTACTGTCATCACCGTGGAGTATATTATAAATCGTAGATATGTAGCTGTTTTGTTTATCTAGTGTGCGGCAAAGATACTCCATTGGTGTGGAGGTAGTGATATCGCTCTTACGCCTAAGGGAGGCTGCAAAATGGGAGATCTGGGCGTAGCGAAAGTACTCCCCCTCAGGGAGGGAATACTTCTCCTGCAGTTCGGACCTGGTAAATAGTCCCCGGTGGTCGCATAAATCTGCCAACCTGAGAAGCCCCTTGTTCGTCCACCAGTCAAACATTGCCGGGGTTAGACCCGGCGGAAACAAAGGGTTGCCCAATAGGGGTGCTAGCGGAGCATGGAGGGACTTAAAGGAGTGCCTGCCCGACAGCCTATCCCAAACCCCCAGGGAGAGGGAGAGGGCGGGACAGAGCACCCCGGGTCTGTCCCTAGCTCTTAACCACAGCGCGTGGTGGACCGGAACCCCCAAGTGGGCCGCTTCCATGTGCATCCAAATCGGGAGAGGGTCCCGGGAGTGGAAGCGTACCAGTTGGGCCAACTGAGCTGCATGGTAATATTTGCTCAGTTCCGGGACCCCTAGTCCCCCTCTGAGTTTAGGGGTAAAAAGAGTCCGCCTATTGACTCTGGGCCTTTTGTCCCCCCATATAAACCTGATGACTAACCCCTGAAAATCTTTAAGATCAGTCATATTAAGCATTATGGGTAGAGTGCGAAACAGATACAACAATCTAGGCAGTATGTTCATTTTCACCGAATTCAACCTACCGAACCATGACGGGGGGCTAGCAGACCAAGTTGCAAGATCTTCCCGTAGTTTTTTGTATAAAGGTGGGTAGTTACATGCATAAAGGGTAGTTATGGAGGCCGTGAGATGAATTCCAAGGTATGGCAGTGACCGTTCTTGCCAGGCAAATGGAAAGTTGTCCCTGAGGGCAGACAGGGTAGTATCATCTAGTGTTAGGTTTAAAGCCCGAGATTTGGAGGGGTTTATTTGGAGACCTGAGATGGACGCAAACTCCTCCATGTCCTTAAGTAAATTGGGGATAGAAATCAGTGGGGCCGAAATGTACATCAAGATGTCGTCCGCAAACAGGGCGCACTTATGCTCCACCCCCCCACATTGTATGCCCTTAATATCCGGGTTGGATCGCAATTTAATGGCTAATGGTTCCAGGGCTAAGATAAATAAGAGCGGGGATAAAGGACACCCCTGTCTAGTGCCCCTCCTAATGTTCAGGAAAGGGGATCCGTAACCCTTAATAGACAATTTCGCGACTGGGTCACTATATAACGTACGGACGAGAGATAAAAAGCGTTGTCCAAAGCCAAAGCGCTCCAGTGTCTGTAAAAGATATTCCCAGGACAGGGAATCAAAGGCCTTGTGAAGATCGAGGGATAGTAGCATGCCCTTTCTGGGGCCTACGTTATCCCAGTTAGATTGGAGGGCTGAAATCACGTCTATCGCACGCCGGGTCTGGTCGGGCGCCTGTCGGCCCTGCACAAAGCCGGCCTGGTCTGGATGTATATATTCCGCCAAAAAAGTGTTGAGCCTAGTTGCCAGCACCTTCGCCATAATTTTAAGGTCGACATTGATGAGCGATATCGGCCTGTAATTGAGACAGTCCCCATGGTCTTTGCCCGGTTTCGGCAGCACATGGATATACGCGTTATTTTCATATGTCGGGATGGGGGTTCCCGTTCTAATAGAATTAAAGTAGGAGCAAAGATGGGGGGTCAGGGTCTCGTGAAATTTTTTATAATAATGGCCTGAGAAACCGTCCGGTCCCGGCGCTTTATTAGGGTTGATGGATTTGATTGCTGCCAATATTTCTGTGGTAGAGAACTCCCTATCCATAATCTCCACATGGGGGGAGGAAAGGCTAGGGAGGGAGATGTCCTGGAAAAAGGCCGTTACCGCGGACTGTCTGGGCGGCTGCGGTTGGGAATAAAGCTTAGTGTAAAAGTGATAAAATTCGTTGACCACCAATTTGGGGTCCTGTGACCGGAGACCAGACCTAAGCCTCAGTTTTGGTAGCGCCGGGGAATAGAGTCTCGGGGCCAGCTTGCGGGCCAAAAGTGTGTGCGGTTTATCGCCCAGTGTGTAATAGCGATTTCTCGACCAGCGAATGGACTTTTCCGCTTTGGTGGTCAAGCTAAAATTAAGGGCCACCCGTGCCGCGTCAATTTTGTGTCTGATATCCACCCCAGGATTCCTCTTCTGCTCCCTTAGGAGGTCCCTCAGCTCCGCATCCTGACGCAGTATCTCCCCGTCGCGTTCCCTCTTTTTCCGGGAGGCAATCTGGATTAGCTTGCCTCTAATCGTCGCTTTATGCGCCGCCCATACCATGGCCGGGGATGTATCAGTCGATGGGTTGTCTAGAAAATATCGATGTAAGCAATCGGACACTTCCTTAAGTATAAGGGGGTCATTCAGTAGGGAGGCATTGAGCCTCCAGGAGGAAAATTTAGGTTTAGTCCACAAGTCAGAGACAGTCATCACTACTGGGGAGTGGTCAGACCACGGGGTGGGGACGATTCGTGTCTTTAGTACAAACGGAAGGAGAGCCGACAATGCAAAGAGGTGGTCTATTCGGGCATACGTCTTATGCGCATGAGAGTAGTGGGTGAAATCGCGCGTCGTGGGATGATCATTCCTCCACACGTCCCCCAAGCCCGTGGAGTGCAATAATCTAGCCAATTTCACCCCCAGACGCGGGGCATGTTTCAGAGAGGCACGCAAGGCATCCGACCTGTCCATGACCTGGTCCAAGGGGACATTACTGTCACCCCCAAACACTACATGTCCCGTCGCGCGCGGCATCACCACACTCAGCATTTCCTGGAAAAATTGAATTTGCCCCACGTTCGGAGCATAGTAGGAGACAAAGGTTACGTCGTGCTCATTTATTTTGCCCTGGACCATTAGGTACCTTCCCTCCCTGTCTCTGATCACCTCTTTAGGTATGAACGGGACCCTCTTGGCTATACAGACCGCCACCCCCCGTTTCTTATCTTCGCTATTAGACATGTAACAGATGGGAAATTTGGCGCTAAGCTTTTTGGGTGCGGAAGTGCGAGGGAAGTGGGTCTCCTGTAGGAGGAGGACATCGATTCCTTGTTTATGGTAAAACTGAAAGGCCTTTGTTCTCTTCACTGGTGCGTTAAGGCCCTGGACATTATGTGTCAGAATTTTAAAGTTACTTGGCAAGGGGTTCGTCATTGTGGTTCGGTAGGTTGTACTCGCCTGAATGTCATGATGGATGATCCGCCTTTCCTCCCCACCTCTGGGAATGAGCCAAAGGGGCCTGGATGTCGAGTAGCCGCCATGTCAGAGGGGAAAAAGAAAAAGGGGTTAGAAGAGAGACAGTATAGTAAAAAAAAGAACACAAAAAAAACAGAAGGACCCCCGCCTTCCCCCCCGCCGCCCATATGGCGGGGGGGGGGCGTAGGGTATGCCAGTAGTACCAACAATTTATGCAGTGTAAGCTGGTTGTGGGGTCCAGCACCCCATGTATATGCGCGAGGTTGTTCACTGCGCATAGCAGCGAGCAAGGTCGCAGAAAGTGGCTTGCGGAAACAACCCGACTCGCTTCAATCCATGCCATAGAACCATGTAACTATAAAAGAAAACATAGTGAAACCATAACTTCTCAAATCACCGGTCAAATCCAATGGGAGACCCGCAGATCCCCTGATAACCCTCCGCCACCGATCAACCACAACATGGCCAACCGGCAGCTAGAGGAAAAAAAATACAAAAAAAAAAAAAAAAAAAAAAAAAAACCCCCCCCCCCCCCAACATTCCCATCCCAGCAGGTATTGTAACTTTGAATCCCCCAGGGTGGGGAGGTAATAGCGTCCGTGTCTTAACAGCAGGGACCGGAGACCCCTGAAGTGCAATCAACAAGAGACAGCATAATAAACCTGGAACGGCTGTCATAAACAGTAGGAACCCTCGAGTTCTGGAATCTGAGTCCCCAGCGAGGGCTTGCATCAAAAGTTTCTTTGGTGTAGTGGAAGCTGGCAGACCAGCGTCCACTCAGCACAGTCTACAGACAGAGTTCGGCCAAAAAACAAAATGTAAAATGGAAGTGAAGGCGTGAACGAACAAAACAGGTTGGCCCCCCGTCAAAAGTAAAATGGAGTGGAGCAGGTGGGCCGCATCATCTCACGGCAGGGTGCGTTGTTTAGCATTACCCCTCTTGGCCGGCTGTGACCACAAAGGTGACAGTGGTCGGGATGGCTCTTCCGGGGAGCCCCGCGGAGATCTGGCTGGGGGGGGCTCTCGTGAAATAATTCCCAGCCCCAGAAGGACATCTTCGCCTTCATGAAAATTGGAGAATGAGTAGGATCTACCCTTAAATGAGAAAGACAGTCTGAACGGGTAGGACCAGCGGTACTTAATCTGGCGATTTATCAGATGAGTCAGTAGCGGTTTCAGAGTGCGCCTTTTTTGTATAGTCGCCTGTGATATGTCGGCGAATATCTGCACTGGATGATCCAATAGGGTGACATCATTGCGGTAGCGGGCAGCTGCCATGACCTTTTCCTTGATCCTGTAGAAATGGGGTTTCACAATGATATCCCGTGGTAACCCATCTGAGCGTGGTGCTGTCAGGGCCCGATGGAAGCGATCAAGCTCAAGGTGGTGAGGGGAAATATCGGGAACGAGGTCAGTCATCAGTGTATGGATAGCTGGTTCCAGATCAGTGACCGACTCAGGAAGTCCTCTAATTCGAAAGTTATATCTGCGAGATCTGTTTTCAAGATCCTCAATTTTAGCCTGGGCATCGACTAATTGATCCTGGAGCGTGACTATTAGCCTATGGTTTTGGTTGACTCTCTGAACTGTCCCGTCCATTTTAGATTCAATGGAATCAAGCCTGTCTCCAATTCCTTGGAAGTCCCCCTTCATCCCTGCAGCAATGGTGGCACAGGCCTTAGAGAGTTCCTGCTGTAGCAAGGCCGAGAATCTGGCTATGAGCACAGAGTCCCCTGAATATGAGGGTTGGGGGGGAGGGAAAGCTGCAGAGCTGCCTTGGCTCAAAGCTAATTCCGCAATATCCGCCATTTGTCTGTCCATAGAGGATGATGGTGACAATGCCCCCTCCACTTCCTCATCTAGTGAGGCCTGATATGGGGAGAATCCATGGGATGCAGCCTGTGGGGACCGGGTGCTGGCTCCTTGGGACTGGGATGAGAAGGGATCCCCTACCTCCTCCGTCCTGGAGACTGCTGGCGAAGGGTGTCCTGTGCGGTGGGGGGATGAGGTGACTGTCCCCAATGTTGGCGAGGCTGGTGGTTTGGTGATGTTGGGCTTGGCTGGGAGCGGGCCGCCTCGTGTAGCCGAGCCGCGGGTCGCGGCCATCTTGGGTTGCTGTGTGTGCTGTGGCAGGCGAGGAGAGGACAGACGCTGCTTGCTGGAGGGCTGTGCCGGCGTGGAAGACTTTTTTTTGCCCGCTCCGGTGTTCCTCCTGTGCATCCTTCTTTCCCCCGTAAGCTGCTGCCGTTCGGTGACTCTTTCCTCCGGTCTAACCGCCTATTATATGCTATGAAGACGGCGGGCTGTGCGGAGCTCGGTCAGTGCATGTCCTGACCCGGCGCCGCGCGCATGCGCACTATCGGTGTAGCAGCTTTTTTATGGTTAGCGCAATATTTTTTGCTTTTCACTTTGTGGTGCCAGGCCTAGGCCCAAGCAAGAAGCATGCCTTTCACCCTGGAAGATTGCTAATTTGTATATTGCCCAAACCCACCAATTCCTGTGTGACCTCCCAAAAAATTAACCAATTCTTATTAAATTACATTTTAGTTAGTAAATTAGATTAAAGTTGGGTAGCTTGCCTTTCACGTTGGTAGATCATTTTTAATGCACTGTCCTAATCTTCTAACCCAGTTCCACAAATCCCAATGAGTAAAACTGTGTCCCTTATTCCCAGTCAAAGTCCCATTTAGTACAAATTTAGTCAGTAAATTGGATGAGGTTAGCATGGCTAATGAGTAGCAGTGACACTCTCACCCTCAAATAAAATAATTCTCAGTCCGGACCCCATTATTTGTATGGTTTTTAGTTAGTAAATTCAAAGTTAGGGTGGGTTTTAAATGGGGAGGGACCCCATGAAAGATGTGCTTTTAATTGCCCATGGTTTCGTTTTTTTATTTTTTATTTATTTTTTTAGACCGTACTTTAGAACGTTGGGGTGGGATGCAGGCGCAGCAAGTGGGCAGGGTGAAGAGTGGATGGTTGCATGACTTGCATTCAGGCAACTGCCAATGGCTTCCATTCCCATTGTATGCTAACGTAACAATGACTGACACCACACAGGGTTGGGGCGCAGTCTAGGGTGCAGAGAGGCTGCTGCAAGCAAGCAAAATGACAGGCTATCAAGGACATATCCTCCCCATATGTTTATTCAGCATGTTTCTGTCCCATGCATTCACGTAAATGTGGCGTATGAGGCTTGGGAAAACCTTTTTGCCTCTGCCATTAGGCTTACGGTAAATATGGCTCTGTATTTAAATATGAAATGCGGTTCCACAGTGAGAACCTATACAAGATGGTTTGTTTTGGTGTATCTATGATTTATAGATGTAGAAAGGTCATGTTGGGTATAAGCAATATCCTTTTATTGCAGGCTTATTTGGGGTGGAAGTATATAATTGGCTATTTACTTAAAAGGCATTTTATTTCACAAGGATGTGTATATTTACAACCGTCATTTCATATATTTTATCATTTAAGTTTTTACATTTTAGAATGGTGTGCCTCGAGATGGTACAAAATTTTAAAGGGTGCCTTGACAGAAAAAAGGTTGAGAAACATTGCTGTAGAGCACCATTGTCCTGATGTGAGGTTAGGTACAAATGCATTTTTCTGACTCGAGCATTCCATCGAGTCCATGTACATCCGACAAAGTGCATAGTAACACAGTAAGAGAAAGGGATAAAATGTGCACTTTCCACATGTTGATTAAACGGGACAAGCATCCAGTAAATACGATGGTGAGGGGAAAAGAAGCAGATGGCTCTTCCTGAGGGATATGTGTCATTCATAGCAAACCATATTAACGGTCTCTTGAACACAGTTACACAGTATAATGTCCGGGTACTCTGGGACTCATATGCACTAGAAAAAGAGGAAAAAAAAAACCAAATGTTTGTCCTCCAGCGCTTTTAGCCTTGTTCAATATGGTAAATGCTGCTCAAGCAGCTCTTATAACGATAATTATCTCTCTAAGCTCATCATCAGAGCGCACTACAAAGTGGATAGGCCAGGAGCATGCAGTTTACAAAAAGTGTTTTATTGTATAGAAAAATGTAATGATCTATGGTAACAGCAGCGTGAGCTGCTCACCAAAACTAAAAAGCCCTTGAGGATTTTTATTTCTTTATTATGGAAGGTTCAGCTAAGTATGAGACCAAGGTGGGAGAGTATGTGTTTACTTACCCTCTACATGTTCCAGTGCTTGCTTCTACCTTTTTATTATAGAAAACTCCACTACGTATGAAACCAGTGTCTGCTTTTAGCGTTTATTATAGAAGGTTCAACTGAAAATAAGACCTAGGTGAGGGAGCATGTGTGAGCTACCCCTTCATATGTTACAGTGCCTGCTTCTACTATTATAGAAGGTTCAGCTGAAAATGAGACCTAGGTAAGGGAGCGTGTGTGAGCTACCCCTTCATATGTTACAGTGCCTGCTTCTACTATTATAGAAGGTTCAGCTGAAAATAAGACGTAGGTGAGGGAGCGTGTGTGCGCTACCCCTTCATATGTTACAGTGCCTGCTTCTACTATTATAGAAGGTTCAGCTGAAAATGAGACCTAGGTGAGGGAGCGTGTGTGAGCTACCCCTTCATATGTTACAGTGCCTGCTTCTACTATTATAGAAGGTTCAGCTGAAAATAAGACGTAGGTGAGGGAGCGTATGTGCGCTACCCCTTCATATGTTACAGTGCCTGCTTCTACTATTATAGAAGGTTCCGCTGAAAATAAGACGTAGGTGAGGGAGCGTGTGTGAGCTACCCCTTCATATGTTACAGTGCCTGCTTCTACTATTATAGAAGGTTCAGCCACTTTTGGAACCAACCTGAGAAAGCATGTGTACTTTTACCCATAATATGTTCCAGTGCCTGCTTCTTCCTTTTTTATTTTTGACAAGTATGAAACCAAGGTGAGAAAGCATGTGTGCGGTTAGTAGAGGTGCACGAAAAGGAAAATTTGGTGCCAAAACTGAGCATTTTTTAAAAATATTTATGCACTAATTACCAAAAGTATTGGGGCACACGAACTTTAATGGAATCCCAGTCTTAGTAAGGTTCAATTTTGAGTTGTCCCACCCTTTGTAGCTATAAAAGCTTCAACTCTTCTGGGAAGGCTGTCCACAAGGTTTAGGAGTGTGTCTATGGGAATGTTTGACCATTCTTCCAGAAGTGCATTTATAAGGTCAGGCACTGATTTTGGAGCGGAGGACTGGCATGCAGTCTGCGCTCAAATTCATCCCAAATGTATTCTGGTTGAGGTCAGGACTCTATGCAGGCCAGTCAGGTTCCTCCCCCCCCCCCCCCCCAAACTCGCTCATCCATGTCTTTATGGACCTTGCTTTGTGCACTGGTGCGCAGTCATGTTGGAACAGGAAGGGGCCATCCCCACGCTGTTCCCACAAATTTTGGGAGCATGAAATTGTCCAAAATGTCTTGGTATGATGACGCCTTCCCACAAAGTTGGGAGCATGAAATTGTCCTAAATGTCTTGGTATGCTGACGCCTTAAGAGTTCCATTCACTGGAACTAAGGGGCCAAGCCCAACCCCTAAAAAAAAAAAACAACCCCACGTCCTAATCCCCCCTCCACCATATGATTTGGACAAGTGCAAAAAGCAAGGTCTGTAAATACATGGATGAACGAGTTTGAGGTGGAAGAACTTGACTGGCCTGCACAGAGTTCTGACCTCAACCCGATAGAACACCTTTGGGATAAATTAGAGCGGAGACTGTGAGACAGGCCTTCTCATTCAACATCCGTGCCTAACCTCACAAATGCACTTCTGGAAAAATGGTCAAACATTCCCATAGACACACTCCTAAACCTTGTGGACAGCCTTTTTAGAAGAGTTGAAGCTGTTCTAGCTTCAAAGGGTGGGCCAACTCAATTTTGAACCTTATGGATTAAAGTTTCCTACTCATGATCAGATAATTAGACGATCTTTCATCCGTTTTTTTGTGGCATGCTAGTCTCATGTCGAAAGTGAAGAGGTTACTTTTTCATACGAAATTTCCCGTACGACAGAATTCTACTTCAGAAGTGATGTCATGTGTTGAATTGTTTTGTATGTGTTCTTTCATTTCGGCGCATGCCTAGTCTTGCTCTTATGATTTTTTTCGGACGAAAACTGTACTAATTAAACGAAAATCGGACATTGTGTTGACGTACGATAAAAACTTTATAGCCTGCACATCCAGTTTCTGTCGTCCGAAAATTCGTAATCGGCTGTCGAAAGCACTATATTAATGATCCAAAGCGCTGCGTAAATTGACAGCGCTATATAAGTACCTAAAATAAATAAATAAATGATCCGAAAATCGGCAGATTGTTCGTCGGACGAAATTTTACTTCCGATTTTCGTATCGTCTGTACGGGCCTTTAGACTGGGATGCCGTTAAAGTGCGTGTAAAGGCAGGTGTCCCAATACTTTTGGTAATATAGTGTACTTTTATATATAATTTTATTTGACTTTTTAATTAAGATCACAAATTTAAATGTATATGAATTTGTCTGCCATTTATAGGCACCTTTTTTAGAGCAAGAAAAGCTCATGAAAAAAATGCATGCCTTTAAGTTTTATGTATGTCTTTAGACTGGTCTGCTATGTTTCCGTTGTGGTGTTAAAAATCCTGCTCACTGCATTTTTGGTCACCAAAGGCACACCTCACCATTGAAATGCATTGAAACCGCAGCAAGAACACATCAATAAGGCACCCGTATTGCGTTTTTGATGCGGTTTTTGAGTCGTGACCTAGGAAAAGCAAACTAATCGTGGTAAAATCATAGCAAAAATTGCTGCATTTTCAGCGCCATTATCAGCACCTTGTTCTCTTATCTGCAAAATGGCGAAAACCCAATTTTCGGTGATATGTTTTGGCAGCCAAAATTTCGGTGCATCTCTGGCTGTTAGTCTTTACATGTTCCAGTACATAGTTACATAGTTACATAGTTGGTGAGGTTGAATAAAGACAAAAGTCCATCCAGTTCAACCTGTGTAGATGTGTGTGGCTGTAATCATCTTGCATACCCCTGAATGTTCTGATCCTTGAGATGTACGTCTAAGAGTCTTTTGAAAGCCACCATACTACCCGCAGGAACCACCTCATGTGGTAGAGAATTCCACAATCTTGTAGCCCTAACAGTAAAGAACCCCCCACGTTGCCTGAGGTTAAAACGCTTCTCCTCTAATCGCATTGTATGCCCCCGAGTTCTCATGCAATCCCTTCGACTGAACAGCTTTTTTTCTAAGCCTAGATCCCCATTTAGATATTTAAAAATTGCTATCATGTCCCCCCTCAGGCGTCTCTTCTCCAGGGAGAATAAATCAAGCGATTGCAGACGCTCCTCATAATCAAGGTCCTCCAATCCCCTAATTAGTTTAGTTGCCCTTCTCTGGACTCTCTCCAGCTCCAACACATCCCTCCTGAGGACTGGTGACCAGAACTGTACAGAATACTCCAGATGCGGTCGGATCAGAGTTTTATAAAGTGGAAGGATTATAGTCTTATCTCTGGAATACATCCCTTTCTTTATGCATGCTAATATTCTGCTAGCCTTGGCAGCTGCCGCTTGACATTGCATGCTGTTGCCTAGTCTATCATCAACCAAGACTCCCAGATCCTTCTCCATTTTTGATTCTCCCAAGGGTTCCCCTCCTAACGTGTATTGTGCTTTTATGTTTCTAGTCCCCAAGTGTAAAACCTTACATTTCTCCACGTTAAACCTCATTTGCCATGTCTTTGCCCACTCCGTTATTTTGTCCAGGTCATTCTGTAGGATATCTGCTTCATGCTGTGCTGTTATTGCCCTGCCTAATTTTGTGTCATCTGCAAAAACTGATATTGAACTACTGATCCCGTCCTCAATGCTGTTTATGAATAAATTGAACAAGGTTGGTCCTAGGACTGAGCACTGAGTACACACTTTTACCTTTTTGTTATAGAAGTTTCAGCTAAGTGCGACACCAAGGTGAGCGAGCACATGTGCTTCAACTCCCCCCCCCCCATATGTTCCAGTGCCCAGTTCTACTTTTTAATATAGTCAAGTATCCGAGAGAGAAAGCACATGTGCTGTTACCATCCATATTTGTCAGTACCCACTTCTACCTTTTTATTATAGAAGGTTTAGCCAAGTATAATAAAATGTTTAGAGAGAGTGTAAGCACAGCACTTGCCTTCCACATTCTAGTGCCCACTTCTAACCTTTTTTATAGCCAAGTATGAGACCAAGGCGAGAATGGATGTGTGCTCCTACCATCAATATGTTGTAATGCTCACATCTAACCAATCTGACCTCCGGAAGATTTACCTCCCCTTCATAACAAGGCCATTTCTAGCAATAGGGCACTGTTACTTTTTTTTTTTTTTTTTTAACAGAGGCACTGCATTACTTTAACTGACAATTGCACGGTCATGCAGTGCTGTACCCAAATAATGGTCATTTTCTTTCCCACAAATAGAGCTTTCTTTTGGTGGTACTTGATCACCACTGCGTGTGTGTTTATTTTTTTTTTTTTTTTTTTTTGTGCTATTAAAAAGAAAGGGAAAGAAAACAATAAATTTTACTTTCTGCTATAAAACACATCCAATAAATAAAATGTAAAAAATCTAATTTCTTTATAAATTTAGGTCAATATGTATTCTGCTACATGTTTTTGGTTAAAAAAAAATCCCAATAAGCGTATATTGATTGATTAGTGTATGCAAACATTCTAGCATATACATACTATAGTATACATGTATGGAGTATTTATTTATTTTGTTACTAATAATGGCAGCGATCGATCAACGACTTATAGAAGGACTGCGATATTGTGGCGGACTTTTTTGCACTGACACTTAATGGAAACCAGTGATGCTAATACAGTGATCAGTGCTAAAACGATGCACTGTCAATGTACTATAGAGACTGAGAAGGGGTTAAACATCTAGGGCGATCAAAAGCTTAACTGTGTGCCTAGCCAGTGTTTTTGTGATGTGTATGGTGCTTTTACTAAGGAAAGAGATGGATTTTATTCCCTGCTTTGCAGTGACACAAAATCCATCCCTTCCCCCTGTCGGAACAGAAATCTGCCTTGTTTCATAGGCTTATTTTAGAGTCTTGATATCACTCTTGGAGGAAACTACTTTTGGATACTGTAGGCTACTAACTACAGCTGCGATGTGAGAAGTAGTGTCTACATTTTGAATACATATAATAGATTTACTACTATTATTATTATTTGCCTGTAAAAACAAGTCTGCAACTATTTTATCATATTTCTGGCATAATTGCTCTGCTCACATATGTAGTACACAGAACATGCCAAATTTGGTTTATTTTTAATTGTTTTCTAGCACTGTGTAGAGCTTTTAGCATAATTGAAACTTGCGAAGTTTGTACTGTCTGACACTTATGTTGCATAGTTATAAAAATGT
The DNA here is from genome assembly GCF_965119305.1 of Pelophylax lessonae. NCBI lineage: Eukaryota > Metazoa > Chordata > Amphibia > Anura > Ranidae > Pelophylax > Pelophylax lessonae. The sequence continues at coordinate 313,094,043 of NC_138768.1, read as the reverse complement.
ATGTACAGATGGTAGTTATTTACATGTAACCTACTAAAAGTGTATGTATAGCAATATTTATTTATTTATTTTTTTCAATTTTGGAAAGTATAGGGAAGGGTTATATACCCTATCAGGTTATTTTTTACTTTTTGCGTACCGTTGGGAATCCATTTACTTTCCGTCCCAGTGACCGAACAGTAAGTTATGGAAACTTTACCAAAGTAAGGGGAATTCCTCTTTTTAGACCGCTATCCTCCATGGAATATTTCATCTCCCTTGTTGTTTTGGTGACAACCTTAAAATTCTGAATCTCCCATCACTTTCTGTTCTAGAGACAGTTGTCACCAGTACAAATTAGAGTATGAATCTTACCTACAGAGACACAGACACTGAAAACTTGACATTGGGTCTAACACTATCCCACTCTTTTTTTAACACTGGAAACAAAAGTTTTGCCTTTACATACACTTTAACACCCCCATATTCGTATTTTCTGATTTGTAATTGTGTCCAGCCCTATTGTAGTTAATCTAAAAATTAAATATAACTATATCTTGTATAATTATAATTAAGTTGGCTATGATGGGGTAATGCATTTCAATATATCGAAAAATAGCAGGACTAATGGCGCTTTTCCACTGCATGGAACCGTACCGGTTCGGCACGCTTTTGTGCTTTTCCACTGCGGTACCGCATGGTATAGGGTCGGAACGGTTCGGTACGGTATAGGTTTGCTTTTCCACTCGATTGTGGTTCCAACAGGTACCAAACTGGTACCATATCCCACAATCCTTTGCATGCAGTCACTACTAGCCACTGATTGGTCAGAGAATCACACCCACCCCGTTGTTATCCCACCCACTTAACTTTAGTACTACTTTAGTGGAAAAGCAAACCTATACCGTACCGTACCGAACCGTTCCGACACTATACCATGCGGTACCGCAGTGGAAAAGCAAACCGGGCCGAGTAGAGCCGAGCCGGTACTAGCCGGTACTTGCAGTGGAAAAGTGCCATTACAGTGTCTAGAAACAAAGTTGGGTTTATCTGGCATCCATCTAACAACTGTACTTTTATTTTCTCAATCAGCCCATCCCCCACAGTTATTACCTCTTGTATCTCTTGACCCCCCCCTCTTAGATTGTAAGCTCTAATGAGCAGGGTACTCTGATTCCTACTGTATTAAAGTGTATTGTATTTGTGCCCTCAAGTTGTAAAGCGCTGCGTAAACTGTCGGCGCTATATAAATCCTATATTATTATAATAATAATAATAATAATTTACTAAAATGTAAAATCTGGTGCAGTTGTGCATAGAAACCAATCCTCTTCAGGTTTTTTAAATTTATTTATTATTATTCTTTTTTTTTTTCCAAGCTTAATTGAACAAACTGAAGTTAGAAACTGATTGGTCTCTATGCAGATTTTGCGCACTCCAGTTTTAGTAAATCAACACTCGTGTATTGTTGTGAACATGTCCTCTTGAAAACAGTGGATTTTCTCAATTTTCCTGATTTTAGCCTGCACTGGAAAATGCAGTAATATAAACTACCTGTTGTTGTTGTACCTTTTACCAATTTAAAAATACATTTTCACATTCCAATGGGCTCCAAGCTTTCATGCTGCTCACTTACCATCATTGCACCCATGCTTTTGCTGCTGTGTCTTCCACCAGTAGTGGGCGCTCTACCGTTCTATTAGTTTGTATGTTCTGTATATGTAGAAAGAATGTAGAATACCAACATTTTATTTTGTCATTTTCACTTTAGTTCCAGAACTAGATGGGGTGTTGGAGATGTTTCATATTTTTTTGGGCAGAAATAAAATAAACCATTGCATCCAGTTAAATAGCAGGTACTTTCAACTTCTCAATCTATTTTGAGTAGCCCGGGATCCCTAAAAAATTTTGAGCATTCTAATATCCTAGGAGCAGTTAGCCCCCTGGTGACTGGCTCAAGTCCACCCCTTCCCATACTTCGCTATTTGTCATGGAGGCAGGGCCAGAGCCATTGACCTGAGAACCTATAACCCCCCCCCCCCTCCACATACGCAGGGGCTGTTTCTCCTATAACTCCTGGATCATTTTACTTCCTGATCGCCGCATGTGTAGTGCAGATTATCCCGATGGCTTCAGGTGCTTGTCTCTGCGGGTGGTGAGTCTGGTGGGGTCCTTTTCCCTCTCTACTGAGGATTGCTAGTGCCTTGTGCCTGGCGACCAGGTGGTGTTGCCAGAGCGATAGAGGTTGTCACTTAGCAGTGTTTTACACTTCTTTGTGGGGTCCCCCTGGTGACTCATGGAGTCTTTGGAGCACCTTTCCCCACTCGATTCCCTCTTTGAGGCTGCGGGACCCAACAGGTCCCAACTATCCATGCATGCTTTGACTGCGGTCCTGGAGTCCCTTGTGTCCCGGGTGGAGGTGGCTTGCGGGCGACGGGCTAGCAAAAAGCGCCCACCGCCTTCCCCCTGCCTCATCTTTCTCATCAGATCCTGAATCTGATTTGGCCGCCGCGGACGTGGGTCACCCTGCTGGGTCTGCAATCACGTGCCCGGAATCCTCTGATAGTGAGGATGATTCCTCCACATCTGCGACCGCACACCATAAGGTGCTGGTGGATGCACTGATTGTATCTGTGCATGAGACCCTGAAGATGGAGGATGCAGCTGAAGCTGCGACGAAGGCGCAGGTACCCTTTGGCACTCACAAGCCATCCAGAGCGGCAAAGGTGTTTCCTTTCCCTGCCTACTTGGAATTGTCGCTAAAGAGTGGGGACAACCAAAGCATCCCCATGGGGACCCTAAGCACTTTACTAGGGATTACCCCTATGAGGAGTCCCTTAAGAGGTGGACTGTTCCATCGGTGGTGGACCCTCCGGTTTCCAGATTAAACAAGGCAACTATGATTCTGGTTGAAGAGTCCTCTGCCTTTAAGCATCTGGCTGACCTGAAGGCGGAGGCTGTGGCCCTCCATAAGTACACTCTGGATGGTTCGGCAATGAGATCGTTATTCACCATTGCCCTAGTATTGCAAACTCTGACCAATTAGGCTAAGCTCTTATGCGGTGACCTGGAGGGGGGGACAGCTCCCCCCTGTCTTTGCTGAGCTGGCGAACCAGCTGGTCCAGGGGCTCCAGTGCTCTTTCCTCTGTACAAACTCCAGAAATTGCAGGCTGCAGTTCTTCTCTTGCTGTCCAACAGATGGTCATCCCTCTGGACTTGCATGCGGGTTCTGGGTTTGATGATGTCTAACTTTGAGGCGGTTCAGTTTGCAGGGACCTTGTATGGAACTGTGCAAAGGGAGATTCTGACCCAATGGGACAAGACTCCAGTCTCTGGAAAATCAGATCCGGCTGAGTCGGGGAACGAGGGAGAAATTGATATGGCTGCTTCGTTCTGCGGCGCTTCGGCTGGGAAAATCTTCCTCTCCTTGTATTGGACAGTGGTTGCCACGGATGCCAGCCTGTTGTGCTAGGGAGGCGTCCTCTGCAAGCATTCTGCTCAGGGGATCTGGACGCTGGAAGAGATATAGGGATTTAATTGAAACCTACAAAAACCTTGCAGAGATTCATCCAGCTTAATTTGGGACAAATTTTAGAAAGTGTCTGGTCTATCACCTGCATTCTAGCTGCATGTTATGCAGGCCACCATAGAGAAATATTATGCAACAGTTCTCACATGCGGGTCTTCACCTTCTTATTTCTTATGGCAGCAAATTTTGTAATAGTTGTATCCTTTTTTATGTAGTTTAAGTATTTTGGAACATTTCATAAGTGTTACAAAAAGTCAACGGGAAGCCCACAGCACATGCAGAATGCTCCACCACAAAAAGACATGGGCAACTGCTAGAACTGGCCTTCCTACATCCTATTGGTAGGAAGACATGTTCAGTTTTTTTCTCAAACATACTTCATTTTTAGGGATTTCCTTGGATAGGTTCCCTTCCCTTGACATAACGTGGTGGCTTGTCATGCAGTCATTTGAAGTCCACCCAAATTCTTTTCATGGGGGCTTGTCATGCAGTCAGTTGAAATCCATCAGTCTTTTCACATTCCAACATATTAAAGCTGTTACAATGTTCTTTTAGATGTGACAAAGCCATGTATTATAAAGGCCTACTACTATTGGATATACATTTTAATAGATTGTTTAGGTAGACGGGTACTTGGCCAGCAGAGGGGAAAATTGTGAAATATTTCTGTGCTTCCTTCTCCAGCAAACTGGTTGTTTCATGGCTTTTGCACAATGCTGTTAGGAAGACTGATATATGCTTTTTAAGGTTACAAGGGGTGAGGAGGACTCAGTAGGTCTAAAAATAGCCCAGAGGTTTGGGTATCAGGTTCTCAAGCAAGAACATGGCTTTATTTCTTTTCTGTGCTAAATAAACAGCAATTACTCTAATGTACCACTGAAGTAAACAATTTATATGTTCTGTGTTACAGATCTAGAGATGTCGGAGTTACAAGAAGTTCAGATCACAGATGACAATGCTCTTCTGCAGGACCCTTTAAAGGTAATGCCAAGACTCTTCTTTTGAATTTACAGGAAGGCGCCAAAATTATCGCTTGTCATTTATTTTGTGTTTATTTTTAGGCAGCCGAATTAGCTGCAAAATTACTGCAAGTACAAGAGCAGGTATGCAATGTTTTTATACATACTATTATGTTTGTGTTCATGTGTACATAGTGGTACATTTATACATACAGGCATATAAACACAACCATATTCATCACCGGTATCTGTTTTTACATCATAGGTATAGGTTTTTTTATTCTGTACAGATGGCACTACATGGACATTGTCTTCTGTCCTGGTGCTCAGATTACTAAAAATTTTACAAAAAGTTTACAAACCTATATACAGCCATATATTGTGTAAATTATAAAAAAAAAAAAAAGCTCACATTTGTGAAAGAAGAGCATGCATATTTTGGCGTCCTGTAGTGACGTATCAGCCAGAAAGAGGAAGTAAAGCATGTGGCGATATGTTACACTGGCATGTAAATTCTGCTTTAAACCTCTTAAAATAAAGATATTGTTTTTATAGTTGGTGCAGGACATGTTAATAAAGGCTTATTGATTGACCTGGGAAAATGAAATGAACACATATTGTTGCAGAATGGTAAGAGGGCACAAGTATATGTGCCCTCGCACATGGGACAGGGGATGTAATAAATAAAAAAAAAAAATTTGTGTCAGAAATTTTATTTTAGGACGCTGGCCCTTTAAGAAAATAAGGTAGCCCCTCAGAGTTCTGGCGGGCTTTACAGCAGCGCGCACCCCTCTAGAACTTTCTGACCCAAGGCTTTATATAGGGGGTCCCTGAGGTAAGCCCCTGAGTTGTGAAGTGACTGCCTGGCGAGCTCTCCTCCCTCCCACCCGTCGCTGGCACTTTATGTGGTGATGTCACCCTTGAATCAAGGGGGGACTTTGGTGGTTTAAATATGTTTTTATTTCGCTTGAGTTCTGGGACTGAGCGATACAGATGTATGTTTTTATAATTTTGTTGGATTTGAAATTTATTTGATTGAATTTTGAATAAATAATTATTTAATTTATTTATAACCAATAAAGTGCCGCGGCCATTTACTTATGCCAAAAAATTAATTTGTGTTGGTTTTTATTTATAGTATTAGTTTAGTTGTATTATAAAAATGCATCCTCCTGTCCCATGTTTCTTTGAGGACCTATAGAAATGGACTGATGTTCTGGACAGCTGCACACCTTAGTTATTAAATTCAGGTACAAAAATATAAAATCACAGTGGGGGGGGGGGGGTAAGATATTGACACGTTTTGCAATATAATAGCGCTTAATTAGAACAATTAAGGTTATGATTAAGCTCCGGTATAGTGTGAAATGCATCAATACCACTCCTTCCTGCACTGATTTTAAATTTTTGTGACTAAATTTGATAAAGTCTACACAGTAAGCAGGTATCCAGAGTTTCTCTTCTTTTCTATAGTATGGCCAGTGGGCCGGTAAGGCAGGACCGTGAATATAACCAGAGAAGCACAAATGCTTTGAGTGGTGTAAATCTTCTCTTCTTTGACCCAGACTGTTCTTCTTTATTGCAGTGCTGTATATTACCCACATGCGCTAATGTACAACATTTTGAATGGGCTGCCAGTGCACCACAATGTATTTTAAACTGACCTGCCCCTTTCTTGTCAAGTTTTGCCAGATTAGTTCACATCTGGGTCTTGTGGTGTGCTAAGACACCAGTGTCTTGTATACACTTGCTAGGTATATTGGGGTGCCATTGTTTGGTACTACTGGTTTTATAGACCAGGTGTATTTGTGGTTTGTGTATATTTTTTTCCTATTTCTTTTCAGTGGGATTAAAAATATACTTGAGGATTTCATGGACGTTGATCTATTTTTTTAAATTTTGTTTGAACTTTCTGGTACCATATCAAGCCCTGTTCCTTGAGTATTTCATTAGCACTGGTATTTCAGTATACACTCAACTTGTCTTCCTCTCTGTATCTCGTGGTGTAGAAGCACTCTATTGAGACTCCCTATGGGATGGTGACGGTTACAATTCAGGGCTCCCCCAAACCCAAGCGTCCAGCGATAGTAACATTCCATGATGTGGGGATGGACCGTGAGTATGAGGGCTGTCTGTGTTCATCGTACTTGTTGTGTGTCTGTCTTTTGTGCCTTGTGCCTTGTTCTATGTGCTACCTCAACTGACCTTGTCTTTCCGATTTCTTCTCATTCTTTTGTTGTCTAATACCTTTTCTGTGGTTGTCGTTTACATCTTTATTCTAGACTTATGTCTATGATTTTGAATGGCTTTCTTGTGTCACTCTCTTTCCTGGTCTCTTGTCTATTTTCTGCATTAGCTATACATTGTCTATAGTAAACAGTAGTGATTTGTTATCCGAATTATCATACACCCAAAACAGTAGTGATTTGTTATCCGAATTATCATACACACATACAGATAATTGCTGGCTAGACCTTTTGTTAAAAAAAAAGTTATGATAAAATTATATATAATGATCTCCGAGCTTGCAGTGCTAGCGACTACCCTCCTAAATGTTCTTGTGCTACATTAATTGTACAGCAATTTTCCAGCTTGTTGGAATGTTCTTGTGACCAATGACACCGGTTTTTTTTTTTTTCATTAATTTTGACTTGTGGATTTATTTAGATGGTTGTGGATTGTCTGCTGCAAAACACTTCAATATACGGTATTATTTAAAAAAAAAAAATCACATTGTGTGTGGACAGCATCAAACTGCTCATAGATAATTAATTTCTACAAGAAAGCACCAGACTTAAGTTTGATTATCAGTTTGTCCTTACGTGCTATGTTGACTCTGTATAAGGACAGGACAACAAAATCATACATAGCTAGTGTAGCTGATCTGGCCGATGGATGTACATGTCTACATAGTCGCACTTATTGTTGTATTAGGATTTATGGATAAGCTTGAATTTAATTTGGGGTTTTCTGATATTTTTTCCAGTGTCCTCACTTTAGGTGTTCCAGTTTGGGACCCTCTGTAACACATTGCACAAGTCTTCATACCAACTTGCTAGTTATATGTCCTTTTTGCAGACTCCCCACAGTGAAACTATGTCGAAACAATAATCCTAAGGATCTCAGTTATTTTAATTGTCCAATGCTAAAATGCTAGCAACTTCCTCTTTTGTTTTTAACTTTAATATTGTGCAGCCTCTGCTGATGCCTGTTTAATCATCTTACTTTCTGCTTACTCATCACTTTCCTCTTTTCTGCCGTTCACCAGATAAAATGTGTTTTGAAACATTGTTTAATAATGAGGACATGTATGAGATAGTGAAGAACTTCGTCGTGTGCCACATTGATGCTCCAGGGCAAGAGGAGGGAGCAGCTGTCTACCCCGTTGGGTAAGTTTTTTTTTTTTTTTTTTGCAGTTAGGATGCACAACAGATATGCAAAGTGCACCAAAATGAAAATCTCCTATGCTGTTACCTATTGAAGATTAGTAGTCAGGATAAAGTTTGTTCTATAATGGAGAAATAAAAGTGCACTGGAAGTAAAATGTCTTGGTGCCCAATAAGCTTTGTACTGATTAGTTTGCAGTTCAGGTCTAAGATTTAAAAAACAAAGATTTTGGTGAGTTTCTCAGGGCATCAAGCAAAATTCGTACAACGGCCCTATTGTCACATTTGTGTACTTTGTAATTTATTTTTTTTTGTAAACTGCATTGTGTACAATAGCCAGCTTGTTCACCAGTACACAGAAGCAGTATATTGCCTAAAGCAGTGTTTCTCAACTTTTATAGTCATTGAACGCTTTGAAAGTATGCAAAATACTGAAGCACCCATGCTTATAATATGGTCTCTCCATCGCATCTGAATCTCCCCTTTTGCATCAGAGTCCTCAGTCTCCTCCCACACTTTTCCACATCTTTTCACATCAAAGTCCTCAATCCCTCTACATCAGAACTGCGTCCCTCCCACCTTTTCAGAAGAAAGTCCTAACTTCAGATCTTTACCACCACACAGTGGCACCTGCATGGCAATGGTGAGGCAGTAGACCTGGACTAAATGAAGGCAGACTTCTATCCCCTTGTGAATACTAGGCTTGGATTAGGGTCATGCATTTTCATGGTTCTGGTGCCCAGCCCACCTGCACCTTGAAAACGCATAGTGTTGTGCAAAAATACCAGAAATGGCTTAGAACTTCTGACATCCCCAGGCAGCACATCAGGGTGCCATGGCATCCTGGTCCTCAAACACTGGCCTAGACAGGCTTTGGTTCACTCTGGGGGGTCTATAATATGGTGGAGCTGTACCTTTTTTCTCTTTCATTCATTGACGGACACAGCTCCTGATCTTCTTAACCATTGGGTTATACTGCCCCCTACAGGAGTAGGACACTAGGCAGGAAAAAAAAAAGTCTGGCTACTAGGGATAGACTGATATGGTTTTTTTTCCAGGGCGATACCAATATTTTGGTCACAACGTATCGCTATCTGCCGATATGGGCCGATATTTTGTACATTTAAAGTTTTGAAAAATAAAGACAATTGTTGACACAAATCTGGTACTGAACATGTTAATTTTTGTTTAATGCTTAATGGCTGGCTTGCTGGCACCCTGTGGTTGGTGGGTGGCTGGCTGGCACCCTGTGGTTGGTGGGTGGCTGGCTGGCACCCTGTGGTTGGTGGGTGGCTGGCTGGCACCCTGTGGTTGGTGGCTGGCTGGCTGGCACCCTGTGGTGGGTGGCTGGCAGGCACCCTGTGGTGGGTGGCTGGCAGGCACCCTGTGGTGGGTGGCTGGCTGGCACCCTGTGGTGGCTGGTTGGCACCCTGTGGTGGGTGGCTGGCTGGCTGGCAGGTACCCTGTGGTGGGTGGCTGGCACCCTGTGGTGGGTGGCTGGCTGGTACAGGGCCTGAGGGTGGCTGGTACAGGGCCTGTGGGTGGCTGGCTGTCTGGCACCCTGTCTGTGGGTGGGTGGCTGGCTGTCTGCCACCCTGTCTGTGGGTGGGTGGCTGGCTGTCTGGCACCCTGTCTGTGGGTGGGTGGCTGGCTGTCTGGCACCCTGTCTGTGGGTGGCTGGCTGTCTGTCTGGCACCCTGTCTGTGGGTGGCTGGCACAGGGGCTGTGGGTGGCTGGCTTGCACAGTGCCTGTGGCTGGCAGGTGCAGGGCCTGTGGATGTGGGTGGCTGGCTGGCACTGGGCTGTTGGGGGTGGGTGTATGGCTGTGATACACTTCCGCGAGACTAGTCCCGACTCCAGACGAGGCTGTCCAAGGTGAGGGAGGTGGCCTAAGAAGGCAGAATGACGTCACAAAAATAGCGACAATATCGGGCAGTTCCGGGGCCGATACCGATCTATCGGGTAAAGTGCATATCGGTCCCCGATATATCGGCCTTGCCGATAATCGGTCTATCCCTACTGGCTACACCTATGGGCAGTCCCAGGGTGTATACTCCCTCTCTCTGCTATAGGTACTCTACTCTACTTTTTTCTGCCTAGTCAGGAGTAAGGATTTTTTTTTTTTTTTTTTCTAGATAGATTTCTTTTTTTTTCTCCTGGTTTTTTCCTGTGAGATCTACAATCAACTGCCAGACGGGGCGACGGGCTGGAAAATCTAGATCCAGTGGTCACCCCAGTCTTGCCAGCGAGTGTGCACAGACCTCCGCTCCGCGCTAATTCGGCCGCGACCTAGCTCCACCGGACAGTGGCTGGCCTATGAGTTAAAAACCTTGCGGGGTTGCATACGACCGGGTCTTGGCCAGAGTAGCAGTGTTCCTCCTGGCTGACGACTGCCCCCCCCCCATTTGATGGCGAGGGGTTCTGTCTGGAGCTGTGCCCACCTAGGCCCTGGTATGGTGAGTAGCTGTCCCCCCCTCTCCCCCTGGAGGGTTTTAGGAAGGATGTGGGGCCATGGGATAGTCGGACCTCCGGGTTTCCCTTCTTCCCGTCAAGCATTCCCCTTCATCTGCCCCCCCCCCTCAACTTATGCTGGGGCTGTGTGGGTGATCTGGTGGGGTGGGGGCAGGGCACTATGCTAGCGATGGGGGGGTCTCCTCTGGTGCTGCAGGGCCTTCCGGGTCCCATCCATCCATCAATGCACTGACAGCGGTCCTGGAGTCCCTTGTGTCCCGGGTGGAGTTGGCTTTTGGGCGACAGGCTGATATAAAGCACCCCCTGCTTCATCCTATTCATCCGCCGCGGGCATGGGTCACTCCTGCTGGGTCTGCTACAAGCCATCCAGCGCGGCAAAGGTTTTCCCTTTCCCCTCCTATTTTGGCAGAATGGCCACTAAAGAGTGGGGACGACCAAAGTGTCCCCTTGGTTTCCCTAAGTGAGTTGCTAGGCGATACCCCTATGAGGAGTCCCTTCTTAAGAAGTGGACTGTCCCATCAGTGGTGGACCCTCCGATTTCCAGATTAAACAAGGCAACCATGATTTCGGTTGAAGAGTCCCTGGCCCACACACGCACACATCTGGTGGTCTTGCCCCGTTATTGGCCCCTTTTGGACCACTGTCCTATCCCTTATCGAAACAATTCAGGGCTCACCGATCGCTACGGATCCGTGGTCGGTTTCGTTTCACGACACCAAACTTCACCCTGCACAGTACCGCAAATCCATCACCCCCCACCTCTTAAATGCGGCTAAAGCCCTAATCCCGAAATATTGGAAGCAGTCAGTTGTTCCCACGATATCTCAATGGCTGCGTTCGGTTGATCGTATTTACCATTTGGAGGACATGACTCTAGACTTCCGTGGTCATGACCCCTTGGCCCGCAAGATATGGTCATGTTGGCCAACATTTACCCACTCCAGTACATATGCTATGTATATGGCTGATGTTTCTTCATGTTAGGTCGTTTAGGCTTGTGTAACACTAAGGGAGCCCCCCCCCCCTTCCCCTTCCCTCCTTCATCTGTCATTCCCTTCTCTTTTTCTCTTCCTTCCTTCTTTCTGCCCTTTCTTCTCTGCTTTCCACGAGTGCCTCCGCTCAAACACCTAGTTTGACGTGCGTTATAATCCCTGAAATGTTGATTCATTACGAATATCTTTCTGTTGGCTTTTATTTCATGCTCTTGGGTGTTATTCATGTTTGCAAATCTGTTCAAGGATTGTGCACCTGTATTCTATGTTACGGAGGTATTCTCGTGTTTGTATAATTATATATATCTCAATAAAAACATATTAAACAAAAAAGAAGAGTCCCTGGCCTTTAAGGACCCAGCTGACAGGAAGGCGAAGGCTGTGGCCCGCAATTTGTACACCCTGGCTGGTTCAGCACTGAAGCCGATATTCACCATTGCCCTGGTGTTACAGACTCTGCCCAAATGGGCTAAGCTTTTGCGCTGTGACCTGGAGGGGGGGGGGGGGGAAGTAGCTCCTCCCTGCCTTTGCTGAGCTGATGGATCAGCTGGTTCAGGGGCTGCAGTTCATCTGTGATGCCTCTTTGGATGCAGCTTCCCTAGTGGCTCGGCTCTGTTTTGGCAGTGGTCCTTTGGCGTATCCTTTGTCTCAAATGCTTGTCTGTGGACCAGACTTCTAAAAAGGTCTGACTGATCTTCCCTTTCAAGGAGATCGCCTGTTTGGTGCTACCCTGGATGACATTATTAAAGGTCTTGCTGTGGGGGGGGGGGGGGGGGGAGTACCTTTCTTCGGCAGGCTACTAATGGCAAGGACCCTTGTTGTAGACGTTGGCCCTCCTTCTCGGCTCATAAGAAGATTTTTCGTCCCTCAGGGTCGATTGAAAAGGGATCGAAGCCCTTCGGGGCCTACTCTGGAGGATCCAAGGGAAACTTGGTCTGGCAAGTAATGAGCGGGCTTCTCCAGACCTGCGGACAAGTTCCCTTCAGCAGGAAGGTGCGCCTTCATCCGTATCTGGGGTGGGGGGGGGGAGAGGGGGTAGGAAACGTCTTTGCTGGTTTCCGGACCCATGGACTTCCCTGGTAGAAGACAATGGGGTTCATGAGGCCATACGGTCCGGCTAGATCAAGTTTCGTTCTTACCCTCTGGTAAGGTTCTTCCTTCCAACGTGCAACTGTCCCCGGTCCACTTAGGCAGTGCAAGACCTTTTACTTCACTATTGTGATTGTCCTGGTTCCAACTTTGGTACATTTTTAGGGGTTTTTACTCAAACCTGTTTACTGTCCCCAGGAAGGAAGGCAATGTGCGTCAAATTCTGGACCTCCAAGGCGCTGAACTGCTTTGTGCGGGTGCAGAAGTGTGTACGTGTGTGTGTGTGTATATATATATATATATATATATATATATATATATATATATATATATATATATATATATATATATATATATATATATATATATAATCTCTATCTATCTGAGAGAGGGCGTATACCCCCTGGGACTGCCCATAGGCGTAGCCAGACTTTTTTTCTGCCTAGTGTCCTACTCCTGCAGGGGGCAGTATAACACAGTGGTTAAGATGATCAGGAGCTGTGTCCGTCAATGAACATCAGAAAAATAGATTTTACGGGAAGCCAAAAATCCAATTTTTTCCCAAGTAGCACATCCATTAACAAAAATCAGCCCTTGGTAAACCAATTTGTTGCATAGTCAGTAGTACAATGTTTTGCTCTTAGTATTTCAATATTTTGCAGTATATGGTTGTCTGCTGTGGGTCTCGGTCGGGGGGGGGGGGGGGGGTGCTTAAAATTCTGGAGGTGTTACACCAATCAGTTGTATTCTAATGGTTATTTTACAAGTGAGGTTTAAAATTAAAGCAATATATTTGGTTTTTATGAGCAAAACTGCTAATTTCCAAATCCTCTTCCTTAGTACAGTATCCATGTTACTACACTGATAGCTGCATGAATACTATATACTATGTACTGTTTTCTAACCCTGTTACTCTGTTACATTGTGTCCAATCAGGTATCAATACCCATCACTTGATCAGCTGGCAGAAACCATCCCCTCTGTGCTGCAGTACCTTAAGTAAGTAAACTTGGAAGATACAAACCTGGAACATAAACTAATGCGATTAATCATAGGTTGTATGTAACTTTGTATGTAACTTTGCCCTGTGTTTTTTATGCAGTTTCCCCAGTATCATTGGAATTGGTGTTGGTGCTGGAGCCTATGTCATGGCCAGATACACGGTAAGCATCTCTTTAAAGACATAGCAGTGGCCCAGAATTAAACTAAACCTCACCCTAGGTGTATCACTTTGTTATTGAGGACATGGCTGTATACTATTGCAAGATTCTTCTTATGGAACCCAGATGTGCATGTTTGAGCTGTGGCCTGGAAGGTGAAATAGAGCAGTGTTCCTCAACCCTGGCCTACAGGACCCACTAACAGGCCAGATTTTGGGTATTACCTTGGGGAGATGCAGACTAGAGTACTGCAATCACTGAGCAGCAAATGATATCACCTGGGATGTATTTCAGTTATCTTGAAAATCTGGCCTGTTAGTGGGCCCTGTAGGCCAGGGTTGAGGACCACTGAAATAGAGAGTACAGTGTAAAGACCTCTTGTGTAGTCAGGAGGCTGGGAATTCACTCACTGATTTGTACCTGCTGCCTGGATCCCTAAGCTGTTGGTGTCAGCGAGCCCTATAAACATCCACAGATAGGAAGGAACACCTGACCCCAGTTCCGAACTGTTCTGAATGCATCACATTGGTTCAGTCTGATACATTCATATATATTGCTTGAGGCAATGCCTATTGAATGGCATGGTAACATCAGACCAGTTATGCAGGTTTCTTCTGTTAAAGAATTGATCTATAATTGCACAGGCTGGGAAAAAAAAACAGGTTGATTGAGTTCAAAACAGAAGATATGCTATATTGTCAAAAGAATTGGGACACCTACCTTTACACACACATGAACTTTAATGGCATCCCAGTCTGAGTTGGCCCATCCTTTTCAGCTATAACCGCTTCAGCTCTTCTGGGAAGGCCGTCCACAAGTTTTAGGAGTGTGTCTATGGGAATGTTTGACCATTCCTCCAAAAAGCTCATTTGTGAGGTCAGGCACTGATGTTGGTTGAGAAGGCCTGGCTCGCAGTCTCCACTTTAATTTATCCCAAAGGTGTTCTATCGTGCAGGCCAGACAAGTTCCTCCACCCCAAACGCCATCATCCATGTCTTTATGGACCTTGCTTTGTGCACTGGTGCACAGTCATGTTGGAACAGGAAGGGGCCATCCCCAAACTCTTCCCACAAAGCTGGGAGCATGAATTTGTCCAAAATGTCTTGGTATGCTGATGCCTTAATAGTTTTCTTTAATGGAACTAAGGGGCCAAGCCCAACGCCCAAAAAACAACCCTACACCATTATACCTCCTCCACCAAATGATTTCGACCAGTGCACAAAGCAAGGTCCATAAAGACATGAATGAGTGAGTTTGAGGTGCAGGATATTGACTGGCCTGCACAGAGTCCTGACCTCAACTAGCTAGAACACCTTTGAGATGAATTGGAGCAGAGCCTGTGAGCCAGGCCTTCTTGTCCAACATCAGTGCCTGACCTCACAAATGTGCTTCTGGAAGAATGGTCAAACATTCCCATAGACACACTCCTAAACCTTGTGGACAGCCTTCCCAGAAGAGTTGAAGCTGTTATAGCTGCAAAGGGTGGGCCAATCCAATATTGAACCCTACAGACTAAGACTAGGATCCATTAAAGTTCATGTGCGTGTAAAGGCAGGCGTCCCAATACTTTTGACAATATAGTGTATCTTCTCTTTTGAACTCAATCGAACTGTTTTTTTTTTCTCCAGCCTGTGCAATTATAGATCAATTCTTTAACAGAAGAAACCTGCATAATACATTTGACAATAAAGTGTATCTTAAAGTGGGGAAAAAAACGCCTATCACTAACTTTTCTTCTAAACATTCCCTGCCCCCTCCTATCTATCCAGCATACCCTCTGTAAAAAAATATCTGTGTACTTACCTCCTTTTAATCCACTCTGGTCTGGTCATGTGATCCTACAGCCCCATTTCCCCTGTGTCATTGAGCAGCTCCTGCAAGGAAGAGGAGGGAACATTGACCACAGCCGGGCCAGAGGAACCTATGGGTGATGGAATTCACAGCTGTTTTCAAGCACTCCCCTACACAGGAAAGCCAAAAGTTGCAGGATCACATGACCAGCTTTAAAAAAAAAAAAAAAAAAAAGGCAATTACACAGACCTTTTTATTTATACAGGGTATGCAGGATGGCTTGGAGGAGTGGGGGAGGGAACATTTTAAAGAATTGTTTGTTTTAGGATTTTCTTCAACTTTAACTTTAGGGCTTCACAAGTTTGCTTTGAATCTAGGAGCCATCTAAAAAAGAGCAGTTTTTTAACTAACAAATGATATGGGTGGAACATATAACCTGTTCCCAAAGGTGAACTTATCCTTTAACCCTTTCACAGCCAGAGCTGTTTTTGCCATTTTAACCGTTTTTGCATTTTTTGCACACGTTTAACAAATCATTTTAGGCCTGAATATTACATAAAACCCCCAAACATTGTATATTTTCTGAAATAAAATGGTAGTTCCAATTTTTTTATGTTACATGATATTACCGCACAATTTCAGTAAGAAAAAAAAAAACTTAAATTAAAAGTTAATTTTAGAGGGCCGAAAAACACAATAAATTACCCAAATTTTTGGTAAAATATAAAAGCCAAGGTTGCACCGAATAAATAAATACCCAACATGTCAAACCTTAAACATGTCACTACCCTATATTTTCCACAGGTGACGCTTTAAAAGCCCCTTATAGGTCATCAGTTTAGCGTTACAAAGGAGGTCTGGTGCTAGAATTATAGCTCTGCATTTATGTTTGTACATGCGTATATATGTGGCGGGTTTATGTGCTTGGGTATAACTTTTAACAATTAACAAAAAAAAAAAAATGTTTTTTTCTTAACTTTTGACAAAAATATGTATTTTTTTTTTTTTGGTGACCGGTTCTCTTTAATGACACATCCAGGGTCTAAAAGATCCTGCATGTCTCTCCTGTGCTCCATTGAATGTAATGCAATGCACATCGCACTGCATTACTTTTTCCAGGCCTCGATGGCTGGGAAACTGTCAATGGAGGCCCAGAATGGACATCACTTCCTGGTCAACGATTTAGAAGACGTGTGTACCCTGTTCTACCTCCTCTCTACCTCGCTATGCAGGTCACGGGCCCGCAGATGGCCAAGTGAAGCCAGAAAAACATGAGGAGGGGGGCGACCTGGCGCCTGGGGTTCGTCGAGCCCTGACTTACCAGATTCCAGGCAAAACATTTGCCATTTACTTTTATTTACTCTGCATAATGCCACATACTTCTAATCCACAGGTGTCAAACACAAGGCCCGCTGGCCGAATCCGGCCCCCAATGCCATTTCATGTGGCCCTTGCACCTCTCCTGCAGCTGCAGGAGAGCTCCAGCCCTCTTCTGGTCCTCCTCCAGACCCTGCAGTTTTTGCTTTTCAGCAGCAGCACAAGATAAGGGGGTGCAGTGTGATGTAAGGGAGGGTGGGGGACTCAATTTCTGATGGTGGGGAGGCTCTTGATGTCTTATGTAAGAGTAGGGGATGCTCTGGACATCTAGTCTTACAGATACAACTGGCCCTTTTGAGGGCAATAATAATGCTGATGCTGCCCGCGATTAAATTGAGTTTGACACCCCTGTTCTAATCTTAGTGTTTTTGTTTTATTTAATTTTCTGAATTTTCTCTTCTTCTGTCTTTCATAAAATAAATACTATCATTATTATCAAAGTAGTTACACTTCTCAGAATAATTTTACAATTTTGAATATCTAGTCCTAAGTAGAGAACAAATGCAGAAGCAGATCAGAAAGCAGAGGTGATTCCCTTTATCAGGTGTGAGAAATCCAGGGAAAGCACACTTTTGGCATGCTACTCCTAAAACTCTTACTCAAAAAAAAAAAAAAAATGTTGAAAACTTGTTTTTTTTTTTACATAAATCTCTTCCTTTATTCAAATTTTAATAAATGTAGTGATCCTGTATGAAAACTTGACAGGTACGAACACTAGGTAACCCTGGCAGCATATATGTTCTTAGACACATTGCACACAGAATCTCACTGAAAAACCACTAGCATAAATTACATCATTGCTGTATGGCATCAGAGGACGGGTTTTATATAATAATTGGGTTTTAAAAAAATAAATAAACGTGTTTTAATAAATCCTCATCCAGACCCATCAGTCTATAGATCCAGTGAGTTGCTGTTTTTAAGTTCTCTATCTGATCACTTTGTGAGACGAGGCTTTAACTGAAAGAAGAACTGTCGCATAAAGTATTTTTGGTCCATGGCAGCCATTGAGCCTTTCCCTCTAAACTAAACTGAACTAAAAGCCAAATAATGTTCTGCCAATAGCTGCCATGCAGTATTGGAGGATGACAAGCCAAATCTGAATGGCAGCTATTGGCAGAACATTATTTGGCTTTTAGTTATGTATAATAAACTAGATTGCCACAATGTCAGCTGAAGGGTCTTGATTTTGAGGGTTAAAGCGGTAGTATACTCTTAAAAAAAAACAAAAAAAAAACCCTGCGAGACAAGGCATAATGAGCTAGTATGCATCGCATACTAGCTCATTATGAAATACTTACCTTAAACGAAGCCCCGACATGGACCCCCGGACACCGCTGTGGGAGCGGACATGATCCCTCGGCGTCTCTTCCGGGTTCAGCGGCTCCGGTGCTGTGAGTGGCCGGAGCCGCGATGACGTCACCCTGCGCATGCGTGCGGGATTTTAACTTTCCGACAAGGAACTCTGAAGGTCTGCCAGACCTTCAGAGTGCATGCGCCGCTAGCGTCAGCGGCTGAATGCAGTGCAAAGATCTCCTAAACCATGTAGGTTTAGGAGATATTAATTGTACTTACAGGTAAGCCTTATTATAGGCTTACCTGTAGGTAAAAGTCAAAAAAATGTTTTTTAAACCAATCCAGAAAGGTCTATGTGCACTGGGCTAAACCATAGATTATAGCAAATATTCGCCAATCTAGAGGGCAAGGTTTGCCTTTGCCATAACCTGGTTATCTCTGGCTTTGATACTTCCTCACATATAGAATTCCTTTAAAAATGCTTAATATGAAGCTGCTGAAATGAATTGTAGACCCTAATTGGGCAAATTGCCAATGAAGCAGATGTTGGATTATTCTCTTGTCTGCTTATGAAATTACCAAGGTGTCCAGACACAAGCAGATTAGGGCACTGGGGATTCTTCTCAGGTGATCCAATTTGCAGCAAAGTGCAATGTAAACCTTATCGATTAACTTTGCTTTCTTTTTGGTCTGCTAAAAATACCAATAAAAAGCATTTTGTGATATTGGTTCAATAAGTTTAAAAATATTGTTTTGAGTACTCTGTAGTGTTATCAGTCCTGCCCAGTTCATGTTATAGGGGGAAAGTAGTGTGTTGTGTTAGGACTACAGAAAAGATGAATATAAATGCAGCCACCAAATCGAAGGACAGGTAGCTGCAATATTTAGATAAACCTTCTTGAATCTATAGGTAGCTTTAGTATGGTCCTTCTTCTATGCCAAACATTAGTGTATTATAGCAGGGTGAAAGGAAGATTCGGACTGGTTCGCTGTGTGCGTCACAGACTGAGACAGTTCATTTCTTCGTCCCATTTTGTTAAATCCTTGGGGTTTTTTCAGGGTGTCATCACCCAGTGTTCTTTTTATTATTTTTTAAAATCCTGTTATGTCACATTACTTTCTTAATATATATTTCTGCTTTTATGAATTGTAGGAAAAAATTTTATGGATGTTTTATACTTCACTGTGGTGCTTTCTAGGAGATTGGCCAAACAGCAACAGCATGCTCCTGCTGCAGATCTGTGTTTACTAAGAATCTGGTTATTGGGGAACTGGATGAGCAATGGTCTGTCCAATGAGCACAACCTCCTAGTTCCTTTCAGTACTCTCATTTCTCACATATGAGGTTGTCATAACCAGTTACTGGTAAAAAAAAAAACATGGAGTATAGTAGAGCTGCACGATTAATCGTATGAAAATCGCGATCTCGATTCACCCCTCCTGACGATCTAACCCTGAAATATGCTTGATTCTTTGCATAGCTGCATAGCAGAGAGAACAGCTGTGGAGAAAAAAAAAAAAAAAGCCTCCTGACAAATGGCTATCAGCAAAGTCTCCCAGTAACTATAAACAAACATGATTACATTGTATCTTTTCCTTCCCTCTGCCAGGGAGAAAGGAAGTTTAACCTCTTAAAGACTGGATCTTTTTCTGACATTTGTTGCTTGCAAGTTAAAATCAGTTTTTTTTTGCTAGAAAAGTACTTGGAACCCCCAAACATTTTATATATTTTTTTTTAGCAGAGACCCTACAGAATAAAATGGTGATTGTTGTAATATTTTATGTCACACTGTATTTGCGCAGCAGTCTTTCAAACGCAATTAATAGACTTTAATGAATAAAAAAAAAACGTAACAGTAAAGTTATCCCAATTTTTTTTTGTTACACAGAGAATCGTGAGAGAATCGTGATCTTTATTCCAAGCTAAAAAATCGTGATTCTCATTTTGGCCAGAATCGTGCAGCTCTAGAGTATAGTAAAACTCAGTCCCTGTTACTTAAAAAAAAAAAAATAATATATATATATATGAAACAAGTGTTTTCATTATAATGAATTTGTATATTCTTTCTTATGACCATGAACGTGTATGCACCACAAGGAGCAGAACTGTCCAAACAGTTTTCCTCTGAAGTTAAGCTTCTAGTCTATTTTTAGGGTATGATCCAGAAGGAGACACATTTTTTTTTTTTTGGTGAAGGTCACTGGGAAAAGTCAGAAGGGTTTTCTTATAGAGCTACAGCAAGATTTTCTATATGCTTAGTCCACTCACAGCAGTATTTCAGTGTAAGGCATCCTCCAACCAACTCGGTACCATGCATATTTCTTCATATTCATTATCACACCTGTGGTGAGATCTTTCCAGCACACTTTCAGACTCCATCTGATAACTTCTGGTTCTCTTGGTGCATTCTACTCATAGAAACATAGAAAAGTTATGGCAGAAAAAGACCGAGTAGTCCATCAAGTCTGCCCATTTTGTATTTATTTTTTTGCTAACTTTATTATCTGAGCATTGATTTAGGTTTCACCCAAGCATGTTTGAAGCCATTTTCTGTTGACTGTCTCACTACCTCTTCTGCTATTCTAAACATCAACTACCCTTTCAGTAAAATAATACTTTCTAAGATTAGTTTTGAGCTTTCCTCCAGTTAATTTGAGGTCATATCTCCGTGTTCTTGATTTTGGTTTCATTTTGAACAAAACTGCCCTTTTGAACCTTTTTCACCCTCTTGATGGATTTTTAAAGGTTTCAACCATGTCTCCCCTTTCCCTTCTTTCCTCCAGACTGTACATATTCAGTTCCTGAAGTCTCTCTTTCACCATTTTTGTTACCTGTCTCTGGACTTGTTTTATCCATATCTTTGTGTAAGTGAGGTCTCCAGAACTGGACACCATATTCTAAATGAGGTCTCACTAAAGATTTATATAGGGGAATCAGTGCCATCTTAAGAGCCTTATAGGCCCCTGGGCAATGCAGTGCACTGGGGCCCCCTGCCTACACAATCACCCACGAGAATACACATTACAGGGAACACTATATGCTACAAGAGAGTACAACTACTACCTGGAGTATATACCTTACTATATACATATTACAGGGACCAATATATACTACAAGAGAGTACAACTACCTGGAGTATATACCTTACTATATACATATTACAGGGGACACTATATACTACAAGAGTCTCTTGTAGTATATAGTGTTCCCTGTAATATTTATATAGTAAGGTATATCCTCCAGGTAGTTGTCTCTTGTAGTATATATTGGTCCCTGTAAT
The DNA here is from genome assembly GCF_965119305.1 of Pelophylax lessonae. NCBI lineage: Eukaryota > Metazoa > Chordata > Amphibia > Anura > Ranidae > Pelophylax > Pelophylax lessonae. Next base: position 313,072,732 of record NC_138768.1, on the reverse strand, counting down.
ATGTATATAGTAATGTATATATCCTCCAGGTAGTAGTTGTACTCTCTTGTAGTATATAGTGTTCCCTGTAATATGTAGATAGACTATATACACATTACAGGGAACACTATACTACAAGAGGGTACAACTACTACCTGGAGGATATATACCTTACTATATACATATTACAGGGACCAATATATAGTAAGGTATATCCTCCAGGACAGGGAGTTGTCTGTCTCTTGTGTCGTCGATCATCATCATGCCATGAGAGCGTTAAAAAAAGAATATCAATAATCAAGCAGCCTGGCAGCTGGGCTGGCTGCCTTACCTTTACAACGGCTGCACATGGGAGGAGGTGGGTGGAGGCGGAGCCAGTCTTCTAGGCACGGAGACGGAGGAGAGGAGGAGGATCCTCCTCCGAGTCCTCCACTGCGGCGCTGTGCATCTTGGGTCTGCTGCTCTGCTAACGTCACTGGTTGCTAGATGCCAGTTGGGCTGGCCTTAGCAACCAGTGTCTGTGCAGTGCAGACTCGAGCCACGGCCGCCGCCGGGCGTAAAACAACAAGGGGGGGGGCCCGGACCGGCTGACAACGGAACGGGGGGGGGGCCCTAGACCACCAGGGACATGCCACCATCTATGTGGGGCCCCTTGGCAAGTGGGGCCCCCGGGCAACCGCCGGGCATGCCCAGTGGAAAAGACGGCCCTGAGGGGAATCAGAACCTCCTTCCTCCTGCTGGTGATCCCTCTAAAATTGTATTTGCTTTTCCCACTGCCTAGTCACACTGTTTGCTCATTTTGCAATCATCTGAAATCAGTACTCCCAAATATTTTAACTCTGTAGTGTTGACCAACACTGTACCCCAAATTTTGTACTCAGGGGATTATTTTTCCATAGGTGCATTTTTTTTACATTTTACTCTTTCTCCTGGTTTTGAAAGCTGGATAGAGATTGAAACCTGGCTGAAGAAACCTTGCGTATATTTTGGGTAGACAGACCTTTCTATTTAATAAGGAGCTGGTACAGACTATTGACAGTATACCTGTATTGAGGTAACGCAGCAATTCACAACAGACTTGGCTCAAAGAGGTTTGGCTATGCATTTATTTGTGTATAGTAAATGTATCAAAATGGTGGTGGACCAGAGCAACTGATTATGACAGTACGCCTGTCTAAATTATCACACTATCTAAATAACCCCCAAACAAGTGGTTACTTCATACAACAACACTTTTACTAAATGTTACATACTTTTAATGCATGCAAAAGGCTACGTTCACATGTGGGCGCAGCGGATCACGGGCAGAATCACCGTGATTCTGCAACGCGATCCGGAAATCATTGCAAATCGCGGGACGCCTGTGCGATCCCCATGATTTGCAATGGCACCCCAAACGTTGTGCGATGTTGCCGCAATTTCCGCCTGCTGAATCGTGGTAACATCGCGCAAACAGAATCGCGGGACGCATGACGCCCAAAAAAAGGTACTAGAGCTTCTTTTGTGCGTCATGCATCCCGCGATTCTGTTTGCACGATGTTACCGCAATTCGGCAGGCGAAAATCGCGGCAACATCGCACAGCGTTTGGGGTGCCATTGCAAATCACGGGCATCGCACAGCGTCCCGCGATTTGCAATGATTTCTGGATCGCGGGCAGAATCACGGTGATTCTGCCCGCGATCCGCTACGCCCACATGTGAACATAGCCTTAAGTGATGCAAAAAAAAATAATAATAATTCATATTCGTCTAAGCATATACAGTTGCAGTTCGTAATTAGTAATTGTCACCCCACAGAATGACAAATATGTTAATTATCTGTCCAGTGGAAACATCTGTGCAAATGTCTCAAATATTAGTTCAACGTTTTTTGTCCTTTCCATCATACAAAGACAAGTATTCATAAAAAAGTAATATATCCACTTTATCAAGACTGTACAGGTTGAATTGGATGGATAATGTGTCTATTATTCCTTCAATTATAGTGCTCTAAAGCTCCATGCTTTTTTCTTCCCAAAGCATTTCAGATATTCTTATTGTTTTCCAGCACAAACACAGTTGCTGCAGTATTATGGAATTTAGTAGCATCCCCCTGTCCCATGCATAGGACAACACTAAATGCTCAACACAATGCTACTACAACATTTCATGCAGTACTCTTCCACTCCTCTGTAAACCCACAGCTGAAATGATGTAAATGTTGAAACATTTGGAATCCGTGGCTGCCAAGATGTTAACAATTCCTCTTTGGAAGGAGCAGTTGGGCGATACAACCAGGTCACCTCCTTGCATCCAGCATGTGACTGGACAATAAAGGAGCAGCAGGAGATGTATGGACGTATCCCTCTGCTCTATTTGTTCTGAGAATATTTCTTGTCATCACATGTACATTGCAGCACTCCTGACTGGCTAACAAAATGAGTTGTCTATATAGGGAATTATGAAACGCTGACACCAAGTCAGATTCAGGTGTTTACACCAGTTGCTTTAAAAATTCATTTGAAGAAGAATTCCAGCCAAAAAATACCAAGTTAAACATGAATAGCCCAATAAAATATATATAAATCCGCTTATGAGCAAAAATTCACCTTTTACTTGTATATCAGCCTGTAATAACCTAGGCCAATTTTCAGCGCTGTGATAGTTTGGCTGACTCATCTTTTTAAGACCAATAGAGGTTTCTTTTGGTGGTATTTATTACCACAGCATTTTTTATTTATTTTACTATAAAAAGGAAAAAGACCAAACATTTTAAAGAAAAAAACGTGTTTCTCCTATTTTCTGGTAGATCAAAAATTCCAGAATATTTGGAAAGCCCCTGAAATACCTTTTTTTTTTTTTTTTTTCTTGACCATTTTTTTCGAAATGAAGAAACATGTCAGTACTAATAGGGTTAAACAAAGTGTTTGGAAACCGTGCACCAGATATAATAATGTACAGGTCATACACAGATGAATAACACCAATACACACATAAATGTGATAAATCACCAAATCATGCGCTGATCCGACGAACGGCTTGCTGTGGTGCTTAAACTCTCAGTGCGTGTTCGTTGCAACTCCTCCTTGTATCCACTGGGTGGCAGACTATAGTCAATACAACAGCTGCAGAAAGGAGACAAACAGCGCACGGCCGGCCTTAGGTCATAACGTTTATTAGATCACATGCCACATAACTAATCAATTGCACTCACATTTCCAAAGATCAAGACAGGCGCATCAGCAAGAACCTTCTTCCACTCTCCCTCTCGGATAGCCTTCAGTCCGCCCTACGACAGACAGTCAGCTAGGGACACCGCAACTCCGTGCCCATCCGTCTCCGGCCTCCTCGCCAGGTGTTTGGAAACCGTGTACCGGATACAATAATGTACAGGTCATACACAGCTAAAGGGGAAGTAAAAGGGGCTAGTGTACTGGTCACCTACAGTGGCAGGATGAAACGTCCACCTATCTGTCGTTGATACATGTACATTGATACGTAAGGGGTTAATTCAGAGATCTCCCCTGTAGTACTATTTGCTGTCACTAGATGTCATCATCTAGTAATGATGACCAACATCATTCAAATCTCTTCCTCTGAGCCCAGGTTGCCCTTGATCTCCCCCAGCCTGTGGAAAGTGAAATGGACAATGAAAAAGGAAGCAGCACATTGAGGAACATATCTGTTTGTCACTAGGCTTTCTCTTCTTATATCAGCATGCTACTTGTCATCACATGAACTGATGTGTTCCTTGTACTGCATCTCGATGTACAGGGACTGCAAAAAGTTAATTTTAGGTCAAGTTTAGGTACTTGGATTGCTTGCATTTAATCATGTATGATTGATTACAGAGCTACCTTAATGTGTGGACTTTATATTTACCCTGAGTTTTTCTAATAAATACAAAATTGCATTTTTTGGCATTTTTTATTCATATATAAATTCTACATTTTGTATTTTCCCTGCAGCCTCTGAAGAAATGCCAGTTATGATGAATCCCTAATCTGATGGGTTTATCCATTTATTTTTTTTAGCAGCATTGCCTTTTTCTGTGTTTGCATTCATCTTTGTTGTAAATAAAACTGTTTGGGTCACCAACAATGGCTGCTCTATGGAGAGGGGTGACTTGTTCCCTCTCCTGAATGCAGATTTTTCAGTATGATGTACTCAGATCCAGGAGGCTGCTGGCATTATGGCTTTAAACAATTTTCTCTTTAGTAAAGGTAACCCATCTTTCTTTGAGGTTGCCGGGCAAATCACAAATGTAAAATATTAGGTGAAAGTACAGTTATAATGAAATCTGTAGTCCATGATGGCATTTTTTCATATCTTTTCTCCTTACAGCTTGCACACCCCAATACAGTGGAAGGTCTAGTTCTCCTTAATATTGACCCAAATGCCAAAGGTTGGATGGACTGGGCAGCACATAAGGTGAGTCACTATGTGACACTTCAAATACAGTCGAGAGAAAAAAGTGGTGTGATGCGCTGAAGACTGCATGTTAAATAGCTGTTTTATCACAAGGGTTGTGTGATTGTAGACTACAACAACAGGTTCCAGTAGCACTAGTGAACTTTCTTGATCAATTGAAAACCTTTTTTCTTTCATGATGACATTTTTAGGCTGATATCTGGATTTCTCCTCATAACCCTCTGTTAATGATGGCTTCATTTTTTTTTCTTTCTTAACATTTTGACATCCCAATTACCATCCGGATCTTTTACAACGTGTGTAATTAAAATAGCCAAAAATAGATATGGTCTGAAGGATGTGCTGATAATGCCAAGATGTTAAAAGAAAATTCCAGGTTTACTTTCAATTGAATTCATTTCTGGCCCAAATAAATTATTTCCATGCCAGAATGGTCTGGCCACTGATGCTGCTGTAATATACTGTAGTAGTATTAGCTACATACAGTAAGTGGCTCTTGTAGTTGCTGCAATATACTGTAGTAGTATTAGCTACATACAGTAAGTGGCTCTTGTAGTTGCTGTAATATACTGTAGAAGTATTAGCTACATACAGTAAGTGGCTCTTGTAGTTGCTGCAATATACTGTAGTAGTATTAGCTACATACAGTAAGTGGCTCTTCTAGTTGCTGTAATATACTGTAGAAGTATTAGCTACATACAGTAAGTGGCTCTTGTAGTTGCTGTAATATACTGTAGTCGTATTAGCTACATACAGTAAGTGGCGGTTGTAGTTGCTGTAATATACTGTAGTCGTATTAGCTACATACAGTAAGTGGCTCTTGTAGTTGCTGTAATATACTGTAGTTGTATTAGCTACATACAGTAAGTGGCGGTTGTAGTTGCTGTATTATACTGTAGTCGTATTAGCTACATACAGTAAGTGGCTCTTGTAGTTGCTGTAATATACAGTAGTAGTATTAGCTACATACAGTAAGTGGCTCTTGTAGTTGCTGTAATATACTGTAGTTGTATTAGCTACATACAGTAAGTGGCGGTTGTAGTTGCTGTATTATACTGTAGTCGTATTAGCTACATACAGTAAGTGGCTCTTGTAGTTGCTGTAATATACTGTAGTAGTATTAGCTACATACAGTAAGTGGCGGTTTTAGTTGCTGTAATATACTGTAGTCGTATTAGCTACATACAGTAAGTGGCTCTTGTAGTTGCTGTAATATACTGTAGTTTTAGCTACATACAGTAAGTGGCACTTGTAGCTGCTGTAATATACTGTAGTAGTATTAGCTACATAAAGTAAGTGGCACTTGTAGCTGCCATACTATACTGTAGTAATATTAGCTACATAAAATAGGTGGGGCTTGTTGCTGCTGCAAAATACTGTAGTAGCATTAGCTACATAAAGTAGGTGGTGCTTGGAGCTGCTGTATTATACTGTAGTAGTATTAGCTACATAAAGTAAGTGACACTTGTAGCTGCTATACTATACTATAGTAGTATTAGCTACATAAAGTAGGTGGTACTTGTAGCTGATGTACTATACTGCAGTAGTATTAGCTACATGAAGGAAGTGGCGCTTGTAGGTTCTATACTATACTGTATTAGTATTAGCTATATACAGTACGTGGTGCTTGTAGCTGCTGTAAAATACTGTAGTAGTAATATTAGCTACTTACAGTACGTGGTGTACTATAGTCAAGGAGTGAATGAGTTTGTCTGTTTTAAAAAGGAGGGAATTCTAGAGAGAATTTTAGAGATGTTAAAGAGGTGAAGTCTACAAGCTTTTGACAAAGATTGCATTGGGGCTGAAAGGACAGGTCACTGTCTAGGATTACATCTAATACCCTGGCACGAGGGAGGGATTGATGGTTGCATTATTGACCTTTATGGAAAAGTCATGGACGAAGGCACAGGCAAGGGGTGGGGGGTTGAAAATGAGCACAACTTTAATTGCAAAGTGCACAGTCTATTTTCCTTTAGTGAATCAACCTTACTGTCACTTCGTCCCTTTCTCTTTTCCCTAAGGTTATATCTGCCTTCCCTTTGTTGCCACCTAAAGAAGCAGAGCTGCTTTTGTCATTAGGGAGCATGCTTGGGCCTGAGCCATTAGTTGGCAGGCTTGAAAACTGTCCCATGGGGGGGTGGTACAGTGATGGCATCCACCAGCACTGACCTCAAAGGAGCGCGAATGGAAGAGCATTACTTGATGAGGGGAGAAGATGGTATATTAGGAGGTGCTGTCATTCTGCTCTGAATGAAGGGGTGACAAGGCCTCTTTTTTTTTTTTTTTATATTCATACTTGCCTAGGTGGGTGCAGCATTGGTCCCCCACCGGCTCTGATAGTGAGAACCGAGCGATCTAATACCACCGATCACTGGCTTCTGACAGCTCCCCGGGCAGAGAGCTGTTGACTGTCAGTCATCGGCTCTCTGCTCTGCCCCCTCCTCGCTCACTGGAGCTCTGGGCTGTGGAGGGGCGGGAGTGGCCGGCTCAGGCTCTCAGCAGGTCACTGAGAGGCTGAGCCGAGTGCCACTCCAGGCATGTGGGCAGATACCGACTCCATGGCCACGATCTTACCCGAGCCAGCTCTGTGACGTCCGTAGAGAGAGGACTTCAGCCCGCTGTCTGCTGAAAATGGGTCACAGGAGTGCAAAACGATCTGCACTCCTGTGATCCATAGGGGAAGTACAGCCAAATGAGCTTTGGCTTTACTTCTCCTTTTAAGGTATCTTTCTAAATTTAAAGAGATCAAGTCAACCAATATGATTTTGCTGGCTTCGTTTTGTTTAAAGGTACAGTGTTGTGGTAGGCTGAAATGTCTCTATACTGATTTATAAATAGTTCTATTTCGAATGAAATATGGTTTGACCCTTTCATAGACAGCCCCTACATAGTTGTAATTATTATTATTATTTTTTTTTCTCGTTATTTTTTTTATCGTTTTTTTTTTTTTTTTTTTTTCTTGTTATTCGTTGTTTTGTTTTTTTTCTCATTATTTTCTAATAAACTTAGACTGTCTGCCTCTGTTTAATTTGAAGAATTCAATGCGTTTGTGACCATATGGTGTGTCTTTGCTTCCTACAGCTTTCAGGCCTGACATCTTCCATCCCGGAAATGATTCTGTCTCATCTCTTCAGTGCAGTAAGTAGAAGCGCATTCCTAATATTGGATTCCCAGTTACACATCTGGGTAGGAGAGCTGATTAACTCTGCCATGTTATGTTTGTGCAGGAAGAGCTTTCAGGCAACACAGACACTGTGCGTCAGTACAAAGCCTCCATCCTAAACTCCCCTATCATCAGTAACAACCAGCTCTACTGGAACAGTTACAATAGGTAAGAAAATGAAAATCGATGATTAGATTTTACATCTTTTGGTCCTAACCAGGGATACTTGCAGCTAGTAGGAAATAGCTTGGCCCATATCAGCAAATTTTTATTAACAGTTGTGTATAAAAATCAAATATTCTGTTATTTTTTCCTAATGCTTACAGGGTTTTGGCGCCCAAACAAGAAAGCAGACTCGACACTATGGCATTTTTATGGCATATCTTTTCATACATAAATGTGTTTTGATGGGAACTGTTTACTTTAGTTTTCAGCTCCTTATCAGCCAAAGCTCTTCTTTTTTTTTTCCCTCTCTGTGTGGTTTTTACTGCTATCCTGGGCTTCAATACAGATCGTTACCCTCAATTCCTGGGGAACTCTTCAACAGCAATGCAGTCAGAATTAAAAAATTATTTTCTTTTAAATGAGACAGGAAACCCCTGTTTAATTTATATTTCTTTCTGCGTCCCTGTTGGAAATTTTCTTTCACTTCCTGTGTTGTGAAACCATTGTTAGTTGGACAGGAAGTGAAGGTAAATTTCTAGCAGATCCAGAGGTAGCCATAAAAACCTGGTAGGCATTCTAAATTATCCACACTCAATCCAAAACTACAAAACATATTACCCCCTGTCTCATTTATATTTCTTTCTGCGTCCCTGTTGGACATTTTTCTTTCACTTCCTGTGTGGTAAAACCCTTGTTAGTTGGACAGGAAGTGAAGGTAAATGTCTAGCAGAGCCACAGGTAGCCATAAAAACCTGGCAGGCGTTCTAATTTATCCACACTCAATCCAAAACTACAAAACATTTTGTAACTTGTCCTAAACATAAGGGTCTATTTATAAAACTTGCTGTGCAAATATCTTAAAGTTGTAATAAACTCTTATTTGGAAAACCACCGATAGGCAGGGGTTTTTATAACAGAAAATACTTTTGTGTCACTTTTTTCATAAATTCCTCCTCCTGCCTGTCAGTGTTTAATGTGATCTGAGATGGAAATGCGCAGCTCAGACCACATTTACGGCACCAATTTGTGGCCTGGTAATGTGACTCCCATGCACATGCATGGGAGGGACGTCATCACAGACTGGCCATTTAAGCCATGGGCAAGACAGAACCCAGAAGGAAAGGCAGACGAAGATGGAGGTGCCTAGAACCAGAAAGATCGGTGACAGTTCAGCACTGGGAGGGACTACGTTTGGCAGGTAGGTTTGCCATAATGTTCTAGTATACAGTTCATACTGGCACATTATGAAATAAAACTGCAGATAAAAAGAAGAGGGAAGCGCCTCTTGAGTGTGGTAAAAAGCACAATTTATTACAAAGCAATATAGTAACTTACATATAAGTAAGCTGGTGAGTGCATGGCTCTCCGAGGGTGGCTGCTGGAGATTGCATCCAAGTATCCAGGTGTCCAGGCGTAGGCTTAATGTCCAGGAACTGGTGGAGACTTAGCTCAATCGTTCCGGAAGTGCCGTGCAGCGATGGAGACTTGTGCGGCGGCCGGAAGTCAGCGGAAGTGTCTGACGTCACAGGTAGGTGTGGGCAGTCTGGGCTTAAAGACTTGAAAAAAGAGAGCGCAGGTCCAGGACAGGACTCTCGCACATGCTCTGAAACTAGTTGTGAAGCCCAGACTGCCCACACCTACCTGTGACGTCAGACGCCTCCGCTGACTTCCGGCCGCCGCACAAGCCTCCATCGCTGCACGGCACTTCCTGGATATCCAAGTATCTGGATACTTGGATACAATCTCCAGCAGCCGCCCTTGGAGAGCCATGCACTCACCAGCTTACTTATATGTAAGTTACTATATTGCTTTGTAATAAATTGTGCTTTTTACCACACTCAAGAGGCGCTTCCCTCTTCTTTTTATCTACTGCTCAGAGTCGACTTCACTCTCCCGGACAGCAGCCCTGAGTGCCTTGTGACCCATCCATCCATCCATCCATCCATCCATCCTTGGATCCACCCCGTATCTGCTTATCCTTTATTGGATTCTAGGCCATTTATTTCCCTTTTATCCTCAGAGACTTGCACAATGGACTTATAATCCCCACCTTGTGCTAATTGTCAGTACACGCTGAATATTGTCCTGGCCATTCATTTAAGACATACCACTCCTTACTGTATTGTTATTATATATTCCTCTGCATTATCTATGAGCGCCATACCACCTATATATCTCTGAAATAAAACTGCAGGGGGCTTTTTTTATTTTTGGCAGATTTTATCTATTTATCCATTCTCATGGAAGGCACAAATGTTTGCTGTTTTGTTGGTAATCTAGATCTCTTCTCTTTATCTAGTGGCCATAATGTGCTATTTTTTCTGAAATTCCTTAATCAAAAAAAGTTCTGAATTATGGCCACTAGATGGAGCTGATGATCATTAGAAATTTATTATCTTACAAACAATAAGGCAAACATATACAATACAAACCTATACAAATAGGGCCAGTGATGATGCAGTTCAAATGGTCCTGTAGTACTGGGTCAAGTCCCATCAGCTAAACAGGGGGGCCCAGGGCAGCTTTATTATTCATTTCTGTCTAAACAAATCAATGGATTTTACTAGACCACTCTCCTGTTTCTACTTGCCTACCAGTGCCTAAATTACATTTTCCTGAGCCTCATCGGGTTAACAGAGTGGCACAGGAGGTGTGCGCAAAGGAGGAACTTTTTTTCATTTTTGGGCGTAGTTAGAAAAAGTCAGTGCCACTGTTTACTGCACCTTGAGGGGTGGGTGGGGTGTGGGGGGGCGTCAAAAAGCCTGTATTGGGGCCTCATGATTTCTAACAACGGCCCTGTATACAAACAATAAGGCAAATGTATTCTACATAGACCACTTAAAAGATTTGCTGAGATAATATTAATATTTAATTACTGAAGGGATGGGAATCCTGGTAAGACTCTGACAGTATTGGGATATAGAATAGTCTGAAAAGAACAGGTTTTGATTTGCTATTATGAGCTTACTTCTATTATAATAACTTTCAAAAACTGCCAATGCAAGGGAGTTCAGCTTTTCTCCACATTTAGTGTGAAACGGATCAAGGTTCTTCATTGCCGAGACCTTTCTTTTAGGTGCCATAAGTTGGCCAAACACTAGTAAACATTCACTGTCAGAAATTCAAGAAAAAATTTAATCCTGCTTCTTCAAAATTTTCTGGCACTGAGGTCAAAGAAGACCTTGGCCCCACTAATGAAGAGAAAATCAAACAAATGTTCTTAAAGCCTTTCAAACAAAGTTCTACTAATGTATGGCCAGCTTTAGATCTGCTTCTTTTAATGTGGTCCTGCATCTGCAACTTCTCGCCAAGGCTCCCTATTTGTCATTGAGGCTGCTCTTCTTTTTAAACCAATTGGATGAGTGGGGCTGAGCTCAGATTTTTTACAGGAGAAGTCAAGATTAGTATAGAGCATGGATCCTCAAACTATGGCCCTCCAGCTGTTGCGGAACTACACATCCCATGAGGCATTGTAAAACTCTTGACATTACCAGACATGACTAGGCATGATGGGAATTGTAGTTCCTGAAAAACTGGAGGGCCATAGTTTGAAGACCCCTGGTATAGACCTTCAGCTGCTTATAATCTCAATATTGCATGATTATTTTAACAGTCATGTGTATGGGAAAGTAACCTAAGTTTTCTTTGCACACAATTGGAACAGGTTTAGTTAGGACAGGCTTAGCTGTCTTACTTTCTGTAAAATTGGCATGTATTTTTTTATGTTTTATTTATTTTTTTTCTTTATTAGGCACAGTGTTGAAAGGATAGAATTTCTGTCTATTTTTACTTCTGTTCATGTAGAAGTTAGGTAGACAAAATTTTACTTCAGGACAGGAATGAGTAAAACTCTTTAATGGGGTCACAGACAGTATTTTATTACTTTTTTTTATTGCTGTGTTCCAACTAGAGGTGTGCATCTTCACTTGTCTCATGATTTGATTCGATTATGATTATCCTGTCAATGATTTGATTCCCCGGTGCATCACGATTACTGTCCATGGTTTTCATAAAAAAATTCAAGCAGTCAGAAGAACCCAATTTTATTTATATTATCTGCTCTTAAAAAACACTCCCTGCATGTAGCAAAGTCTAAACACAGCAGACAAGAACAGTAAATACTAAATGGCACAGCCCCCTTTACATTACACAGCCCCCTTGCATATTACACCCCCCCCCCCTTTACATTACACGACCCCTTTTATTATACAGCCACCTCTGCACTCCCTGGAGACCTCCAATCTCCTGGGTTAACCTTGCCAGCGTTCTTTAAGTTTAAAAAAAAAAAACACTTCCAGCCTCTTTTAATGGATCTTTCCTACACTGTGTCAGTGTCATTGTAAACTGATGCCTCTAAATACCTTATTAGCTCTGTTCTTTATGGCCGGTCACGTGACCCCCGCCGGCTGCTCTCCTCCGGTCTAAATCTACAGCCCGCAGAGGAGAATTGGAAGGAGGAGAGCAACTGGCAGTGGGTCACGTGACCGGCCATGAAAGAACAGAGCTAATAAGGTATTTAGAGGCATTGGTTTACAAGGACTCTGACAGAGTGTAGGAAGGATCCATGAAAAGGGGCTGGAAGTGATTTTTTTCTAACTTTAGCGTACGCTGGCAGGACTGTCCTAGGAGAGGCGGGAGATGCTGGGATGATGTCGTTTGTAGAATCACCATGCACCAGTTCTCTGCATTGATGCAGAATCGTTCAAGACTGCATTGCGATTCATCGATTCTACGATTATTTCTAACACCCCAAGTTCCCATGGTCTCCTCGGTTTCTGTTTTGTCACAAGTACAGAAAATGAGTTCAAATTTCAACAGGGACACATATAGCAATAGAATTCTACCAAAGAATAGATTTGACTGGAGTAAATTGAATTACCACTGAACATTTTGTCACAAATAACTAAAACTAAAAATGTTTTCAAGTTCATGTTTGATGTTAATATGTTTGATGTTAATGTTAATATTTACTTACCGAGCCTGGAATTTGCAGAAAAAAAGGACCAGTCATGTTTGGCTGTCTTGTCTGTTCATATTGTTTCTAACTAATCTATGCCTACATTTTTTATTTTTATTTTTTCACAGTCGCCGGGATTTGAACTTGGAACGTGGTGGAGATGTCACCCTAAAGTAAGTGTCTGTCTTATTCCATGCTACTTGCAAAAATCTTCCTGGGTATACCTTTCTGACTTGCCTGATACTTAATTGCAGATGTCCTGTGATGCTAGTAGTTGGTGATCAGGCTCCTTATGAGGATGCAGTGGTAAGTCTAAATGGATGTAGATTGAGAAGGAGAATTGCTTTAGTATGATTTTGTTTTAATCTTGAACTTGTGTGTGCTTGTAGGTTGAGTGCAACTCTAAACTGGATCCCACACAGACCTCATTCTTGAAGGTAGGTGAACTGGGGGGAAGGATATCTAATGCAAGCAAATTAAAGGTACCCAATTGCTTGATTCTGCTTTTAAGTAGTTTAGGTACAAAAAAAACATTGATCCTTCGTGACTATTACCTTTCATTTCCAGGCACGAAATGTCATATTATTTAGACAGTAAACCTTGTTATCTTATGCTGGTGTGTTGGTGAAACTTTTCAACCTCCAATAGATGACATAACTCTACTATCCACCCAATGTCATTGTAACACCCAGTATATCAAAGTTGATAGGCTGTAGGGAGTACACTGGATCATATAATTTTACTTTTCACAATTTTCACAATTTTTTTTCTGACTTGAGCGAGGGCCACTTCTTGCATTGTTTTTGTTGCTATCCATGCTTTCCTGTCCAGTAACAACTTGCAATATTGTTGTTGCTGTCCATGCCTTACTGTACCAGTGACAACTACACCCCCCTCCCCTCATTTCTTATATAGGTTTCACAGGAAAGTGAGCAAACGTTTCCCCATTGGGATCACTAACAAAAAATAAGATCTATAATGGCACTTTTCCACTGCAAGTACCGGCTCGGCTCTACTCGGCCCTGCTTGGCCCGGTTTGCTTTTCCACTGCTGGTACCGCATGGTATAGTGACGGAACGGTTCGGTACGGTACGGTATAGGTTTGCTTTTCCACTAAAGTAGTACTAAAGTTAAGTGGGTGGGATAACAACGGGGTGGGTGTGATTCTCTGACCAATCAGTGGCTAGTAGTGACTGCATGCAAAGGATTGTGGGATATGGTACCAGTTTGGTACCTGTTGGAACCACAATCGAGTAGGTACTGTTTTTTCAGAGCCGTACCGTACCGTTCGGTTCCATGCAGTGGAAAAGCAAACCTATACCGTACCGAACCGTTCCGACCCTATACCATGCGGTACCGCAGTGGAAAAGCACAAAAGCATGCCGAACCGGTACGGTTCCATGCAGTGGAAAAGCGCCATAAGAAAACCACACTGTATAAATGATTAGTCTACTGTAACAGTAAAATAATCACTGTTTTAATGAAGGCTCTTATTTAAATTCTGTAATCCGTTATGTACATGAGAGTAGCCATATTTGCTCACTATGTGCAGGCCATGCTTCCTGCTTAGTACTGACACCGTACTTTACTGTTCCTGTATTCAGGGGAAATCAGCCAATATACTCAGACTAACTGAAATTTGTACAATAAGTAGGTAGCTTATCTTGTAGCTTGATTTTTTTTTTTTTTTTTTTTAAGAAACTGTAGATGTTGACCGCCAAGAAAAAACAATTTTTCTTTGCTTCCCACACAGGAACTGATTGGGAAATCTTTGAGCACAGAGATATTAACACTATTTAAAAAATATATATATATATTTTCTGTCTGGATTTCCACTTTAGGTCCATTTAGGTCCATGTGTTGCAATAACATGCATGTAAAATTCATATTCATTTAGGATACAGTGCCATTTATTTAGAATGGCACCCAAATTCACCCACAGTGCTGAGAATGCTGCAGCGCACCTTTTACATACAAAATGTGTTTCAATAACATAGTGTGAATGGTCTTTGAAAGAAAGTTACCTATTGCAGTTGTCAGACATGCAGAGAGTTATTAGAGGGAGTATCTAAAAAAAAAAAAAAAAGTATTATAAAATATCTATATATATTAGTAATAATATATTGTATAATCTATATTATATTGTAACATACAAGTGTTAAAGTTGATCCAAAAATGACAGTTACTTTACAATACTCAATGTGTACTTACTGAAACTTTGGAAGCATTGCGAGCAAATAAAAAAAAAAAAAAAAAAGAGGACTAGCATATAATCTAAGATTGTAGTTCAACAATAGTGAAAGGTGCAAAATGGACATGCTGGTGGTATGAGGACTGTGCTTATAATAATATTTTGTATTGTAGATGGCGGATTCTGGTGGACAGCCACAGATTACACAGGTAATAAACTCCATTATTCTGTTATAAAACATTAATCTAATGAAGAAAAGTGTCAATAGCACACATTGGACTTGATTTAATAAAACTGGAGAGTACAAAATCTGGTGCAGCTGTGCATTGTAGCCAATCGGCTTCTAACTTCAGCTTGTTCAATTAAGCTTTGACAAAAACTGGACGCTGCCTGGTTTCTATGCAGAGCTGCACCAGATTTCGCACACTCCAGTTTTAGTAAATCAACATCATTGCCTTTATACAACACATTCTGCTACCTTTCCTTTCCTTTCACAGTAGCTTAGCAGCATAGAAATAAATTGATTTAAATCCAGAGGCTGTTGGAAATGTCGCCATTATAATTCTAACCAGGAATGGAGGTTTACAAAACAGACTGTTTTGAAGGAAAAGGGGCCTTGTGCCAAAAATTGTTTGAAGAAAGGCCAATTGTTATCCAAAACAACATCCAATCAGATTCTCCATTTCATTTTGGCACATGGCCCTAAAAACTTACTGTAGATAATGCATGTGTGAATGTGCTAAAGAATGAAATTTGCAACCAATCAGTTGTCATTTCTGCAGACCAAGGTTTTAAAATGAAACAAGGATTCGCTATAAGCAATTTTCTAATGCACTCCTTTTATTTTATTGTATTTTTTTTAGAATGTGTAAAAAGTTACATATGATAGGTCTATGCTTTTATTTTTTGCATTCCTTTTTTTTAGGAAATAAGTATTACATTGCAAAGAAAACATATGAAAAGCACTCACCACAAACACCAGTAATATATAAACTAATAATTGAATAATAAAGTAAAAAAAAAAAAAAAAAAAAAAAATGAATAATATTAGAAAATAATAATAAAAAAAAATTTGTATTTGCTCTTTACCGTAGCCAATTTTGTAGGTGTTACTATATATTCTACACTTGGAAAAAGACCGCTGAGGTCTGTTGTGGTAGAAAATGTTTTTTTCATTATAAAAATAAAATCTTTTTTAAATATTTGCATTATAGAACTCCCAATTTTCACATTTGTTCAGAACATTTGCCTGGCATTATTTAGCTAGACTTTCCCTAATATGATGCTATATTTTAATTATATATATATATATATATATATATATATATATATATATATATATATATATATATATATATATATATATATATATATAGTGGGAATTTGCTTAGTGTTGCACTTCCAATGATGTGGTCCAACCTCCAAATCCTTGTTTCTAGGGGTTTTCCAGCATTTCTCTGCCACAAATGAGTGCTCATCAGCCTCCTGGCTTTCACTTTCAGTGCCACTGCTCTGGCCTCAATCTTCAGG
This sequence comes from Pelophylax lessonae, assembly GCF_965119305.1. NCBI lineage: Eukaryota > Metazoa > Chordata > Amphibia > Anura > Ranidae > Pelophylax > Pelophylax lessonae. The sequence continues at coordinate 313,056,337 of NC_138768.1, read as the reverse complement.
CCTTTGTCTGATCCTCATGCTCATACAGGCTTTTATGCACACTGGTGTACCGACTCTTAACTGCTCTCAGCTCTATTAACGCAACCCTTCATCCCCAATGGACCTTTGAGCTAAAGTCACTCCCAAACTAAAAGAGATTATGCATAGTGGCAGAATCAGTTGGTGCTATTTGCTCACAATTTCCAAAAAACATGGACCTAGGGTTGGAGAATCCATCCTTCAAGTCTCTACAAAGCATGTAAGCTCAAGGACCCAAACAAGGGTTTACTAAGCCCTGGGAAAACCAACAAGCTGTTTTTTGTATAGATGACACACATCCTGGAGCCCCTCACCTGATTCTCACATGTATGGGTGAGAATCCTAGGTGACACTTAAACTTTTTTCTGATCCTGTGATCCAGTCTCACTTGCAAACTGCATTTTAACTGCCAAGTTGAACCTTGACATGGTGTTGCCCTGTCACAAAAATGTCAACTACTATTGATTCTTTCTCTACCTGGTTTCTTTTCTTGTCAGCATTACATTTCATATTGGTAAAAAAAAAAAAAAATTGCACAATAAATGGTAACTGCACTTCTAGCACATATAGAACCAGGCTCTGCTGTAACCTAGTAAATTAAATTGTCTAACTACACAGGAAGCTTTGTTCCCAATGCCTAGTATGAAAGGGCAAGCATGTTACTAGCTTGTTCTGTTGCTTAAATATGGTTACAAGGGCTAAGTGTCAGTGTCAAAGTGGCTAAGTGTCAGGGCCGAGAAGAAGTAGGTTATGAGTAGCTTGCTCAATGCTCTCTTTAAGCCAGTCTGCTACATACCCTGTCTGTCCTATCTTTAGCTTTACTGCAATGCCCACCACTTGTAACCACATATGAGTGTCATATCACATTCTGGCCTTCTGTAACCTGGGCATGGGGGAGAAGTATTCTTGATTATTGTTGTTTGTTTTATTTTGGTCATTGTATTAAATAGTGTTTCACTGTTGGATGCTAAGCATATGTTAAATAGGGTTGTCCAGCTAAATATAATAATAAAATGTGGGCGAAATGGTTGGCAGACCCCGCCACTGCCTCATAATTCTCGGACAGATGGACGTAGGCCAGCTCTGGGCTAAGTATGGACAAATGTGGCAATCTTCATCTTGTCTTATGTCCTTTACTGCTATCTAATGGTGAAAGTTACTGTCAACACCATTGTCCTCTTGGTATTGCTCCCGCCAACTGCCTTGGTATTATGTGCTTTCACTGACCGACCCCTGCGGGGGAAACACACAAGTATTCACTGTTTGTTCTATATGTTGTGTTTGTTATACTTGTCTTGTATGTGAAAAATTAAATAAAAAAAGATAAAAAAACATATGTTGAATAGACTAGGCTCTTCTGTCATGTTTGGGTATACGTTTAATAATGTCTTTTTCATTACTTTTCCATTCAATTTCAGCCTGGGAAACTCGCTGAAGCATTCAAATACTTTGTGCAGGGAATGGGATACAGTGAGTATTGTTACAGCTTTTTGTCACTTTTACAATTACGTAGAGCAAAACTGTTTAACCACTTGCCGACTGCCTAACGCAGATCTACGTCGGGAGTCAGCCCCTCACTGGCAAAGCAACGTAGGTCTACGTTGCTAGCTTGTGAGGGTCTAGGGAGCTCCCGCGCCCCGCCGGAGGTGCACTCCCGCGCGGTCACGCACCCCCCCGCCGGTCACTCTGCGATCGTCGGGGGAGAGGGAGAAAGTCAGGCGGCTTGTGTAAACAAGCTGCCTGTCATTCTCCCCTGTGTATGAAGGATGATCATACGGTTCTACTATGTAGAACCGTTGATCACTGTTCATACATCTGAAGCCACAGCCAATCACAGTAGAAAGCACGCCCCTAGGGACACACATAGCCCCTCCCTTTCAAAAAAAGTTAATCCCTTCACTGCCAGTGTATTTTTACAGTAACAGTGCATATGTATAGCACTGATTACTGTAGAAATGTCACTGGTAACCCCAAAAGTGTCAAAAATGTCAGTCAAGGGTCCGATCTGTCCGCCGCAATGTCGCAGTACCGCAAAAAAATCGCAGATCGCCGCCATTACGCGTTAAAAAAAAAAAAAAACAACAAAAATGACAAAAATCTTTCCCTTTGTTAGTAAACGCGATAACTTTTGCGCAAACCAATCAAAATACGCTTTTTGCGTTTTTTTTTTTTTACCAAACATAGGTAGCATAAAACAAATTGGCCGAAAATGTTAAAAAATTTTGATTTTTACATTTTTTTGGGGGGGAATTTCATATAAAAAAAATGTGAAAAATATTGCTATTTTTGCAAAATTTACGCTCTTTTTTTGTTTATAGCGCATGATAAAAAAAAAGGACGCCAAATTCGTTTAGATACAGCGTCGTACGACCGCGCAATTGTCCGTTAAAGTCACGCAGTGCCGAATCGCAAAATACCCCCTGGTCAGGAAGGGGGTAAAATCTTCCGGGGCTTAAGTGGTTAAGGAGCAACGTTCATTATCCATATTAATGAGAACCCACCTTCGATTGGCCTAGCTTTAGTAAGGAGAATTTGAATGGGCCACTGCACTTTGCATTTTACCCTTTGCTTAAACACATCTGTTTATTTGTATGGTCTTTATTTCTGTGTGGTATCGTACTGGTATCGTACTGACTATACAATTTCTGTGCTTTTCTCTGTGTTCAATTTGAACAGAGTTTGTCAAAGTATTATACCGTATATAATCATCACAAAGTCCTTTTTCACCCTGATGTCTAAGTGGTGTATGGTGGCTTAATCTCTTGGATTTCAGGTCCAATTTGTTTTTATTAGTAACTTAATCCAATTAACAATTTTTTTAATTTTTTATTAACGATGCCACAAGACATTCAAGATGTACAAATATACTCATACCAAATTCCATTAGTGGTCATATAGAAGTGGGGGAGCAAAGGAGGAGGTCAGGGTTGTACGAAGAAGGCCCCCTTCACATTTCTGATCAGCCAACTAATTAAAAGAGTATCAATCCAATTACATATGTGACTTATCTGTAGGAAATTTTTCTTCATGTAAGAGTTTTTAAAAATGTATTCTCAAAATTATGTTTTTCTTTTAAGATTGTGTTACTGTCTCAAAACGGATTTTTAGCATATATTGGTTTAAGAAACTGTTTTGAAAGTAGGTATCTTAGACTGCTAGGTTTTTTTTTTCTTCCATATAATTTATGTAAGAAATAAACAGATAAACATGCCATGTCATCTCATGTCTCCTGCCTGCCATGAAACCATCTCAGATTCTCTCCTTTCTTCTCTTCCACATGCAGTCATCATATCTATAAATGACTGTTCCCAAGTATTTCCCAAAAATATGTCCATTGTTATTGGCAATAAATGTATAGTATATGTTAAAATCTGCCATACCATACTTATAGTAATGAGTGGCCTTATGATATCATTTAAAACCTACCTGCCCCCATAGAATCACTGGCTAAAAGAGTTCCTCAGTGCCTATAAGTGTATGAATAAAAGAAAAACTCCATAGCTTAGAGAAATTATTGGTGACAACTCCAGATATCTAACTGGCAGACTACGTATTTGTTTTCTTTGAAGTTATACTGAGTTTTTTTTTTTTTTTTTCCGATAAAAGTTTGATAGTTTTACCTTGCTAATGAGTCTGCGCCCAGATTGCCATAACGGCTGCAGTAACTGTGCTCTCTAGACAATGATTAGTGTAACTGGACAGTGATCCCCTCCTAACAAGCAATGCTTTCTCATAATTGGAGGACTAAAAAAATCAAACACATACAGAAATGCTATACTTGTGTTTGAGTCCTATTCTGGGCCTTTGTAGATGCTTGTACCTGGGTTATTTTAGTTATCCATTCTAATGAAATGTACTCAGAATAAATAAGTATTCGTTTAAAGAGAGTACTTGGATAATGCTAAAATCAAATACAATACCGCAGTGACACAAATGGAGCCAACTGGAAAATGTCTGAACTCTTTGGTGGTTCTTTCATATTTTTCCAAGGTCCAGGCTACTGAAATACAGTAATGTATATATGTGGAATCATTACCACAAAGGTCAGAGGGTACTATTTCTAGTGTTTGTCCCTCTTTGTCCTCGTTCTAAAGGTCCTCCACCCCAATCTCTTTTCTAAGTAGTTCCAGAGTTTTTTCATTTTTCTTGCTATTTCTTCTCCCCAGTCCCCCACATCCTGGATAAGAAGCGCAGTATGGGGTGAAGTATCTTTTGAAGAACTTATCAATATCCCCCATCCTCTTTCACTGCTCTTGGTCCTTGCATCCTTGCTGCCACTTCTCACCCAGCTTCTGTTCAGGTGCTTAGGCATGAGACACTCACCTCACCTACTGTATGTCTGATCTATATGTAGAGAACTGTGTTTTTTGTGTTATCCTACACCCAAATACCCAGTTACTGTTATCTTTATTGTTGAAGAAGCTAGCAATGTAATATTTGAAACACATTGAAGCTTCTTGATGCAGTAAAGTCTTGTTTTCCTTATAACCTTTCACGTATGACCCGTTGGCATGGCTAGCCTACTTTAGATTGCTGAACTGTGGTTTCCAAGTTGCTAGCACCTCCACCCACCTATCACATTTATGTCAAATGTCACTGTGTTTTCACCCATTATAAACATGCTTTATCTGATATTTAGTGTTGTGAAATGTTAAAAAGAGCCTGAAACGCAGTTTACACTACCAGGTAAAAAAAAAAATGATTTTTTACAGCCTCCTGGGGTTTTGTTTTGGAGACTTAAACCACCTAAAGGGCCATACACACTATAAGATTTTCTGAAAACTTTTTCCTTCAGATTTACCTTTTCTATGTAGTGCAAGGGTCTGCCAGATTGCATACAAATTGAAAGTGTTTTGGTTTGACCTCCTATTATATGGTTTTGGTAAGTCAAAAGGAAAAAGTCTTCAGAAAATCTTAGTGTGTATGGCCCATTACTTATGTGTGAAGTTGGCCATTGATGGACATATAGTTAAAAAATATTATAAACAACATTTTTAATATCAAGAGTATTAAGCTGGCCATACTCAGTAAAACTTTGACATTTTTAACAACATTGTGTATCATTGGTGGCTTAGTCTTTTTAATATTTTTGTTTTCAATGGTTTTTATTGAAAATTTTACAAAGTACACATAAAATTAGTGCAAAATATACACCTAAAAATCAGTGCATAATAACTGTGAGCAGTGGTACATCAATAGCAAACAATAGCCAACACGGCTGTAAGAGGTCAGCACAATAAAATGGCAAAGGCCTATATCCTAAATAACAGAAAACAGGAACCATATGGTATCAGGAGAGACCATTACCATGGATAGACCAGTCCAGCTAACCCAAATATTTGGCCCTTCTTGGTGTAAGTCCCAGGGCTAGTGGCAAAATTGTGATCCCGCAGAGTCCTGCCCTAGCCTGAAGCTGGGAACAGGAGTTACAAAGCCGTTAGAAGACGTTACCACTGAAAACCTCATATAAGCAACGGTGAGAAGTTGTACAGAGAAAGTAATGGAAAGAGAGCCAAGAGAAAAAAGGAGGAAAAAAAAGAGGAAAGAAGAAGTAGTAGAATCGGACCCGACCCCGCCCCCGCCCCCAGACCCGCCCGAATCGCTCAGGCACCCCCCGTAAGATAGTTAATCCACGATTCCCAAACCTTGTCAAACCCGCGCATTTTGTCTTCCAATTGAGCTGTTAAGCACTCATTAACCATGATCCAGTTCAGTTTGTGCCTAAGCTGCTCAAAGTCTTTTTAATATTTTTAATCTAGTTTGATGGCCTTCCTACGATTACTGGTAAAAGTTGTTGAATTGGCCAAACCAAAATCTTCCTGTGTATGGCCAGCTTTATTGTCTTCAGCAAATGATCTGTTCACTGCAAAGGTACTGAAGAGTGAAGCAAAGTGTCCAGTACCGCTACAGGCATCAACCCCTTCACTTATCCAGCAATAGGAATAGGCTGCCAGCAGTCGTTGGCCGCTCCAATAAGTCCACTTCCAAGCAAGAAAAAGCAGGAGACAGATAGGGAGTCTTATCTTTGATTAATAATGCAAACCCTTTATTTGGTAAATATACAAGCACTTAAGATTGTATTAACTTTGTATTATTCAAGTTTCTACTTTTTGTGAAAACCTTCAAAAAAAATATTGAAATAGAAAAAGCCGAAGATATTCTCCATAATTCAGTCTACGAATAAGCAACAGATACAGTGAAATGCATTAACTGTGGGACATGTGCTTCAGCTTGGGCTTGGAACACTTTATTACACATTTCCAAGGTTGTAATGGAAAGTGGCTTTCCTTTTTTTCTTGCTTGGAAGTGTACTGGAGAGTGTATCTGTAGGTGAAAATCTGTCTATAGAACCAAAGAGCACGAAACACAATGCTTTTTAAATACAGTAAAATAATCTGGTGGTTGAGAAATATTGGATCTTTAGCTGTATTTAATACAGTCTATTTTTGATACATATGAGAAGTTGATATAAATTCGGACAGTAATGAAGACATACGTTTTCCATTTAATAATGTCAAAGGTTCAGGCCCTTTAGAGACAGGGTGTTTTATACTGGCCCCAAGTACATGCACCAAGGTGCACCAGTAGGGAGACCTCCCTGCAAGAGTTGCTAACTCCCCAATACAGTCATAACCATCTTTTACAGTCTATTTTAGGAGGAATGCAGCATTCAAAATTCTATGGAGAGTTTATAGGGGAAGTGTGCAGTTTGCCATAAAGGCTGATGCACGAGGGAGGCCTCTCACTAGAGTCATAGGTGATATGCACTGTTAACTAGCCTCAATGCTACACTGAAGTTTCAGTCTTTGAGAACTTAGTCTTTAAATGGCACCAGATAAACCTTTAACAAAACATTATTGTGGGTCTCTCTTCCAGCTACTAATTCTCACTGTTTTTTTCTTGCTTATTTGCAGTGGCTTCCTCTTGTATGACTCGTCTGTCTCGCTCCCGCACCGCCTCTCTTTCCAGCGAGGGGAATCGCTCACGCTCTCGTACCCTCTCCCAGAGCAGCGAGTCGGGGGGAGGAACAACAGGAACGTTCACGGAGGTGACCTGCTGAGAAGTCGCGATGCGGGGGACATGTGATCTCCTCCACTCTGCGTGAGGGGGAAATGGCATTTTAGCAGAGCTAATTATGCCACTTAGAAAACTAAAAACATACCCAGACTTCACATGGGAGATAACAAGATGTCTGTACCTGTCTCTCTCTCCTATCTCCAAATTTTTACTGTCCTTTTGTTTTCTGATCACTTTGCCTTTTTCTTGTTTTATACTTACAATTCATATAACTATGTAAACAAAAAAAAAATGCAGGATTCGCTTACCTTGGATTAAGCTTAAGTGTTGGCTAGATTAACCCGTGTTCCAAAGGGGTAGTTAGATTTTAAGGCTTCCTTTCTCACCATATACTGTTTTCTGTATGTGATTCCTTATCCTATTTCTAGCTCTCTCCATGGTCAGGCAGAATACAGGACAGCTTTTTATAGTTCCACCTCCATGTGTCTTTATAAATCATTTTATTACCCTAACAGGCTTCTTTGTTCCCCTCTTTTGCACATAATAGTAATTTGTAATACGGGGTAACACCTCCTAATACTGTATGCCCAGGAGAAGAGGGGGAGTTAGGAACTTGTGGGGAGAGATCTTGAAGGTCCAACCACTGGAACATACTCACTTTTGATTCTTGAGGTCACTGTAAAGATTGCAGCACAATGGAGAACTCCAGTACAAAATAACAAAGACCTTAATGCTACTAATGCCCCGTACACACGTGCAGATTATCTGCAGACTTTTGTCTGCAGACTTACCAAAACCATATAATATGAGGTCAAACCTAAACAATTTCAATTTGTATGCAATCCGGCAGGCCCTTGCACTACATAGAAAAGGTAAGTCTGCAGACAAAAGTCTGCAGATAATCTGCACGTGTGTATGGGGCATAAGAAATTTAGAGCTGCTGTCTGTTACTAAACCAGAGGTCTTTGTACTGGTAGTTGTATTAGTATTGTAGTAGTATTGTGATTGAGTTTTTTTTTTTTTTTTACTTTGCAGTAAACTAATTCCCTCCACCCCACACCTGTTGCCACTTGCTCAGGGTAATTTCCGTGAGTCTTAGGGGGAGGTTTTTAGAAGAACAGAACTTGCTTTTCAGTTGTAAAGACCTGTAGATAAAACCTGTACTGGATGCTTTTTATTATTACTAAATCAGGGTGTAGCTTGGTTGAACAATTATATAGTAATCGCATTGTCACGTGTCTCCATTTTGTTAATTGCATCCTGCCAGTCCCTCCCTTGTTGTAGAAAAGAGCTGGTGATGGCACAAATTGCAGCAATTTCTGGGCATAAGACCAATGGCTTTTGTTAAGGAACTAAGGTTAGGACATTTTAGAACGTCTCATGGCACAGTTAATTATGGCTTACAGCCCGAAACTTTTAGGGCCAGGGCACATTGAATTTCTATTCAGGTATAAAAGTAAGCTGCCAGAGGGTTTATACTCATGCTGTACACTAATTATAATTTTCAGCAAATATGTTTGCTTGCTGTTGCCTCAAACCCTGCTGTTTAGAGGTAATGTCCAGGTCAAATAAAATTGATCGTTGGTTGAAGTATTCTTTACTGTGTTAAATCAAAAAAATTGTGCCAAACACACATTTAGAATAGGTAATTTTGCTGGGTTTCAGTACGTACCCTGATGATTTTTAAAGCACATAAATCTCTGCATTACACACATATGGAGATAATACATATGCATACACTGAAAGCTCATTCTTCTCTTGGACAATGTATATTTGGGGAAAAAAAACTAAGAGTACATGGATTCAGAGATCTTAAAATATGAAGATTGGACAAGGCTTTGTCCATCAGATGATACTAAAAGATTTTGGAGATTTGCTGCATTTGGTCATAATTAAAATGTTGAAGGCAGGCTTGTTTGCACTATGCAATGAGGTGTGAATTGGGTGCCAACATGAAAATGGTTAGCACTATTGCCTCCCCAGTTAGTTCCTCCCCCTACAGTGTGCCGTTTTTTCTCATGCAGATCAACATTAGATGTTTGTGCATAATAGCTTGCAAAAAAGGCTTTTCGATGAGGATGATGAATTGTAATGGTAAATGACACCCAGGTAGCTAGAGTTGTAAGGTATGGTACATGACTTTAAGCCAACAAGTGAGCTTTATGCATCAAACGTAAATTGCGCTCCTTCACTTTAAGGGTTTTAGTGGACTTTTTTTTAATGTACAATTTTAAATTTGCCAAATAACACTTTTGTTATCTGTAACATGATTATATAACCTCCTACAGTGTATTAATAAAGTTCAGTGACATAGAGGGCAGATCATAATAAGCAAATGTAGTACAGAGACCAGGGAAAAACAGAGTGTGGGTGTTGTGTTACTTTTGCACATATGTAAATATACAGTATGTATCTCCTTTCAATGTGTAAATTGGGTGCAAAAGTAAGGCAATTGCCTAAGGGCTGCTTTAGTATTGTGTTTATATTGCCAAAGCTTACACAACAGAGTGTGTTCTCCATTTATCTAGTGACCTATCCAGCTTCATATAATGTAGACAGATGCGATAAGCTCCACCATGGCTTCAGTTTGGATATTCAGAAAGTTGGATGTATAGAAGGGGGCATTCTGTATAGGATCCATTTTGTTGTTCTCTTTATATGTTTCTGTTAGTTTTTTTTCCTTACACTGAAAAATAAAATCTTAAATAATGGACTTGGTATTTTGTTTAGAAAATCTTTATTTGTTTGCAACCTAGTTTATTGCGGGTATAGTACACATTATAGCTGCACAAACCTTTTGATCAGAAGAATTTATTTTGCTGCCTTGCCCTGCTATGTAAATTTTATCAAGCTTATTCGTTAAAACTGACTTCCAGGCTCAATCACTTTCAATTTAAATAAATTCATCAATATCAATAAAGGATATAACTCCTCTTTGTGTACACCAGAAAGTGTTTGCGAACCCAGATATTAGCATGTGCGGCGGCATCATCACTGTGCTGTACAGAGCCATGCAGAATGCGGAGCTGTGGGAGGGATCGAACAGGCTCCACCCACTATAGGCTGCCTGGAGAAAACATGAGGCGGTGGAGGCAAGACCAGTCACCCTGCACAAGGAGCCATTGCAGCAGCGATTGGTCTTTATTACAGTAAGCACTTCACACTGTATTATTATACAGACCTGGAAGAAATACACAAAGCACACCAAGATTCCAGTAACAATACACATGCCTCTTGTATTTAGATAATATTTGCTGCTTTTTTTTTATTTATTTTTTTTAACGCAGCACAAGACACAAAATATGACCCCTGTTGATTTAGAGCTAGCGCTCTCCAATTAGCAGGGAGCATGAGCTTTACAGATTGCAGAACCACAGAGAGATCACTGCCTGCACACAGATCAAGGGTCCTTCTCTGCAGGGGACAGGCTTCTCTTTCAACCGGTGGCTGTTTTTTTTTTTGGTTTCTTTTTTTGTTTTTATTTAGGAACTATAAGGCTTTCGAAAACCTTTTTGTTTTAATGCAGCTGGAATATATTTAACAAAATCTAAACTGGAAGTTACAATAGGCTTTACAGCACAAGTAAGTAGTGTGCAAAATGCAAGAATTGCGTACAATTTTTTTTTACACACACTGATCCATTTTTCTAAAGATGCATCATAGGACCACGGAATATGTTGCCAAGCTTTTGGAATTAATAAATGAATGGCAATGGGAAATCTGCTTCAGTTGGAAGTTAAACTAATCTATTAGCAACATAGAGTTGTTTAGGCTTTGTAACACAACTGCATATTGTCGTTTATCTCCAAAGGTTCTTACTGGGGCCAAGGGTCGCTGATAGGGGGGGGCACCAGTCCTCCTGTAGGGGGCCTGGGCACAAGGGGGGGGGGCAACAGCACAGGGAATCGTGCAGAGGGGCAATTACAGAAGGAAGCCCTGTGCTGCTCTCTGCTGTAGCTGAAAGCCAGTTTCTCCCCCCTCTTGCCAACTTTCACCTGCTGCAGGGAGAGAGACAGATACAGGGCATAGTTCTTGTAATTGCATCTCTGACGCCGATTCTCCCTCCCTGTTCGGCCTGCTTCTGCCCCCCCCCCCTCCTTCCCGTGTGCCCGCCTTTCACTGTGCCCCTCACCCTCGCAGCGCTGCTAGCTTCCCTGTTGTAAAATAAAATAATTGTAAACGTTTTTAACCTTTTAAAAAAAAAAGTAATTTTTTTTTTCTTTTAAATCTGAAAAACAATTTAAAAAGGGCTAATTCACACAGGTTCTGTTAGGTTTGTGCCTGCTGATAATGATTTTAGTGTATTTTTTGTGAAAATATTGTCTTGATAAATTAAAGGGGGGGCCCTGTCAGGTAGGCTGCCCTGTCAGGTAGGCTGTACAGGGCGCCGTGATTTCTAACAGCAGCCCTGCTGGGGCTCTATTGGCGTTCTTATACAAATATGCAAGCCCTAAATGTTCTGCTCGGGTGTCACACAGCCTTCCTTCCAAAAACTATTTCTAATAATCTATAAAATATTAGGAAGCGCTTCTAACTCCCAAGCATGACACAAGGTTATAAGATGCCACTTTAAGTTATGGTTTTTTTTTTTTTTTTTTTCGAAGTAGAACTATAGGCAAAACTTTTTTTTTTCATTCTGGATAGAGTAAGGTAAGGTTATAACCCCTGTAATTTTTTATTTTTGCCCTCTTTGTCCCATTGGGGAGATTTACCTTCACTTCATGTCCCATATAGGGTTGAGCGAACACGGACTGTATTATTCGTGTTCGTACCGAATAATTGGATTTTTTTTACCCGAACACGGACACGGACACTTTACTGTATATTCGGGTAAAAATCTGTGTTCGGTCGTTTTATTTCCGGGTTTTGCATGCTTTGGCGCGCTTTTCATGGCGGGCTTTCAACAGCCAATCAACAAGCGTTTAACTGGTGTGCCTTAAGCCATCCCAGTAGCTGTGATTGGCCGTCTGAAGCATGTGACCAAGTCTTTATAAGTTCGAGGCAGCGCCGCTATGGCGTCATTCTGCTGCTTAGATCAGGGAGAGAGCACACATAAACGTGCTGGCTGCTGATTAGGGACAGACAGGAAAAAAAAAACATTTGTGTCCGGATAGAATTGAGGGACAGGTCGGAGTGTGTTAGGCAGGGCGAGTTGTAGGCATTTTAGGGAGAGAGTCTGCTGATTTTTAGGGAAAGTGTGTTCTACAAACTACAATCGACATTGCTGTGTGGGGTGGGGTTTGCAGTCACCCGATCTACGATCTCTTATCAATCCTGTTAGGGATAGAGTCTGCTGATTTTTAGGGAAAGTGTGTTCTACAAACTACAATCGATATTGCTGTGTGGGGTAGGGTTTGCAGTCACCCGATCTACGATCTCTTCTCAATCCTGTTAGGGATAGAGTCTGCTGATTTTTAGGGAAAGTGTGTTCTACAAACTACAATCGATATTGCTGTGTGGGGTGGGGTCTGCACTCAGTCCCGATCTACGATCTTCTCAATCCTGTTAGGGATAGAGTCTGCTGATTTTTAGGGAAAGTGTGTTCTACAAACTACAATCGATATTGCTGTGTGGGGTGGGGTGCAGTCCCGATCTACGATCTTATAAATCCTGTTAGGGATAGAGTCTGCTGATTTTTAGGGAAAGTGTGTTCTACAAACTACAATCGATATTGCTGTGTGGTGTGGGATAGGAGATAGGCAGGTGTCGGTGATCCACATCCATTTTGCTGTGTGTGGGCTGCAGTGAACACAATCTTTTTGGGGTGCAGTGAACACAATCTTTGTGGGGTACAGTGAACACAATCTTTGTGGGGTGCAGTGAACACAATCTTTTTGAGGTGCAGTGAACGAAATCCTTTTGGGGTGCAGTGAACACAATCTTTGTGGGGTGCAGTGAACACAATCTTTGTGGGGTACAGTGAACACAATCTTTGTGGGGTACAGTGAACACAATCTCATACTTCTGAAGATTTGAGGGTGCTGCCTGTTCCATACTCCCCCTACTCCTCATCCATCCTTTTAGGGGTACAAACAATAGTAATTGGGGCCTAGTGTGGTTGTGTACGTGTGAGATACATACACTTTTTTTGATCATATTTTCTATTCCACTATTTAATCAAAAACCTTTGGGGATCAGTTAAATTGGGGTATAGTCTGTGTTGGTACGTGTGAGATCCACCTTTCCAAGTTTTTGGGGTTCATCTCATACTTCTGAAGATTTGAGGGTGCTGCCTGTTCCATACTCCCCCTACTCCTCATCCATCCTTTTAGGGGTACAAACAATAGTAATTGGGGCCTAGTGTGGTTGTGTACGTGTGAGATACATACACTTTTTTTGATCATATTTTCTATTCCGCTATTTAATCAAAAACCTTTGGGGATCAGTTAAATTGGGGGATAGTCTGTGTTGGTACGTGTGAGATCCACCTTTCCAAGTTTTTGGGGTTCATCTCATACTTCTGAAGATTTGAGGGTGCTGCCTGTTCCATACTCCTCCTCCTCATCCATCCTTTTAGGGGTACAAACAATAGTAATTGGGGCCTAGTGTGGTTGTGTACGTGTGAGATACATACACTTTTTTTGATCATATTTCCTATTCCGCTATTCAATAAAAACCTTTGGGGATCAATTAAATTGCGGGATAGTCTGTGTTGGTACGTGTGAGATCCACCTTTCCAAGTTTTTGGGGTTCATCTCATACTTCTGAAGATTTGAGGGTGCTGCCTGTTCCATACTCCTCCTACTCCTCATCCATCCTTTTAGGGGTACAAACAATAGTAATTGGGGCCTAGTGTGGTTGTGTACGTGTGATATACATACACTTTTTTTTTGATCATATTTTCTATTCCGCTATTTAATCAAAACCTTTGAGTATAAACAATTAAATTGCGTGATAGTCTGTGTCGGTACGTGTGAGATACACCTTTCCAATTTTTGGGGCGCATCTCATACTGCCGAGGATTTGAGGGTGCTTCAGTCTGCCTCCTGCCTGCTCCTCCTACTCCTCTTCCTCATCCTGCCTTTAGGGTAGAAAAAATTGTAATCGGGGCCTAGTCTGTGTTTGTACGTGTGAGATACACCGTATTATAAAATTTTTCCTATTCCGCTATTCAATATACACCCTTTTGGAGTGTAAAAAATTAAATTACGGCATAGTCTGTATCGGTACGTGTGAGATACACCTTTTAAATTAGTTTGGCGCATCTCCTTCCCCCGCAAAGGATTGCAGGGCGCTTCAGTTTGCCTCCTGTTCCCAACTCCTCCTACTCCTCTTCCTCATCCTCCCTTTAGGGTACAAAAAAAAATTTAATTGGGCCTAGTCTGTGTTTGTACGTGTGAGATACACAGTTTTTTATCCTATTCCGCTATTCAATATACACCCTTTTGGTGTAAAAAACATTAAATTGCTGCATAGTTTGCATATTTGACTGTGAGATACACCCGTGCAATACTGTTGTTCTTTTGTTCCGCTATTCAATAAACACCTTTCTAGGGCAAGATCTTAAATTACAGAAATATGAGGAGACCGTCAAATAAGGGCCGTGGCCTGGGTCGTGGTGCTGCTGGTAGAGCTCCTGTTGCAAGGAGAGGACGTGGTCGATCTGTGCCAGCTACACGCACAAGTGAAACACCTTCCTCAAGTGTGAGTAGGCGACAGAACCTGCATCAGTATTTGGTAGGGCATCATACGCCTCTAGAAGTGATGAGGCCAGAACAAGTGGAGGCGAAAGTATATTGGTTTGCTGCTGACAGTGCCTCCAGTTCCTTCACATTGTCTCCCACCCAGTCTACTGCAGAAAGGTCAGAGTTGGCACCTGCAGCCGATGTCCAACCGTCTTTCACCTCACCCCCTTGCAAATCAGGCAAGCAGTCTGAGCCCCAAGCCATACAGCAGTCTCTTATTCTTTTTGAGGACTCTGTCAGCAGGGTTTCCCAGGGCCATCCACCTAGCCCTGCCCCAGAAGTGGAAGAGATTGAGTGCAGCGATGCCCAACCACTTATTTCTCAAGATGAGTACATGCAAGGACCATCGCAGCACGTCTCCGATGATGACGAAACGCAGGTGCCAACTGCTGCGGCGTTCAGCATTGTGGAGACCGACAAGGAGGGCAGGGGTGAAGACTGGGTGGAAGATGATGTGGAGGACGATGAGGTCCTCGACCCCACATGGAATGAACGTCATGCAGGTGACCTGAGTAGTTTGGAGGAAGAGGCGGTG
The DNA here is from genome assembly GCF_965119305.1 of Pelophylax lessonae. Lineage (NCBI taxonomy): Eukaryota > Metazoa > Chordata > Amphibia > Anura > Ranidae > Pelophylax > Pelophylax lessonae. Next base: position 313,041,082 of record NC_138768.1, on the reverse strand, counting down.
GTCGCACAGAGCCACCAGCACAGCAGAAGAGGGAGCAGGGTGCAGAAGCGGAGCGGCCGTGCCCTAGACACTACGCCTGCTACTGCCCAATGCAGCAAGGGAACGAGCGCACCAAAGTCAGCTCAAAGGAGTTCTCTAGCATGGAAGTTCTTTAGAAAATGTGCTGATGACAGGACACGAGTGGTTTGCACCCTGTGCAATCAGAGCCTGAAGCGAGGCATAAACCTTCTCAACCTGAGCACAACCTGCATGATCAGGCATCTAAGTGCAAAGCACGAGCTGCAGTGGAGTACACACCTTCAAAACCAAGAAACGTCTCTGGCTCATCCTGCTTCCTCTTCTGCTGCAGTCTCGGCCGCTCCAGCCACATCTGTAGTGATACCGGCACCTGCCACCCCGCAAACAGAGGATCTGTCAGCAACACCACCACCTGGGTCACCAACCATCTCCACAATGTCCCGTGGAAGCGTTCAGCTTTCCATCTCCCAAACACTTGAGAGGAAGAGGAAGTACCCCCCTACCCAACTGGGATCCCTGGCCCTGAATGCCAGCATTTCAAAATTATTGGCCTTTGAAATGCTGTCATTCCGTCTGGTGGAGACGCACAGTTTTAAAAACCTTATGTCGGTGGCTGTCCCACAGTACGTCATGCCCAGCCGCCACTACTTTTCCAGGCAAGCCATCCCTTCCCTGCACAAGGTCCACCTAACTACCGATACGTGGACCAGTAAGCACGGTCAGGGGCGTTATATCTCCCTAACGGCACACTGGGTAAATGCAGTGGCGGATGGGCCTGAGGCGGATAGCAATTTGGCGCATGTCCTTCCACCACCGAGGATTGCAGGGCGCTTCAGTTTGCCTCCTGTTCCTAACTCCTCCTACTCTGCTTCCTCATCCTCTACCGCCTCCTCATCCGCACAGCGTAACACCTTCACCACCAACTTCAGCACGGCCAGGGGTAAACGACAGCAGGCAGTTTTACAACTTGCCTGTTTGGGGGACAAACCACACACCGCGCAGGAGTTGTGGAGGAGCATGGAACAGCAGACAAGAGTGGTTGCTGCCAGCGAGCCTCAAGCCCGGCCTGGTGGTGTGCGATAACGGGCGAAATCTCATAGCAGCTCTGGGCCTAGCCGGTTTGACGCACATCCCTTGCCTGGCACATGTGCTGAATTTGGTGGTGCAGAGGTTCCTTAAAAACTACCCCGATATGTCAGAGCTGCTGCAGAAAGTGCGGGCCGTCTGTGCGCACTTTCGGTGTTCTCACCCTGCTGCTGCTCGCCTGTCAGCACTGCAGCGTAACTTCGGCCTTCCCGCTCACCGCCTCATATGTGACGTGCCCACAAGGTGGAACTCCACCTTGCACATGCTGCAAAGACTGTGCGAGCAGCAGCAGGCCATAGTGGAGTTTCAGCTGCAGCACGCACGCGTGAGTCGCTCTGCGGAACAGCACCACTTCACCACCAATAACTGGGCCTCCATGCGAGACCCGTGTGCCTTGTTGCGCTGTTTTGAGTACTCCACCAACATGGCCAGTGGCAATGACGCCGTTCTCAGCTTAACTATCCCACTTCTATGCCTCCTTGATAAAACAATTCGGGCGATGATGGAAGAGGATGTGGAACAGGATGAGGAGGAGGAGGAGGATGAAGAGGTAACATTTCCAAGGCTTTCAGGGCAGTCATTCGCAAGGGGCTCCGAGGGTGGGTTCCTGCACACACAAACACCAGGGACACAATTGTCAAGCAGGGGCACAGTTCTGGAGTATGAGGAGGAGGAGCTGGAGGATGAGATGGAACCATGTTCACAGCAGGGTGGCACCCAGGCCAGCTCATGGCCATCACTGGTGCGTGGCTGGGGGGATACAGAGGACACGGACGATACACCTCCCACAGAGGACAGCCTTTCGTTGCCTCTGGGCAGCCTGGCACACATGAGCGATTACATGCTGCAGTGTCTCCACAACGACCGCCGAGTTGCCCACATTCTAACTTGGACTGATTACTGGGTGGCCACGCTGCTGGATCCCCGTTACAAGGACAACGTACCGTCCTTAATTCACTCACTGGAGCGCGATCGCAAGATGCGCGAGTACAAGCGCACGCTGGTAGACGCAATGCTGCTGGCATTCCCACCTGACAGCGGGGCCACAGTGGAAGCACAAGGCAGAGGAGGAGGAGGAGGAGGAGGTCGCCAACGCAACCAGGGCACCGCCAGCACCTCAGAAGGCAGGGTTAGCATGGCCGAAATGTGGAAAAGCTTTGTCAGCACGCCACAACAAACAGCAGCACCAGCAGCTCAGATGGAACGTCTTAACAGGAGGCAGCATTTTACCAACATGGTGGAGCAGTATGTGTGCACACGCCTACATGTAGTGAATGACGGGTCTGCCCCCTTCAACTTCTGGGTCTCCAAATTGGGCACATGGCCTGAGCTTGCCCTTTACGCCTTGGAGGTGCTGGCGTGCCCTGCAGCCAGTGTATTATCTGAACGGGTATTTAGTACGGCTGGGGGCGTTATAACAGACAAGCGCAGCCGCCTGTCCAGAGACAATGTGGACAAGCTCAAGTTCATTAACTACCTCCCACCCGGGCCATAGTACATATACGGCCGGGTGGGAGCTTCCTCCTTCTGAATGGACGTTCCGGAACGTCCTTCAGAAGGAGAGAGATCGCGCCGCCGCGGGCACGCGCAGCGGCGCGATCTCGATGTGCCTGTGTCCCTAGGACACAGAGCAACGAGACTCGGCAGGAGGGCCCTGTGATTGGCCCTCCTGATCACATGACGGCTGTGACCAATCACAGCCGTCATGTAATGTCAATACAGCCGTTGTAACGGCTTCGATCTCTTCTCCTCCTGACAGATCCTGTCAGTGAGGAGAAGATCAGAGGATCGTTTCTGCAGCCGGGGTGATCAGTGAGTATTTCTAATTACTCACTGATCACAGGGGGGGGTCTGTGCTGGTAATCAGATGATTGATTACCAGTGCAGTCCTGGGGGGAGGGGATGCCACTAGAGCCACCAGGGATGCCCACCCATGACCACCAGGGATGCCCACCAGGGATGGGAAACAGGGCTCAGAGAGCCTGCCAGTGGTGCCCCCTATCAGTGCTGCCCACCAATGCCATCTATCAGTGCTGCCCACCAGTGCCCGTTATTGCCATCTATCAGTGCCGCCCACCAGTGCCCATTATTGCCCACCAGTGCTGCCTATCAGTGCCCATCAGTGCCGATCAGTGCCGCCCATCAGTGCCACCCATCAGTGCCGCCTATCAGTGCCCATCAGTGCCGCCGATCAGTGCCCATCAGTGCTGCCTATCAGTGCCCATCAGTGTTGCCTATCAGTGCCCACCAGTGCTGCATATCAGTGCTTTCTATCAGTGCCACATATCAGTGCCCATCAGTGCTGCATATCAGTGCTACCTATCAGTGCCCATCAGTGCTGCATATCAGTGCCACCCCATCAGTGCCACCCCATCAGTGTCTCCTCATCAGTGCCTGTCAGTGCGGCGTCATCAGTGCTCATCAGTGCAGGAAAAAACGTATCTATTTACAAAATTTTATAACCTAAACAAAAAAACTTTTTTTTTTTTTCAAACTTTTCCTTCTTTTTTTATTTGTGCACCAAAAAAAAAAAAAAACCTGGCGGTGATCAAATACCACCAAAATAAAGCTCTATTTGTGGGGAAAAAATGACATAAATTTGGTTTAGGTACAATGTTGCATGACCGCGCAATTGTCATTCAAAATGCAACAGCGCTAAAAGCTGAAAATTGGTCTGGGAAGGAAGGGGGTTTAAGTGCCCAGTATTGAGGTGGTTAAAACGAACCAGGCATGGATCCCACGGGACTTTTCCGTACCTTGTGCAGAATAGCGATGGATACCGACCTTACCCACCCATTGTTCCATTTTTGCTCTTTCTCACTCTTTTGGGGTGTACCCTCATTTAAAATTTGTGAAAAGAAGCAGTGTTGGCTACCTCGTCCTCCTCCTCAGGGCCAGATTAACGTAGGGGCTATTGGAGCTGCAGCTTCAGGCCCCTACCTTTTTATATAGGCCCCGGGTTGGCCATATTCACTGTTACCGCTCTTCTGTCACTTGTAAACACAGAAGTCTGGCTTCTATGCTCGCTTCCCCAGGCAGCTCCCTCAGAACCTCCCCACACAGCACGAAGGCCGGACAAGGAGGGACAGTTGCCGATGCATGGATGTGTTTATGGGCTTCAGAGACAGCATCCCATGTTGAATTAGGCATGCATGGCTGCACCCTTCCTCCTCTGGGTGCATGCCAAGGCACGGCCCTTAAGGCCCTTCAAAATCCTCAGCACCAAGCCCATGATGCTCTTTATCCGGCCCTGGTCCTCCTCCACCGCCACTTCCACCTACACCGCCCATAGGTGTGCGCAGCCTATTGCATTAGGGTGTGCACCCCAAAGTTGAAATACACATGCATGTGTTTGCCTACATGTACATGGCCCCGATACATTACTCTCCCTGCTGGCAAAGAGAAATAGAGCAGAGCAGGTCCGAGGGAGATCTTTCCCATTTCCTCACTGGCAAACAGAGTGATAATGCTATGTGCCCTAGGTGATTAGGGTGTGCCCAGGCACACCCTGTGCGCACGCCTATGACACCGCCACATCCACCACCACCTCAACCTCCCTCCTACTCCATATGGGCCTCGTCCTTCAGAGATGAAGAACATTGTTTTCATTTTCTGTTTTTTTTTGTTGTTTTAAGTTATTTCCCTATCTATATTTGTTTGCAGAGCACTTGCCATGCTCTTAATTACGTTTTGCTGCCATTTGCAGCACTCTAGCCCTTTCCTTTGGTGTTTTAGAGCCATTTTAGTGCCTGAAAGTTCGGGTCCCCATTGACTTCAATGGGGTTCGGTGTCCGGGAAAAGTTCGGCAAAAGTCCGGGACACGGACCCGGACTTTTTTTTTAAAGTTCGGCCTAACCCGCCGAACACGGACATCCAGGTGTCCGCTCAACTCTAGTCCCATAGATAAAATCCCTGAAGATTAAGGGAATCTCTTGGGTTCCCCAGGTCACCAGAACTAGTGTCCCCATTGGAAGATTTCCCCTCTGACTTTTCTGGGGACAAATGGAAATGTGGTATTTTCTTTTACTTTCAATGATAATAGTAAACAGGACAAATGGAGAGGCAGAATCTCCCTGGGGGGTACAGACAGAATGGGGGTACAGACAGCACTCTCCACTCTGTCCAAAATTTAAAAAAAAGTTTTGCCTTAAGTTCTACATTATCCTCATCTAACGATAGATCTCATAGACAATATATCACAGTCACTCTCACTTTTTTGCAAAATGTATCAACTTACAGCAATTCAGATCAGTTCTCTGATCTCTATCCTCTAGCACAGGGGTCCTCAAACTTTTTAAATGGGGGCCAGTTCATGGTCCCTCAGACACTGTTGGAAACCGGACTATAGTTTGAAAAAAAATATGAACGAATTCCAATGCACATATTTTTTATTGTTTTATTTATATAGTGGCGGCTGGTGCTCAAAATTTTTTTTTGGGGGGGGGGGGGCGCAAACAGAAAAATGTAATAGGTATTTCTTTGCGGCAAAAAACGCTGTAAAAATTGTGTGACTTTGAGGTCACAAAAGTGTAAAGGGGCCTTCAGTAATCAAGGTACAGCGTGCCCCCATTCAATGCAGAGTGACCACAGCGTGCCCCCATTCAATGCAGAGTGACCCCAGCATGCCCTCATTCAATGCAGAGAGACTAGCGGGCCGTGCCCCCTTCAATGCAGAGAGACCAGTCAGTGCACTTACCTGCAGCGGCGGCTTCTCCTCAGTCCCCCGCGTCTCCTCGAGTCCTCCCGCCTCCTCCTCGGCCAATGGCATGGGTTCGCCTTTCGGCCAATTAGGAAGCGGGTCTAGGACCCGCTTCCTGATTGGCCGGGAGGAGGATCTGTGTGACAATAGCAAATTTTCTATGCCCCAGAATTTTAATTCTCTGGGATCTCTGTTGTGGTGAATACGGAAATGTTTTGATACACTGTGTTACTTTTCCTTTTTTAATGTTACCGATATGCTCGGCAACTCTCACATGCAGGGCCCTTGATGTCCAGCCAACATACTGGAAGCCACACTTGCATTCCAGCATGTAAACGACCCCATCCATTTGCATGTGATAAGGTCTCTGATGTTATATTGTTTACACTAGTGGTATAAATGAAGAAATTGGTCGCACACCACCAGGAAATTTTGAAAGAGTTCTTGATTTGTGCATACACATGTACAAGGTACAGCAGAATGGATATGGTAGATGCGTTTCACACAAATTCACACAAAAGTATGTAACAGGAAGTCACCGTTTTTAAATGTTCACCCCCATAGGGGCACACCCATGTTTAAATGGCATCCTAAATACTCCAACGCTGACACATGTCAATTTGCAAGTATAAAGTAAGTAACATTGCAGTAAGTGAAGATAAATTGTCAGAGAAATTAAAAAAAAAAATATATATATTTCTCTGTCGCTCATTGACAGACGCAGTCCTCTTGATTAATATCAAATCGGGTTATACTGCCCTCTACAGGAGTAGGACACTAGGCAGAAGGAAAACGTTCTGGCCACACCTTAGGGGCAGTCCCAGAGGGTATATCCTCTCACTTCTGCTACAGGATGTCAGTTTTTTTTCTGTCTAGTTAGGAGTAAGGACCTAAGTTCCTTGCTGGGATCTTTGGTCCTGGCAAGATTTTTTTTTTAGAAAAACTTTTTTTTAGGCAGCTTTTTTCTCCAGTTGTTCCTGTGAGATCTTCAAGCAAGTATGCTGAAACTGGGCGACGGGCTGGATGTTGAGGTCCAGTGGTCACCCCAGTCAGCCTACGAGCGCGTGCAGGCCCTAGCTCCGCGCTGGGTCGGCCGCGACATAGTCCCACTGGACGGGGACTGACCCTGCGAGTTAAACGTCTCGCCTGGACGCCGACGACCAGTTAGAAACTGAGTCACGGCGTCCATATTGGTCGACAGCCCCCCCACCTCGGTGGAGTGGGGTTCTGTCAGGAGTTGACGCCCGCCTGTTCCGGTATGGTGAGTAAAATGTTCCCCCTCTCCCCCTGACGGGTTTGTTGGTGGACGCGGGCCCCTCCATGGGATGGTATGATCCTGGGTCTCCCCTTTATCCTTTAACAGATGTCACAGATCCCCCTCTTGAGGGTGATTTAGTGTATAAGAACCAGGAGGCTTGGTTTGGGAGCTGACTATCGGAGTCACTGTATGAGGGCACTGTAAAGGGACCATGACTGAAGTCAGTGGCTGGCATTACTGTTATGATGGCCATGTAATAGGGTGATAAGCATCCTACCTGATACATAAGGTTGCTGTACAGGCCGATGCCTGTGCCTGGACTACCGCCATCCGCAGGCCGCCATCCTCCCGCAGGTCGCCATCCTCCCACAGGCCATACACCTCCCGCAGGCCGCACAGGCCGATGACTACCTCCCGCAGGCCGCTGCTATCTTGCCACAAGCCGCTGCCATCCTCCACAGGCCGCCGCCATTTTCCCGCAGGTCGCGCGGGGCCGCCATTTTGGCGTAGCCTCGTGTCTCCAGCATGGGGGCGGCCATGTTTGAGATGACCAAACACCTCGAGGAGTAATTGGGAGGCGCGAGCCACCTCCTTTACCCGGGAAAGCAAGCCAAAGACTTCCTGTCTGTAACAGACAGTGCTGGGAGCAGGTTGATAGAAACTTCTGTGCATCAGGTGGTGAGCCTTGGGGTCTCTCTCTCTCTCTCTCTCTCTGTGGGGTCCAAGCAGGTAACACTGAGCGCTATTGCGCTGGGGGACTAAGAAAAAAAAAATGTTTTTTTCTTTGCAATTATTTTTTGGTTGCTGGCAAGTGTCTTGTATAATCATGGACCCTGCCACACATGTATCCCCACCTGATCCCCTCGAGGTGGCCGCAGGACCCTCCAGTACCCCACTTGTGATTGATGCATTATCAGCAGTTTTGGAGTCTTTGGTATCCCGGGTGGAGGTGGCCTGTCAGGGACGGGGATCAAGAAAGCGACCCCCGCCTACCCCTATTTTATCTGATACTTCAGATACGGATTCTGAGCTGGTCACTGCAGCCGCTGGTCCCTTTTCTGGGGCTGTTGTCTCAGGTACGGTCTCCTCAGACAGTGAGGAGGACGCTTCTGCCTCCGCCATAGCACAAGAAGAAGCGTTGGTGGATGCACTAGTTGTGTCTGTCCGGGAAACCTTAAGTCTTGAGGTTACACCGGCAGAGGTAGCTGAGACTGATATTCCTTTTGGTACTAGCAAGCCTACCAAAATGGCGAAGGGTTTCCCTTGCCCAAATGGGGTCGTCCGAAAACAAACCCCTGCTATTTCCAAACGCATTGCTAGGCGCTATCCGTTTAAGGAATCCCTCATTAAAAAAATGGACGGTACCACCAGTGGTGGACTCACCGATTTCCAGACTAAATAAAGCCACTGTTATCCCGTTGGAGGACGCTCCGTCTTTTAGGGATCCGGTGGATCGAAAAGTGGAAGCGGAATTCCGCTCCATTTTTTCCCTGATAGGGTCAACCCTTAGGCCAGTGGTTGCCATTGGTTTAGTTTCACAAACATTGACTGAATGGGTTGGTTAATCTCCCTTTTCAAGGGGATCGCCGGTTTGGGTGAGATTATAAGGATCTCACTGGGGGCAAGAGCACTTTCTTGCCACAGACTGCTAAGGGCAGCCAAGCCTGAAGATAAGTCCAATACAGCCTGGAGGTGCGCCCCCACCCATCTCTGGGGTGGGGGGACGTCTTCACCGGTTTCCGGATCCATGGCTTTCCAGAATCCCGGACAAAGGGGTTCGCGAGGTCATACGGTCGGGATACAAGATCGAGTTTCATAGTTACATAGTGAGGTTGAAAAAAGACATCAGTCCATCCAGTTCAACCTATGATGTGTGTGTGTGTGTGTGTTTGCTTTTAACCGTGCATTGTATACCCCTGTATGTTGTGGTCTTTAAGGTGTCCATCTAATAGTTTTTTGAAACTATCAATGCTCCCTGCTGATACGACTGCTTGTGGAAGAGAATTCCACATCCTTACCGCTCTTACAGTGAAGAACCCCTTACGCACTTTAAGGTTAAACCGCCTTTCCTCAAGTTCTAGTGAGTGGCCACGTGTCTTATTGTATCTCCTTTCTCTGAATAGTTTGTTCCTTATGCTCGGGTCGCCAGTACAGTATTTGTACATTGATATCATATCCCCCCTCAATCGTCTCTTCTCCAGAGAGAATAGGTTCAGTGCTTGTAGTCTTTCCTCATAGCTGATGTCCTCCATTCCCCTAATTATTTTTGTTGCCCTTCTCTGGACTTTCTCCAGTTCCAGCACATCCTTCCTGAGGACCGGTGCCCAGAACTGGACAGCATACTCCAGATGTGGCCGGACCAGAGTCTTGTAGAGCGGGAGAATAATCTCTTTATTTCTGGAGTGAATCCCCTTTTTTATACATCCCAGTATTCTGTTGGCTTTGCTTGGGGCGGCTTGGCATTGCATGCCACTGCCAAGCCTGTTGTCTACCAGTACCCCCAAGTCCTTTTCCATCCTAGACTCACCCAGAGGTTCCCCCCCTAGTGAGTAGCTTGCTTTCTGGTTTCTGGCCCCCAAGTGCATTACTTTACATTTTTCAACATTAAATCTCATCTGCCATGTAGTTGCCCACCCCGTTATTTTGTTCAGGTCCGCTTGCAAGGTTTCCACATCCTGCATAGAAGATATTGGCATGCCGTATTAGTATCATCCGCAAATACTGAGATTGTACTCGATATCCCCTCCTCCAGATCATTTATGAATAAATTAAACAGGATTGATCCCAGGACAGAACCCTGGGGGACCCCACTTTCCACACCCGCCCAATCCGAGTACTCCCCATTAATCACCACCCTCTGTACTCTCCCCTGGAGCCAGTTCTCTATCAGTTCTCTATCCAGGTACTCACCTTATGGTCCATACCTACCTTCCTTAGTTTGTACAGTAAGCGTTTGTGGGGAACGGTGTCAAAGGCCTTTGCAAAGTCCAGATACACCACATCCACAGGCTTTCCTTTATCTAGGTGGCAGCTCACTTCATCGTAGAAGGTTAATAGATTGGTTTGGCACAAACGATTTTTCATGAATCCGTGCTGATTACTACTTATAATACCGTTTTCATTACTAAAGTCTTGTATGTGGTCCCTTAACATCCCCTCCAAAATTTTGCAGACTACTGATGTTAGGCTGACCGGCCTATAGTTACCCGGGATATATCTCGGCCCCTTTTTAAATATTGGTACCACATTGGCTTTTTTCCAATCAGCTGGCACCATACCCGTCTGTAAACTATCCTTAAAGATCAAGAATAATGGTCTGGCAATCAACTGGCTGAGCTCATTAAGAACCCTCGGGTGCAAGCCATCCGGTCCCGGGGATTTATTTATGTTAAGTTTCTCTAGTTTAGCTCTAAGTCTATCCTCTGTTAGCCATGGTGGCACTTCCTGAGGTGTATTATTTAGTTCGGCCTTACAAGCAAGGTTCGTGTAGCCCCCCGATTCCTTTGTGAAGACTGAAGAGAAGAAATTATTTAACACTTCCGCCTTTTCTCTGTCCTCAGTGGCCATTTTTCCTTTATCATCTTTTATGGGGCCAATGTGCTCTGGCCTCGCTTTCCTACTGTTTATATACTTAAAGAACTTCTTGGGGTTCTTTTTACTCTCCTCCGCTATATGTCTCTCTTGTTCTATTTTAGCCGCCCTGATTTCATCTTTACATTTCTTATTACACTCTTTGTAGTGCTTAAATGCTGCCAATGACCCCTCAGTCTTGTATTTTTTGAAGGCCTTTTCTTTAGCTCTAATATACATTTTTATGTTGGAGTTTAGCCACCCAGGGTTTAGTTTTGCTCATTTAAATTTATTTCCCTGTGGAATGCACTGGCCCACCCCCTTGTTAAGTATGCTCTTGAAGCACTCCCATTTTTCCTCCGTGTTCTTTGTTCCCAGGGTTCTATCCCATTTGATATTTTCTAGCAGCGAGCGCAGTTTAGGGAAATGAGCTCTTTTGAAATTCAGTGTCCTTATATTACCCTTGTGTTTCCTATTACTGTAATTAATACTGAAACCAATTGATCTATGGTCACTGTTCCCTAAGTTGTCCCGTATTTCTATATCCGTGAGCAGGTCTGTATTGTTGGTAATCAGTAGGTCAAGTACCGCATTGTTTCTTGTCGGTGCATTCACCATCTGACCCATGAAATTGTCCTGCAAAACATTTAGGAACTGCCTAGCCTTGGCTGAGTGCGCGGTTCCTTCTGCCCAGTCTATATCCGGATAATTAAAGTCCCCCATTATAATGACATTTCCCATCCTTGCTGCCAATCCTATCTGTAACATAAGGTCCGCCTCACCCTCCTCCCTCTGGTTGGGGGGCCTATAGCATACGCCCAATATTACCTTCCCCACCGTGCCTTCCCTTTTGAAGCTCTACCCATAGGAATTCTGCCTCATCCATAGCTCCATTATTAATATCATCCCTCATATTTACCTGTATACTGTTCTTAATATACAGACATACCCCTCCCCCTTTTTTACCCTCTCTATCCCTGTGATAAAGGGAATACCCCTAAATGGTTGCCATCCAGTCATGAGAGCTGTCAAACCAAGTCTCAGTTATCCCCACAAAATCTAAGTCCTCCTCAAACATCAGTTTCGATCACTTCCACCGGTGCGATTCTTCCCTTCCAATATTCGACTATCCCCGGATCGCTTAAAAGCTTTGCGGGGGGCAGTAATGGACTTGATGCAACAAGGAGTGGTAGTTCCCGTTCCTTGGACAGTTTCAGGGGTTCTATTCGAACCTGTTCACAATGCCCAGGAAAGAGGGCAAGGTGCGTCCAATTCTGGTCTTGGGAGAGATGGAGTCCAATCCCATCAGTGGTGGCCTCCCTGCATCAGGGGGATTTCCTGGCGTCCATAGACATCTAGGATGCCTATCTTCATATCCCCATCTTCGCAGGACATCAGCGTTTTCTTCGCTTTTCCCAAAGATCATCCCTGGTTCCCACCAGGAGACTGAACTATCTGGGCCTAAATTTGGATACATCCTTGGCAAGAGTGTTTCTCCTTGCGGAGAAACTCCAGAAGATTCAGTCAACGATTCGGATGTTGCTGTCCATCAACTGGCTGGGACTGATGGTGGCCTCCTTAGAGGCAGTACCGTTCGCCCAGTCTCATACCCGAATTCTCCAAGAGAAGATTCTTCTCAAATGGAATTGGAATTCCGATTCCCTGGACAATCTGATCCGGTTAAGCGAGCGGACCAGGGAGTCTCTGGTCTGGTGGCTTCGGTCTCCGATGCTCAGCCAGAGGAAGTCATTTCTTCTGATAAACTCCAGGTTACCGATAAATGTGTTGGAACTGAGAGCGATCAGACTTTGTCTGATTTACTGGACCGAGCAGCTCCAGGGCAGCCCGGTTCGGATCCAATCGGACAATGCCACGGTCGTGGCTTATGTCAATCACCAAGGGGCACCAAGAGTGCCCTGGCGGCCATAGAAGTGGCCAGCATTCTTCATTGCGCGGAACAGTTGTTCCAGCTCTCTCCGCGGTATTCATTCCGGGGGTGGAGAATTGGCAGGCAGATTATCTCAGCCGTCAGATTCTGGATCAAGAGGAATAGTCTCTTCATCCAGAGGTATTTCACCAGCTGTGCCTCCATTGGGGCACCCCGGATGTGGATCTGTTGGCATCTCGGCTCAACAGGAAGGTGCGGAGGTTTGTAGCTTGCGCCCGCGATCCTCTAGCGGACGCAGCAGACGCGCTGATCGCCCCGTGGGGGCAGTATCAGCTACTGTATGCCTTCCATCCTCTCAAGTTACTGCCGAAACTTCTTCGCAGGATAGAGATGGAGGGAATTCCAGTTATCCTGGTAACTCCGGACTGACCTCGTCGAGCCTGGTACGCCGACTTGGTCAGGCTGGTCGCGGACGCTCCTTGGAGACTTCATCTCAGGGAGGTTCTGCTGTCTCAGAGACCGGTCTTCCATCTTGCTTTACAATTGCTGGCTTAACGGCCTGGCCATTGAGACCCAGGTGCTGAAGGACAAGGGATTGTCAACTTCAGTTATTCCTACTCTAATTAAAGCAAGGAAAGCGACTTCCAGAAAGGTCGATCATCGCACATGGAAGTCTTATATTGCATGGTGAATCCCTTGGATTTCCTCCACGTTCTTATTCGGTGATCCGAATCTGGGCCTTTCTGCAACAGGGGGTTGAGCAGAAACTCCTTGAGCTCTATCAAGGGTCAGGTTTCAGCGTTAGCAATCTTCTTTCAGAAACCTTTGGCTACTCATTTCTTGGTGCGGAATTTCATCCAGGGGGTGCGGCACCTGGCTCCGCCAGTGCGCACGCCCTTACCGCCCTGGGATCTTAATTTAGTGTTGCCGGTTCTTCAGAAACCTCCCTTTGAAAATATCAGGGAGATTCCCTTCCTTACTTTATCCCAGAAGGTGGCCTTCTTGGTGGCCATTACTTCTGCATGCAGGGTGTCAGAACTGGCCGCATTATCCTGTCGTTCCCCATATCTGGTGTTTCATAGGGATAAGGTGGTTCTTCGTCCGAATCCATCCTTCCTTCCTAAGGTGGTTTCAGAGTTTCATCTGAATGAGAACATTGTATTGCCTTCCCTATGTCCTAAGCCCAGTCATCCTCGGGAGTGTGCGTTACATTCCTTGGATGTGGTTCGGGCAATCAGGGTATACCTGAAAACTACGGATTCGTTTCGTAAAACAAATTCACTTTTTGTGATCACGGATGGCCCCAAAAAGGGGTTGCCTGCATCTGCCGCGACTATCTCCAGATGGATCAGACAGACGGTGGTACAGGCTTATTCTATTAAGGGTCGGAATCCTCCGTTCCCTGTTAAGGCGCACTCCACTCGGGCGCTTAGTGCTTCCTGGGCCTTCCGCCATCAGGCGTCAGTGGTCCAGGTTTTCAAGGCGACTACTTAGTCGTCGGTTCATACCTTTACAAAATTGTATAAGGTTGATGTGCTGGCATCGTCGGATGCCTCTTTTGGCCGCAAGGTTCCTGCAGGCTGCTGTGTGAGGAGACTGTTGGTCTACCTCGAGGGTTTGTTGGGTTTTTCACTTAGGTCTCATCTTTTTGCTCGATGAGTCCTTGATGCTTCTAGTTGGCTCCGGTTGGGCCTTCTGGATTTTGATTTCTGTTATCCCACCCCTCATTTGTGGCACTGCTTTGGGACGTCCCGATTTGATATTAATCAAGAGGACTGTGTCTGTCAATGAGCGACAGAGAAAAATTGATTTTTGTAAAATCTTACAGTAAAATCCTTTTCTCTTAAGCTCATTGACAGACGCAGTACCCACCCCTCTACTTTTGAGTTGGGTTGGGTTAAATTCTCTGACACTGCTTTGTGACATAACTGACATCCTGTAGCAGGAAGTGAGAGGATATACCCTCTGGGACTGCCCCTAAGGTGTGGCCAGAACGTTTTCCTTCTGCCTAGTGTCCTACTCCTGTAGAGGGCAGTATAACCCGATTTGATATTAATCAAGAGGACTGCGTCTGTCAATGAGCTTAAGAGAAAAGGATTTTACGGTAAGATTTTACAAAAATCTATATATATATATATATATATATATATAATGTGATCATAGTGAAAAAAGAAAAAGTGTGTACATACATATGTATGTACACACACACACATATTTCCTCTAGCAGGAGCAAACCACCAGGTATTGGAATATCCATGGGTTGCAATGTTCAGGGGGAAGAAACAACACAATGAGAGTGCAACATAATAAATTCATTACATTGTTTTGCATGTGAGCGATACATAAACTGATACATGTACTGATTCACCTTTATTGACTGGAAAAACCAGTGTACAGACAAAATTGTGCAAAAGGAAAAAAATAAATAAACCAATACTCAAATGTAGTGGAACCAATTACTTTCAGAAGTCACCTAATTAGTAAATGGAGTCCACCTGTGTGTAATTTAATCTCTGTATAAATACAGCTGTTCTGTGAAACCCTCAGATGTTTGTTAGAGAACCTTAAGCCCCGTACACACGTACCGATTGTCGGCCGTAAATATTCGGCCGCTGAACTATCGGCCGATTGTAGGCTTGTTAGTATGATGCTTCCGACAGCCGACAGCACATTTTCGGCCAAACAGAATCTGTCGTGCAGACTTTAAAATATTTGTTGGCCGTCACCAGAACGGCCGATTGTTCGCCAGTCAGTACAGAATTCGGCCGACAAACAGCAGATTAGCAAGACTGGGCATGCTCAAAAAACACACGGAAAGTTAACCATCACATGACATCACTTCTGCAGTCGGCTGTTGTTGGCCGACAAAATTCGTGTGCAGTCTTTAGCACTTTTCAGGCGACAGGACAGCACCGGACAAAAGACGGCCGACATTCGGTGCGTGTGTACGGGGCTTTAGTGAAAGAACCGCATCATGAAGGCCAAGGTACATACCAGACAGGTCAGGGATAAAGTGGAGAAGTTTAACCACTTGCCGACCGCCGCACGACTATTTACTGCGGCGGTCAGCCCCTCACAGGCAAAGCGACGTAGGACTACGTCGCTAGCCTGTGAGGCTCCCGCGCGGTCACGGACCCCCCCGCGTGTGTGCTCGGCGCTCGCGATCGTTCGTTACACCGGAAGAAAGGCAGGCGGCTAATGTAAACAAAGCCGCCTGTAATTCTTCCCTGTGTAAGAATGGTGATCACACGGTTCTACTATTCTCTGTTCTTACACTAGTAGCCACAGTTAGAAACACGCCCCTAGAGACACACTTAACCCCTCCCTCTCCAATAAAGTTAACTCCTTCACTGCCAGTGTCATTTTTACAGTAACAGTGCATATGTATGCACTGATTACTGCAGTAATGTCACTGGTAACCCCAAAAATGTCAGTCAAGGGTCCGATCTGTCTGCCGCAATGTCGCAGTCCCGCAAAAAAAAATCGCAGATCGCCGCCATTACTCGTTAAAAAAAAAACAACAAAAATGACAAATATCTTTCCCTTAGTAAGTAAACGCAATAACTTTTTTGCGCAAACCAATCAAAATACGCTTTCTGCGTTTTTTTTTTTACCAAACATAGGTAGCATAAAACAAATTGGCCTAAAATGTTAAAAATCTTTGATTTTTACATTTTTTTTTTTGGAATTTCATATAAAAAAATGTGAAAAATATTGTTATTTTTTCAAAATTGACGCTCTTTTTTTGTTTATAGCGCATGATCAAAAAATTGCACAGGTGATCAAATACCACCAAAAGAAAACGGAAAATTTATATCAATACTTACCGTAATTTTCCTTTCATGATGGACTCCATGGCAGCACACGTATGGGTAGGCTCCGCCTCCTCTCCTACCCTATAGGACCCCACTCCCATAAATTTTTGCTCCGAGCCAGGAGCTGTGTTCCATATATAGACTATTCCAGCAGATGGGAGGGAACTCCTGCTGCCATGGAGTCCATCAGGAAAGGAAAATTACGGTAAGTATTGATATAAATTTTCCGTTTTCCTGACAGACTCCATGGCAGCACACGTATGGGAAATAACTAGCCATACACACCCGGGTGGGCAACTGCTGGTCAAACAGAAAAGGTTTAATTTGCACCGTCAACAGACAATATCTTTAAACCAAAATCAACTGAGGATAAAGAAGCAGGTTCAACACAATAGTGTGACATGAAAGAGTTAATTGAGGACCATGAGGCCGCTCTGCAAATGACATCTGGTGCAACGTGAAGGGAAGCCGCCCAAGACGTAGAAATCCCTCTGGTGGAATGAGCCGTCACCACTTCCGGAGTCCCTTGGCTCTATATGCCCACTGGATGGTCTGAACTATCCAACTAGAAATAGTTCTGGAAGAAGCCCTCTTGCCTCTGTTCTTTCCATAAAGAGAACAAATAGATAGTCTGACTTGCGAAAAGAAGCTGTGAACTTCAAGTATGATTGTAGGACTTCGCCCACATCTAACGGATGGGTACTCTGGTCATCTTGAGACTTGAATGTAGGTAAAACAATTTCTTGGTTGACATGGAAAACTGAGTTTACCTTCGGATTGGACCCTAGCATAGGGACCAGGACGACCCGATCAGGAAAAAATGTCAGAAATGGTTCTTTGCAACCCAAGTCACTAATTTCAGAGACACGTTTAGCCGATGTGATGGCTATTAAAAAGGCCGTCTTCATAGACAGATTCTTAAGGAAGAAGGAATCTCCATGTTCCAAAACTGTTGCTGAGAGGAACTCAAGGACTAGTGGAAGGTCCCATTTGGGGAACCTGGGTTTCCTGGGAGGTCTCATTCTTGACGCACCTCTGAAAAACTGCCAGACCAAAGGGTGTTTTGCCCATGAGGTCCCCGTGAAGGCAGAGATTGCTGAGATCTGGACTCTAAGAGAGCCAACAGCCAGAGATAGATCTAAGCCTGTCTGGAGGAACCCCAGAATGTGATGGATCTTAGGATTAGTGATGGAATCAGACTCATTAGACATGTAATCCTCAAACTTAGACCAGATCCGCTCGTAGACTTTGTTGGTGCCCGGTCTCCTGGCACTCATCATTGTGGCACTTGGGCAGCCAAGAGCTTCTAGTTTTTCCCTCTCAAGGACCATGCCATGAGATGTAACTGCGCTGGGCATGGATGCAGCACTGGACCCTTAAATAGAAGGTCTGGCCTGAATGGCAGGGGAACAGGATCCCGAAAGCTCAGTTGGAACAATAGGGGAAACCAGGGCCTCCTTGGCCAAAACGGAAGAATTGCTATGACTTCTACCCTCTCTCTCTCTCCTGAGTCTCTGCAGGAACTTGAATATCACTGGGACCGGGGGAAAAGCATATGCTTTGTGGAACTTCCAGTGGTCCGTCAGAGCATCTACCCCGTAGGCTTGGGGATAACGCCATCTCAAGTAGAATTTCGTCAGTTTGGCATTGTTTGGAGAGGCAAACAGGTCTACCTCCGGAAGAATCCCCAGAGAGATGACCCACTTGAAGGTTTCTGGATGAAGAGACCATTCGTTGTTGTCTAGATTGGTTCTTGACAGAAAATCTGCCTGAACGTTCTGGACTCCTGGAAGATAAGCAGCTGATAGATTGGAAAGATTCCGTTGGGCCCATGCCATGATCGGTTTCACTTCTTCCAGAAGGGAGGAACTGCGGGTGCCCCCTTGTCTCTTGATATATGCGACTGCCATCGTATTGTCTAGCCGTAGGAGGACCGAGGACCCTTTCACCAAGTGACGGAAAGCCTGGATGGCACGAAAAGCTGCCCAAAGCTCCAGGACATTTGAGACCAACCCGAGGGTGGGAAAGTCCCACCTGCCCTGGGCCACCTCTGACAGGCAGTGCGCGCCCCAGCCCGTCCGGCTGGCATCCGATGTTACAACGATCCAAGGAACGGGAGCGATCGAATGACAATTCAGGAGGTTTTCCCGTTGCAGCCACCAAAACAGACTCGCCCTCATCGAGGATGTTATCCGCACAGGAGTGTCTGGATTCCCGGAGCTCCATTGACGGAGGAATCCGATTTGAAAAGGCCTCATCCTCCACTGTGCCCATTTGACCATGGGGGCCGTGGAGACCATAGTCCCTATTATTTTTAGACATTGTGAGGCCCGAAGATAAGGGATTGACCTTGCCGGTTGTATTCTGCTGCGGATCACCGGAATCTTCTCCACTGGAAGAGAGATGGTGCCTCTGGAGGTGTTGAAGAGTGCCCCCAGGAAGATCAAGGATTTTGTCGGATCCAGATGGCTTTTTTCCAGGTTCAAGAGCCACCCGAATTCTTGAAGGGTGGAAATTACCTGAGACCTGTGTTGTAGAATCTGTGCTTGGTCTTGAGAAAGAAGAAGCAGATCGTCTAAGTAGTGAAACAGTCGGATCCCTTTCGATCTGATCAGGGCTACAATAGCCAGTAAGATCTTTGAAAAGACTCGAGGTGAGGTGGTAAGCCCGAAAGGGAGACAGGTAAACTGGAGATGCACTTGACCCACGGCAAAGTGAAGAAATCTTTGTAGTTCTGCTGCCACTGGGACATGGAAATAGGCATCTTTTAAATCTATGGAGATCATCCAATCTTCTGGTTGCACCACTTGGCGGATAGTGAAGAGTGTCTCCATCCTGAACCTCTCTTTCCTTATGAAGGAGTTTAGATGAGTCAGGTCTATGACCGGCCTCCAGGAACCGCTTTTCTTTAGCACCATGAATAGAGGTGAATAAAGGCCTTGAAATCTTTCTTCGGCCGGGACTGGGATGACAGCACCTTGACAGATCAGGGAATCTACGTATGACAGAAGAATTGACTTCTTTTCTTCCACGCGAGGTAGAGCCGTAGGAATAAACCACAGAATTGGAGTTTCTTCGAAAAACCAAACGTGACCATGAGACACGGTCTTGACGGTCCACTGGTCTGTAATCGAGGCTGCCCAAACGTGCACAAACTGACGTAGACGAGCGCCTACTCGCAACGCTTGAGCAGGCCTGATATCAAAAAGACTTTGTGGTCTGCCGACCACCTGAAGGTGTCCCCTTGTTGAACTTCTGACCTGTAGGTTGAGATCTTTTCCAATTCTTCCTGAACTCACGCCCAGGCCTGTAAGAGCGGGCTTCTCTGGATCGATCCGAACTTGGTTTGTGCTGAAATCTTCTGCGGTCAAGCAAACAGCGATCTTGAGGGAGGAAACCTGATTTACCACCAGTGGCACGGGTAATGGCACTGTCCAGTTTATTGCCAAAAAGGGACGCACCCTCAAACGGAATCCTGCACCAGGCTTGTTTGGAAGCAGGGTCGGCCAGCCAGGGACGTAACTACAAAGCACGTTTGGCCGTGACAGAAGAGAGCATGACCCGCGCAACCAGGCGAATGATATCAATGGAAGCCTCTCCCAAAAAGGCCGTTGCCAACTTTAGTTCATGCACAGCCGAGTTTCTGGCTGCTTCCTCTGAGACACTTTGCAGTGTGGTCTCCACGTTATCTACCCAAGCCTCCATAGCTTTGGATGTGGCTGCTAGGGCCAGGGCTGGCTTGCAGGTCATACCAGCTAACAGATTTTTTTGAGATCTGTATCAATTCGTCTATCCAGACCATCTTTAAATGAGACGGAATCTTCCAAAGGCAGGGTAACGTGTTTGACTAGCCTCATTAAGGCTGCGTCTATTGTAGGTGCCGAATCAAGATGCTTCACTTTTTCGGTCTTAAAAGGATATAACCTAGAAAACTTGGACGATAAGGAATTCTTTCTTTCAACTCCTTGCCATTCGTCTGTAATGATTTCCCCCAGCTCACTCAGAAAAGGGAAATTATCCCGTTCTTTCTTGAGGTGTTTAAAGTATTTCCTCTGTTTTGCTGGGGAATCTGCTGGCTCTTCCCATTTTAACGCCTCTTTTACCGCTCTCACTAGCGGAGAGATCATGGCAAAATCAAAGCCTGAACTTTGGTCTTCTAGGTCATCCTCACTTTCAGAGGAATCTTCCGAGAAGCGACTCGGCTGGGAAGTGCCTGGCTCTAAGTCTTCCCTCTGAGGGGAAACTGGTGTATCAGCTGCATGACCAGACAGCCGGCTGGGATCCCAATCCCTTAGGGATTCTTGCACGATCCGCCTGACCAGGGTTTCCACTGGTTGATCTGGGACCTGTTTTTCCTTGATTGCCCGAGAATAGCAGGCATCACACAAGAATCTATCCTCAGGGACTACAGCCCTACAGCCCCAGCAAGATTTGCGTGCGGGGCGGTCAGTATGGCGGGAAGACCGGCTTGGATAATCTTCATGGCGCCTAGACCTAGACCTGGATCTACGGTGCCTGGATTTGGATGATGCATGATGATGGCCTGAAGGTGATCTATCCTTTGATCCTGATGCAGGATGTTGGTCAGACCTAAATGGGCTGAAAAACAAAGGAAAGAAAGCTCAGGCTACAGTAAGCCAGCTGGCAGACAAGCGAGAGTTTAAAGCGGAGTTCCGGGCACAAAAAAGATTTTTTTTTTTTTGTGCCCCTCCGCTAGGTATGCCTCACCTGAAAAGGAATTGGATAGTTATTTTTTTTTTTTTTGTTTACTCACCTTTTTATTGAAGATCGTAAATACTCACCTATGACAGCTTCCTCCTCCAGCGCCGAGGCTCACCCCGTCACTTCCTGCCTCGCGATGATTCCTGGGAGCTAAACGTCATAGCTCCCAGGAATCAATGCGCCGCACCGGCCCCGCTCGTCATTTCCGGGCGATGCCGCATTCCCCTGCTAAACAGCTTCTGGGCATGCCCAGAAGCTGTTTAGGAATGCGGCGCCGCACCGGAAGTGACGAGAGGGGCCGGTGCAGTGCATTCTGGGACACGAAGACGCGGAAGAAGACAGAGAAGAGGACCGCGCCGGCTTCAGCTGCCCACAACCGAGATGGAAACGCTGTGGAAGAAAATTTCTAAGTAAGTATTTCTTCTAAAAGGTAAGTGCGAACCGGGACAGATCAGAGGCTAGCCATTGTGGAATGTGCTAGCCCTGACTGTCCCGGGGGTATGTTCAGAAAAAAATTGTTTCTCTGCCCGGAACTCCGCTTTAAAGCTAAAAACTCAGCTGTTGCGCAGGGACTGGCCACCGGGGGGCGGTGAGGCATCCATTGCAAATCACAGCGACATAACCTGCAATAGGAAGGATGTAAGAACTCAATCTTACCTTCCAATAGCCGCCCTTCCCCCTCCCCCATTCAAGCAGGACTGACCCAGCATAGGACTTACCAAACACAGGCAGAGACACAGCGTGGGGAGGCTGCCGCAAAAGCCCACAGACATCCCAAGAATGACAGCTCCATCAGCTGTTTAAATTTACCGGGAGCCGTAAGGCCACGCCCCCCGACGCCGCCGCGTCATGGAGGACCGGAAGTGGCGTGCGCTCATGCGCAGACCACTTGGAAACCAAGCCTCACAATGAACACCCAATTGGGAATCAGGAGGCAGGGGGAGGAGCCGAGAGCGACGGTCTGGAACGCAGGAGCGCTCCAGCCGCCATACTAACCAGGAAGCAAACGATACAAAATATAAAAGTAAGCAATACGTTACCACCGACACTGACAGAAGGACCTGGAACGCTCCTCAACCGGAGACTGGGGTGTGCATCAGGGCATAAGGGCCTCCCGCTAGTAGCAAGGACGTTTGGCCAAGCGATGCAGCCCACCTCTCATTCAGGATTTACGGCATCTTCCGGCATCATTTCAAATTGCCCGGGTCCACCCAGTAGTACTGAGATTGCTGGACTAAGGTAGAAAGGCATCATCCAGGAAAGCCACACGCCACCAGGTATGTAAGAAAACGCATCCTATAAGGTAAGACTTCTCTTGCGGAAGGAGGACAAAAAAGGAACACGGCTCCTGGCTCGGAGCAAAAATTTATGGGAGTGGGGTCCTATAGGGTAGGAGAGGAGGCGGAGCCTACCCATACGTGTGCTGCCATGGAGTCTGTCAGGAAAGCTCTGTTTATGGGGAAAAAAGGACATCAAATTCGTTTAGGTACAGCGTCGCACGACCGCGCAATTGTCCGTTAAAATCACGCAGTGCCGAATCGCAAAATAGGCCCTGGTCAGGAAGGGGGTAAAATCTTCCAGGGCTTAAGTGGTTAAAGCAGGGTTCGGTTATAAATTAATATCCCAAGCTTTGAACATCTTGTGGAGCACTGATCAATCCATCATACGAAAATGGAAAGAGTATGGTACAACTGCAAACCTACCAAGACATGGCCGTCCACCTAAATTGACAGGACGTACAAGGAAAGCAATAATCAGAGAAGCCGCCAAGATGCCTATGGTAACTCTGGAGGAGATGCAGAGATCCACAGCTCAGGTGGGAGAATCTGTCCACAGGACAACTATTAGTCACGCACAGGGCCGGACTTAGGTGTTCAGGCGCCCTGTGCGAGCTAATCCTGTGGCGCCCCCCCCCCCCCCCATCCTCACCTCTCGCCCCCACTAAACATGGCTGTATCTATTGAAAAACTATTTAAGAGTATACATATCATATACTACTACTATAATAAATAACAATTAAATATTCATAACCTCTACAATGTGCAAAAAATGAATCAACATAGCGTGATTCCATAAAATACATAGGCTTTTATTTAGGTCTGGTGAGTCAGTTTGGGGTGATTGGTGGCCCCCCTTACATCAGAGACTCCCCACAGAGCCCCCCTTACATCAGAAACCCCCCACAGAGCCCTCCCTTACATCAGAGACCCCCCACAGAGCCCTCCTTACATCACAGGCCCCCCCACAGAGCCCCCCTTACATTAGAGACCCCCACAAAGCCCCCCTTACATCAGAGACCCCCCACAGAGCCCCCCTTACATCAGAGACCCCCCCCCCCCCCCCCACAGAGCCCCCTTTACATCAGAGACCCCCACAGACCCCCCTTTACATCAGAGACCCCCACAGACCCACTTACATAATAACCCCCCTCAGAGCCCCCCTTACATCAGAGCCCCCCCTTACATCAGAGACCCCCCCCCACAGACCCCCCTTACTTTAGAGACCCTCAGAGCCCCCCTTACATCAGAGACCCCCACAGAGCTCCCCTTACATCAGAGACCCCCACAGAGTCCCCCTTTACATCAGAGACCCCCACAGAGCCCCCTTTACATCAGAGACCCCCCCACAGACCCCCCCTTTACATCAGAGACCCCCACAGACCCCCTTACATCAGAAACTCCCCCCACAGAGCCCCCCTTACATCAGAGACCCCCACAGAGTCCCCCTTTACATCAGAGACCCCCCACAGAGCCCCCTTTACATCAGAGACCCCCCACAGATCCCCCCTTTACATCAGAGACCCCCACAGACCCCCTTACATCAGAAACTCCCCCCACAGAGCCCCCCTTACACCAGAGACCCTACACAGAGCCCCCCTTACATTAGAGACTCCCACAGAGTCCCCCTTTACATCAGAGACCCCCCACAGAGCCCCCCTTTACATCAGAGACCCCCTCAGACCCCCTTACATCAGAAACTCCCCCACAGAGCCCCCCCTTACATCAGAGACCCTACACAGAGCCCCCCTTACATCAGAGACCCGACCCACAGAGCCCCCTTACTTTAGAGACCCTCAGAACCCCCTTACATCAGAGACCCCCACAAAGCTCCCCTTACATCAGAGACCCCCCACAGAGCCCCCTTACATCAGAGACCCTCAGAGCCCCCCTTACATCAGAGACCCCCACAGAGCCCCCTTTACATCATAAACTCCCCCCACAGAGCCCCCTTACATCAGAGCCCCCCTTACATCAGAGACCCTCACAGAGCCCCCCTTACATCAGAGACCCCCCCACAGAGCCCCCTTACATTAGAGACCCTCAGAACCCCCTTACATCAGAGACCCCCACAGAGCTCCCCTTATATCAGAGACCCCCCACAGAGCTCCCCTTACATCAGAGACCCCCCCAGAGTCTCCCTTACATCAGAGACCCCCACAGAGCCCCCCTTACATCAGAGACCCCCCACAGAGCCCCCTTTACATCAGAGACCCCTCACAGAGCCCCCCTTACATCAGAGACCCTCACAGAGCCCCCCTTACATCAGAGACCCCCCCACAGAATCTTCCCTACCTCAGAGACCCTCAGAGCCCCTCCTTACATCAGAGACCCCCCACAGAGCCCCCTTTACCTCATCAGCCCCCCCCCACAGACTCCCCTTACATCAGAGACCCTCACAGAGTCCCCCTTACATCAGAGAGCCCCCCCTTATATCAGAGACCCCCCACAGAGCCCCCCTTACATCATGGACCCCCCCCCCACAGACTCCCCTTACATCAGAGACACCCACAGAGTCCCCCTTACATCAGAGACCCCCCACAGAGCCCCCTTTACATCAGACTCCCCCACACGGACCCCCCTTACATCAGAGACCCCCCCACAGACCCCCCTTAAATCAGAGCCCACCACAGACCCCCCTTACATCAGAGACCCCCTTACTTTTATTACATACTGGGGCAGGAGAGAGCTTACTTACCTCAGGATGAAGGCTCACGCTGTCTGCAGCTTTTCTTCTGTGTTAAAATTCCCGCCCACACACCCCCGGAGAGTGTGGGTGGGGAAGACCCAGGAGGAGAGGGGAGGGAGGAGGACAATCTCGCTCTCTCTCCTCTAACATACAGCTCAGCCCTGCAGACAGTCCGGACTCAGAATGGAGACAGTTACAGCCGTGGCCTGTGTTAACCCTGTCCAGGCCACGGTCGCCGCTTACCTCCCGCTGTGCGTCCTCATCATTTGCGAGCTGTGACGGCCGCATGGCGCCCTGTGCGGCCGCACAGCTCGCACACCCTAAAGGCCAGCCCTGGTCATGCACTCCACAAATCTGGCCTTTATGGAAGAGTGGCAGGAAGAAAGCAAAAAGAAGCCCTGTTTGCAGTTTGCGAGAAGACATCGGGGGACACAGCAAACATGTAGGTATGGTCAGAGGAGACCAAAATTGAACTTTTTGGCCTAAAAGCAAAACACTATGGGTTTGATTTATTAAAGGCAAATCCGCTGTGCACTGGAAGTGCAGTTGCTATAGATGTGAGGGGAAGCTTTGCTGATTTCTATCATCTAATCATGTGCAAGCAAAAAATGCAGTTTTTTATTTTCCTTGCATTTCCCCCTCACATATACAGTGACTGCACTTTCAAGTGCACTTGTAGTGCACAGTAGATTTTCCTTTAGTATTTAACCCCCTATGTGTGGCAGAAAACTAACATTGTACATCACCCCGGACACACCATGCCCACAGTGAAACTTGGTGGTGGTGGTAGTATCATGCTGTGGAGATGCTTTTTTTCAGCAGGGACTCTAAAAGCTGAAGCTGGTCAGAGTTGATGGGAAGATGGGTGGAGCCAAATACAGGGCAATCTTGGAAGAAAACCTGTTAGAGTCTGCAAAAGACTTGAGACTGGAGCGAAGGTTCACCTTCCAGCAGGACAATGACCCTAAACATACAGCCACTCCTAGATGTGCAAAGCTGGTAGAGACATACCCCAAAAGACTTGCAGCTGTAATTGCAGCGAAAAGTGGTTCTACAAAGTATTGTCTCAGGGGGGCTGAATACAAATGCACACCACAGTTTTAAAATATTTTTTTTTAAAAAAAATTGAAAACCATTTATCATTTTCCTTCCACTCCACAATTATGTGCCACTTTGTGTTGGTCTATCACATAAAATCCCAATAAAATTAATGTATGCTTTTGGTTGTAATGTGACGAAATGTGGAAAATTTCAAAGGGTATGAATACTTTTTCAAGGCACTGTATTTCATCATACCAGGTTCATTATACTATTTCATCATACCATATTTCATTATACCATACTGCATCGTACTATCAAACCAGTCACAAACAAGTATATACAGTGCATCCGGAAGGTATTCACTATGCTTCACTATTTCCACATTACGTTATATTACAGCCCTATTTCAAAATGGATTAATTTCACTATTTTCCTCAAAATTCTACAAACAATACCCCCTTAATGGCAACGTGAAAGAAGTTTATATGAAATCTTTGCAAATTTATTAAAAATAAAAAACAAAAAAATCCCATGTACATAAGTATTCACAGCCTTTGATCAATACTTTGTTAAAGCACCTTTGGCACCAATTACAGCCTCAAGTCTTTTTGAATATGATTCTACAAGCTTGGCACACCTATTTTTGGGCAGTTTCTCCCATTCTTCTTTGCAGGACCTCTCAAGCTCCATCAGGTTGGATGGGGGGTGTTGAGGCACAGCCATTTTCAGATCTTTCCAGAGATGTTCAATCGGGTTCAAGTCTGGGCTCTGGCTGGGCAACTCAAGGACATTCACAGAGCTGTCCTGTAGCAACTCTTTTGTCATCTTGGCTGTGTGCTTAAGGTCATTGTCCTTTTTGAAAATGAAC
This sequence comes from Pelophylax lessonae, assembly GCF_965119305.1. Taxonomy (NCBI): domain Eukaryota; kingdom Metazoa; phylum Chordata; class Amphibia; order Anura; family Ranidae; genus Pelophylax; species Pelophylax lessonae. The sequence goes on along the minus strand of NC_138768.1, from coordinate 313,014,151 downwards.
CTTTGCCCAAGTCTGAGGACCAGAGCACTCTGGAGCAGGTTTTCCTTAACCACATCCATACCGGCGTATTGTAATATGATGCCGGCAGGATGGCTTTACCGTTCCGGGCGGCCGTCATATGACGTCTGCCCGTTCTAGCTGCTACTGCACACCCCCGGGGGCGCGCAGCGCAGCGATCAGGGATGAGGCTCGTCCCTCGGACATAGCCCATCCCTGATCAAGGTAAACAGCCAATAGAAATTGGCTGTTTACCATGTGATCGGCTGTGTCAATCACAGCCGATCACATGAGCAGCTCCAGCGCGAGCCGCTCGTTCTCTCTGCAATGCGCGCCCCCGGGGGCGCGCAGAGCAGCGATCGGGGACAAGGCTCGTCCCTCGGACAGAGCCAATCCCCGATCTAGGTAAAGAGCCAATGAAATTGGCTTTTTACCACGTGACCGGCTTTGTCCAATCACAGCCGGTCACAAATGTCAACGGAGAACAGGTAACTAGCTGTCACCGTGTTCTCCTCCTCACACACTGATCCTGTGTGAGGAGGAGATTGTGGTAACAGCTAGTTACCAATTACAGTGCACCCCAAACACACTGATTGCCCCCCCAGTAAAGAGCACCTGTCACTAGCCCATGAAAGTACCTGTCACTAGCCCATCAAAGTACCCGAGTACCTGTCACCAGCCCATCAGGTACTCTGATGACAGGTACTCGGGTACTCTGATGGGCTGGTGACAGGTACTCGGGTACTCTGATGGGCTGGTGACGGGTACTCGGGTACTCTGATGGGCTGGTGACGGGTACTCTGGATGGCTGGTGACGGGTACTCGGGTACTCTGATGACGGGTACTCGGGTACTCTGATGACGGGTACTCGGATACTCTGATGACGAGTACTCGGATACTCTGATGACGGGTACTCGGATACTCTGATGACGGGTACTCGGGTACTCTGATGACGGGTACTTGTGTACTCTGATGACGGGTACTCGGGTACTCTGATGACGGGTACTCGGGTACTTTGAGTACCTGTCACCGGAGTACCCATCATCAGAGTACCCAAGTACCCGTCATCAGAGTACCCGAGTACCTGTCACCTACCCAGCAAAGTACCCGAGTACCTGTCACCCTTCATACAGCCACCATGTCCAAGTCCAAAAAGGTTTATAAATGTCCTCCGTTTAAACCTAAATACCGGTGTTATGGCAGCAAATAGCTGCCATAACCCTGGTATTTTTTTAAACGGTGGACGCTTGGCTTTCCGATCAGGGTGGTCCCAGCAGCGGATTCGCCGTGGGATCACCCTTCCGGGATGGCGGAAGAGGTGCCCCCCCCTCCCGCCGCGTTCCGGTCCTTTTCCCCGCTTACCTGACCCGCCAGCAGTGAGGAAAACGATCTGGTCCCGGATCCTCACAGACAGGATGTCGAGTGAGGGCAAGCATGCCCTCACTCGACTCTATGGTCATGGAGGACTGGAGCTACGGCAAACGTTGTTGCCTAGCAACCGGTTTAAAGGTCCCTTTTTTTTCATTTTATATAATTTTTTTTATTTTTTTTTTTTTTTTTTTATTATTTTCTATCTTTTAGTGTACTTGTGAGATCTGAGGACTTTTTGACCCCAGATCTCACAAAAAAGAGGTCTTGTCGTGCCTATTTCTATTACAAGGAATGTTTACATTCCTTGTAATAGAAATAAAAATGATCAATTTATTTTTTTAAAAACGGTGTAAAAATAAAAAATAATAAATCAAATAAATAGTAAAAATTAAAAAAAAATTAAAGCGCCCTGTCCCCGTGAGCTCGCGCGCAGAAGCGAACGCATACGGAAACCCTGCCCACATATGTAAACGGTGTTCAAACCACACATGTGAGGTATCGCCGCGATCGTTAGAGCAAGAGCAATAATTTGAGCCTTAGACCTCTTCTGTAACTCTAAGATGGCAACCTGTAGAAATTTTTAAATTGTTGCCTATGGGGATTTTTAAGTACCAAAGTTTGTCGCCATTCCGTGAGAGTGTGCAATTTTGAAGCATGACATGTTGTGTATCTATTTACTCAGCGTATCATTATCTTTCACATTATGGAAAAAAATTGGGCTAACTTTACTGGTTTCTTATTTTTTCATTAAAAAAAGTGATTTTTTCCCAAAAAAATTGCGTTTGGAAGACCGCTGCGCAAATACGGTGTGATAAAAAATATTGCAATAATCTCCATTTTATTCTCTAGTGTCTCTGCTAAAAAAAAATATATATATATAATGTTTGGGCGTTCTAAGTAGTTTTCTAGCAAAAACAACTGATTTTAGCTTGTAAACACCAAATGTCAAAAATAGGCCTAGGCAAGTGGCTAGGATGCATGATGGTGCTCCTTGAATGTTGGGCCCCTCTATATGGCTAGGCTGTGAAAAAGTTTCACACATGTGGTATTGCCATACTCAGACACATACACATGCTATGTGTTAGAAATGGCTTATAAATTGACATCTTTATGGGAAAAAAAGGAAAAAAAATTTTTTTCTTCATTTTCCTAAGAATTGTGGGAAAAAATTATAACTTCAAAAAACTCACCATGCCTCTTACTAAATACCTTGGACTGTCTACTTTACAAAAAGGGGTCATTTGGGGGGTATTTGTACTGTCCTGACATTTCAGGGCCTCAAGAAAGGAGATAGGCTGTCAGTACATCTGGTGTGATCAATTTTCAGCAATTGGTACCATAGCTTCTAGACTAAATAACTTTCACACAGACTAAATAATATACACTAATTTGGGTTAATTTTACCAGAGATATGTAGCAGTATAAATTTTGGCCCAAATGTATGAAGAAAAATTAATTTTTTGCAAAATTTTATAATAGAAACTTAAAAAAAGTGTTTTTTTTTCAAAATTTTTGCTCTTTTTTTGCTTATATCACGAAAAAAAAAAAAAAAAAACCCCAGTTGTGATCAAATACCACCAAAAGAAAGCTCTATTTGTGTGAAAAAAATGATAAAAATGTTGTTTGGTTACAGTGTAGCATGACTGAGCAATTGTCATTCAAAGTGTGAGAGTGCTGAAAGCTGAAAATTGGTCTGGGAAGGAAGGGGGTCTAACTGCTCTGTATGGAAGTGGTTAAGGATGTCTCTGTACATTGCTGCATTCATCTTTCCCCCAATCCTGACTAGTCTCCCAGTTCCTGCCATTGAAAAACATCCCCACAGCATGATGCTGCCAACACCATGCTTCACTGTAGGGATGGTATTGGCCAGCTGATGAGCAGTGCCTGGTTTCCTCCAGACATGACGCTTGCAATTCAGGAAAAAGAGTTCAGTCTTTGTTTCATCAGAACAGAGAATTTTTTTTTTTCATGTTTGGAGTCCTTCAGGTGCTTTTTGGCAAACTCCGGACGGGCTTTCATGTACTTTTTTATGAGGAGTAGCTGCCGTCCGGCCACTCTACCATACAGGCCTGATTGGTGGAGTGCTGCAGAGATGGTTGTTCTGCTGGAAGGTTATCTCTCCACAGAGAAATGCTGGAGCTCTGTCAGAGTTACCATCGGGTTCTTGATCATCTCCCTGACTAAGGCCCTTTTCCCCGATCGCTCAGTTTGGCCAGGCGGCCCGCTCTAGGAAGAGTCCTGGTGATTCCAAACTTCTTCCATTTACAGATGATGGAGGCCACTGTGCTCATTGGGACCTTCAATGCTGCAGACATTTTTCTGTACCCTTCCCCAGATCTGTGCCTTGATTCAATCCTGTTTCGGAGGTCTACAGACAATTCCTTGGACTTCATGGCTTGGTTTGTGCTATGGCATGCAGTGTTAACTGTAGGACCCTATATAGACAGGTGTGTGCCTTTCCAAATGATTTCCAATCAACTGAATTTACCACAGTTGGACTCCAATCAAGTTGTAGAAACAGCTCAAGCATAATCAGTGGAAACAGGATGCACCTCAGCTTAATGTTGTGTCATGGCAAAGGCTGTGAATACTTATGTACATGCGATTATTATTGTTTTTTATTTTTATAAAATAACAAAGATTTCAAACAAACTTTGTTCACATTGTCATTATGGGATATTGTTTGTAGAATTTTGAGGAAAATAATGAATTTTATCCATTTTGGAATAAGGCTGTAACATAAATTGTGGAAAAAATGAAGCACTGTGAATACTTTCTGGATCCACTGTAGGTGCTTGGCAACTGGACTAAGCTTTATGGTGTCTGATCTGCTGAGTGTTCCAATCAGTACTGTACATTTATGAAGAAAGATCTACACAGGCACAACAAATGCAGTTACCCTACAGGTAACAAGGCTGTCATGGTAAATTTCAAACTGCAGTAACATCTTTTCACAGCTTAGATATACTTCCCAGATTTGATCAGAAGGTGGCAGTATTAGCTTGGTATATAAAATTGACTGTCTACAATCAGTAGGGAGATGTTTTCTTTTTTTTATGGCTTTGCATAGTTTAGCTTGTTCATCTGAAAATAAGTCAGTATATATATGACTTTCACTTTCACTATATGAGTTTCACTTTTACTTCACGAGCCAAACCTTACTTTATATATATATATATATATATATATATATATATACAGTGGGTACGGAAAGTATTCAGACCCCCTTACATTTTTCACTCTTTGTTATATTGCAGCCATTTGCTAAAATCATTTAAGTTCATTCTTCTTCCTCATGAATGTACACATAGCACCCCATACTGACAGAAAAACACAGAATTGTTGACATTGTTGCAGAATTATTAAAAAAGAAAAACTGAAATATCACATGGTCCTAAGTATTCAGACCCTTTGCTCAGTATTTAGTAGAAGCTCCCTTTTGATCTAATACAGCCAGGAGTCTTTTTGGGAAAGATGCAACAAGTCTTTCACACCTGGATTTGGGGATCCTCTGCCATTCCTCCTTGCAGATCCTCTCCAGTTCTGTCAGGTTGGATGGTAAACGTTGGTGGACAGCCATTTTTAGGTCTCTCCAGAGATGCTCAATTGGGTTTAAGTCAGGGCTCTGGCTGGGCCATTCAAGAACAGTCACGGAGTTGTTGTGAAGCCACTCCTTCGTTATTTTAGCTGTGTGCTTAGGGTCATTGTCTTGTTGGAAGGTAAACCTTCGGCCCAGTCTGAGGTCCAGAGCACTCTGGAGAAGGTTTTTGTCCAGGATATCCCTGTACTTGGCCGCATTCATCTTTCCCTCGATTGCAACCAGTCGTCCTGTCCCTGCAGCTGAAAAACACCCCCACAGCATGATGCTGCCACCACCATGCTTCACTGTTGGGACTGTATTGGACAGGTGATGAGCAGTGCCTGATTTTCTCCACACATACCGCTTAGAATTAAGGCCAAAAAGTTCTATTTTGGTCTCCTCAGACCAGAGAATCTTATTTCTCACCATCTTGGAGTCCTTCAGGTGTTTTTTTAGCAAACTCCATGCGGGCTTTCATGTGTCTTACACTGAGGAGAGGCTTCCGTCGGGCCACTCTGCCATAAAGCACCGACTGGTGGAGGGCTGCAGTGATGGTTGACTTTCTACAACTTTCTCCCATCTCCTGACTGCATCTCTGGAGCTCAGCCACAGTGATCTTTGGGTTCTTCTTTACCTCTCTCACCAAGGCTCTTCTCCCCCGATAGCTCAGTTTGGCCGGACGGCCAGCTCTAGGAAGGGTTCTGGTCGTCCCAAACGTCTTCCATTTGAGGATTATGGAGGCCACTGTGCTCTTAGGAACCTTAAGTGCAGCAGAAATCTTTTTGTAACCTTGGCCAGATCTGTGCCTTGCCACAATTCTGTCTCTGAGCTCTTCAGGCAGTTCCTTTGACCTCATGATTCTCATTTGCTCTGACATGCATTGTGATCTGGAAGGTCTTATATAGACAGGTGTGTGGCTTTCCTAATCAAGTCCAATCAGTATAATCAAACACAGCTGGACTCAAATGAAGGTGTAGAACTATCTCAAGGATGATCAGAAGAAATGGAAAACACCTGAGTTAAATATATGAGTGTCACAGCAAAGGGTCTGAATACTTTCCGTACCCACTGTGTATATATATATATATATATATATATATATATATATATATATATATATTCATAAATATTAGAAAAGGCACTTTTACATTTAAATACCCAAAAATTATTACGTGGGGGATTTTTAGTTCCTTTTGAGTTACCTCACCATAAGGAATTTGTGGCTGTCCATAAGCACTACTTAAAAGTCATGGTTTTCACACAACACACAGAAGATGGCCAACTAGCCTGAAACAACCCTATGCAACTAGGAATAAATACCCCCTAGAATACTAGGCTGTATCTATAATGGTAGCCAACCAGTTTTATCCCATAAATCACATTCAGTTGTTGGAGCAAAGTTTCATTCTACCAAAACTGCCATTTCAAATTTGTTTAACATGGCTTATACTGTCTTGTATTCTCTTACCAATAATGCACTTTTAAGACGCACTTTTAAACTGACTCTCTGATGCATTTGATTTTAAAATGTTTTAAACAGTGGCGTAACTACAGGGGTTGCAATTGCAACCGGGCACCATGCTCCAGGGGGCCTGTGCGGCTCCCCTGTGCACCTGGATAGGAGGGGCAGAGGGGGCAGCATGTAGAGAAATTACTGTCCTCCTTATTCCTCCTGTACCTGCAGGAGGAAAATGGAGGAGATTTGTTCCTCTGTATGCTGCCCCTGCCACTCCTATCCAGTTCACTTGTGTTCTGCTGCCTCTGGGCTCCTGTGTGCTCACCTGGTCCCCCCCACTGTGCTCCCTTCCCTCTCCTGCCGGCTGCTGCAGGGGATGTGTCACAATAGAGAACCAGGAAGGGGTTGGTAAATATGTAATTTACCAGCTCCTTCCTTTTCTGTATGGACAGAGTCATAGTCAGTGACATTGTAAAAAAATAAAGTTAAATGATAACAAATATTACAATTAAAATACCAAAAAATAAATACTACTGACACCAGTGGGTGAACTTCCAGGATCGCAACGGTCTCACTTGCAACCGGGCCCTGGCTTTCCACCACCGTGGGGAGGCCCAAAAGTGGCAGGAAGGGGGCTGCTGCCGGACCATAATAAAGGGCCCCACAACAGGAGTAAAGGGTCCAAGGATCAGTGGGAAGAGCCTTGGCCAGGGGTCTGGGGGGCCCTTCATGGTTTCTTGCATCGGGGCCCTGAAGGTTCTAGTTACGCCTCCGGTTTTAAATAAGGTGGAAAAAAAATGCAGCACTCAATTGGATCAAATATCAAATAAAACATATTATAAAAGTGGGGGGTTCTGTTTCGAATGCCACTTTATGCATTGACATACCTTCATAGACCCAGTCTGTCCAAATAGTATGGTCATGTGCTGACCTGGCACCATCCACAGGCAACCTAACTCCAACCTTCACCAAGACACAGAAGGTAAATCCAATTACATTTTTATTCTGATAATTGCAGTGTAACTGATGTTTCTCAGTCTTTTGAAGTGTAAGAAGAACATGACTTTTTCTGTGCATAACTAGCACTGATTGAGGGAACATGGATAAAGTGGTGAGGGTCTAGCTAGGACTAAACCAACTAGCACTAAACAGGGGAAGAGGGAGGAGATACCAAAATCACATTAGTAGACAAATTGCAATAGCATAAAACTACCACTAGATGGCATCATACTACAGAAAAATGATTACATCATGCAATTTAATACAAGACTTAAAAAAATGAAAAGTGGACCAGAACAAAGGGACTTGCCAATTCTGACTTATAAAGGAATATAGTAGTCCCTTAGCTGTCGTGCTAATCCTGTGTCTTCAGTACTTGCTAAAGCCGACCATAAAGGAAATTATTTCCTTCATTCAGGCTGTGAGCTAAGTGAAAGAACTTCAACAGATTCCTCAATCCACAAAAACGGCGTTTGCATGTAGTCAACTGATAACCAGCAAACATCAGCAAGACAAATTTAAAAAGTCCATAAATGGTGAATAGTCCATAGGTGAAATAAATCAATCTATCCAGAAAGTGCACTGTGCAGTGTAAACAGATAAAGGGGTCCATCACCAGCAACACAAGCCTCTTACCAGATATGCAGGACCATAACTTATAATGGTCAAACAAGCCCAGAAATCCTGCATAAACAGCTGATCATCCAGACAAGAGAGCGGCCATCAGTGGACAACAGGTCCCATTGAATGACTCGAAAATATTATAGAAAAATACTGTCATAGTGAGGCCCATCAAATGGTCAAAAGCTTTATTGTATAAAAAGATATATTTCCTGCTCACCCAAAGTTATATATATATGTGAAAAAGGTGCTGCAACTCATAAAAAGTTGAAATACTCAACTTTAAAAATCTGTGTATACAAAATAAGCGTGCAAACTAAAATGATTCAATTAATAGCTATATATACATACATATGTATATATATTGCAATGTAAAGAAAAGTCCACTAATCGTGCTCTTATGAAGGTGAAAAAAGTGATTCACAGTAACACCAGTGCTTCAGATAGTGCTTTCTCCAACACAAATCACTGCACGCCTCTTACCAGAAGAGATGAATCCCAAATTATAAGGATCGAATGCGCCTTTGTTGAAATAGACCAGCTTGAGTATTCCACTGCCAGGGCTCTGTGAAAAGGCAATCCTTCCTGGTAAGGGGTGGGCTTCTATCAGAAATTTCTCAGAATTGAGACTCTCTGTTCCCAGTCGATGCCTCTTATGGGGAAACGCGTCGGGTGGAGCCGAAGCTTGTGACGTCACCACACACCAGCCTGCAGACGAGGTCCGCAGCTGTATGTTTTTGTGCCTTCTATTCGTTTTTATTCATGTAAGTGCAACAATACCTTTTAATAAATGGTAATCATACTTACTGCACTAAGAAGTCTCCTCCTTTCTAACCCCCCCCCCCCCCATGCTGGAGAAACATCTATGGCAGGATGACCCAGGAAATCGGGAATATCTGAGCAAAATCTGATAGAAGCTGATCTCTTACCAGGAAGGATTGCCTTTTCATGAAGCCCTGGGAGTGGAATACTCCAGCTGGTCTATTTCAACATAGGTGTATTAGATCCTTATAATTTGGGATCCATCTCTTCTGGTTAGAGGCGTGCAGTGATTTGTGTTGGAGAAAGCACTATTTGAAGCCCTGGTGTTACTGTGCATCACTTTTTTCACCTTCATAAGAGCACTATTGGACTTTTCTTAACATTGTGAGTCATATTATTGTATGGACTTTTTTTTCATATACATAGCTATTAATTTATTAGTTTTAGGTTGCGTCCTTATTTTGTATACACAAAAGCTTTATTAAAGTAGTGGCAACAATTACCTTAGTACGGTTTGTGTACAGCATATATAGTAGCAATATAGGATCCAGCAAGCTGTAGGCTCATACCCTACCGCTGGGTAGCACCTAGGCATGCGTGACGTCACCTCCAGGCCACTCCTGACATATTTCCTCACCAATGACGTCATCGGGGGATAGGCCAAGTGACAGACATCACACACCAGGAATATTAAATCGTGACTGTGCCTGCTGGGCTCAGACTGCTAATCACTAACCTGTGAGTCAACACAGTGTGTATCCGCAAAATAATCAAAAGCTTAAATGATAGTCTAACATGCTCATATGAAAGAGCATTTGTACACCAAAAATAGTAAGCCGATAGTCTGCTGTATATATTGACATTATTAGTAAATTTCAAAATATACATAATAAAATGGACCAACGTATTCCTACCATTCATAAAAAATACAAAATTCATTATAGGATAAGAAAATTAGTTAAATACAAAGAATAAAAAATAAAAAATAAATATTAAAATAAAAAGGAGGAAAAAAGGACAAGATGCAATAATCATTAGAGACTGGCAATAGGAAATCTAATACCAAGTAAGAAGTATCCAAATGACCAAGGTAAAAAAAAAAAAAACATGCAATAAGCCATATTACCTGTTAGTAATAAAACAATGAATGTCCCACTCGACAATAAGGCCGAAGGGGACATACATTTGAGAGAATTGATTCACTGGGTCTCAAGATGCAATATTTCTCTTTTAGAGGAGCTGCCTCCCCAATGGGGTACAAAATGATTAATGGCCAAGAATGTGGTTCCACTGGGATTTCTACTGTGGAACCTATCATAATGTTTAGAGATACTGTAACCTGGAAAGCCAGTCTTAATATTAGTGATATGTTTTTTAGTTTGGTTTGAAATTTACGGATTGTCCTCCCGATATATTACTGCCCCCACAGACAGACAATCATGTAAACTACATTTTTTGTGTTGCAGGTCACAAAAGTGTCGATAGTGTACTCCCTATTGGTTTGATTAGACTTAAACTAAGTAATTTTTCTACCTTTAAAATTATTAACCCTACATACTTACATACATAGGTAGAAACCTTTAAGATGATGAAAAAAAATGTTTTTTTCTTCACTGGGTTAATAACATTAGGGGCCGCAAGGTTTCGAAGGGAGGAAGCTCCCCTAAACACAACATCCAGTTGATTTGGTAACAATGGGCCTATAATAGGATCATTTTTAATAACAGACAAGTGATTTTTGAGAATTTTTTCATGGTCAGAGTGATTTGGGGATCTCCCTAACAAAAGAGAATCCCTGTACCTGCATGCCACCTCTTCAATAACTTTATTGTAAGCATCCACATCATATCCATTCTCAACAAACCTTTCTTTTAGTAGATTGGATTGATGATAATAATCAGTGATATTTGTACAATTGCGAAGGAGGCATAAAAATTGACTTTTTGGTATTGATTTTATCCATGATGGATGGTGGCAACTATCAGCCTCTAAGTAGGAATTACGATCAGTGGCTTTAAAATAAGTGATCATCTCCAGGTAATTGTTGGTAGCTCTAATGGTCAAATCCAAAAAATGTATATATTCAGTGCTAGACTCATACTGTAGAAAAATTCCATGATTGTTTTCATTAAGTTTAGTAATAAAGTGGCACAGGGAATCAGAGTCACCCCTCCATAGGAGAAGGATGTCATCTATGTATCTACCCATCCCAGTCACACCAGGTCTAGTCACCTCTTTCTTTTCATCCTCCACTGGAGGCAGCACTCCGCACTTGCCCTCGTAAATTACCCTCTCCTGCCAGTTCCAGCAATGTTTCCTTTCTTCTTCCAGCTAGAAGGAGGCTCACACAGACTTCTGTGCAATATTTCATTACAGTGTTAGACATTTATGATTTATTTGCATATTTAGTCTGCCACATGCTCAGGGGGACTTTTGTTTAGATTCCCACATGTGTGATTTGGGATCTGACTTGTGAGACCCCCTAGTCGCAGGACAAATTTTTTTCTATTTGAGCCATTCCTACTGTCACTACAGAAGTCACTGCGACTTCAGAAAAGATTCCTGTACTACTTGGTCCGAGTTTTGATGCGACTTTCATCCAGAGAATGTAAAGTCAGATCAAGTCCTCCTAAAAGTCGCAATCCAAAGTTGCCCTGGAAATTGTGCGATTTTGGAGACGTCCTTAAAGTGGTTCTAAAGACTTAAGCTTTTTCACCTTAATGCATTCTATGCAATAATGTAAAACCTTTTGTGCTACAGCTACCCACCAGACCCCCCCTTTTTCTTACCTGAGCTCATCTGATCCAGCAATGTGCACGAGAGCAGAGGCTCCCGCTGCTGTCTCCACCCTCATTGGCTCCTGCTGCGGTCATTTAAAAGCTGTGACACGGGAGCGAGCACGCACAGGTGCCCCCATGGAAAGCAGCTTTCCCTGGGGGAACCCACCGAAGAGGAGGGGCCTGGAGTGCTGGCGCGGGACCCCAGAAGAATAGGATTGGGCTGCTCTGTGCAAAACCACTGCACAGAACAGGTAACTATAGACATGTTATATATATATATATATATATATATATATATTTTTTTTTTTTTTTTTAAATGAGGCTTTAGTAATACTTTAAGCACTGCAATTATTGTTTAAATGTAAATGAGCATTGTCACCCTAGGAGAGAAGCCTGAGAAAAGAAAACTTCTACAGCCACAACATCTAAAGACTGATAAGCTGCAATATATTACATTTTTGTTTGTAGGATTAGATACACTTTCAATGAAACATCTAAGTATGTGTTTCCACAACAATACTATAAACTGGTTTAAAAACCACAAGACATCTTCGTTTATGTAAGTTTTTTTTATCTCTATTATTTTATTTGAAAAATGTAAATAAAAAATTTAAGTAAAAAAAAAAAAAAAAACACCCAACAAGACATAATTACATGCAGCATGATGCCAACCAAAATGTGTTCATTTACTTCTTAGACCACATTCACATGGGCAGCAACTGAGGAAAAAGACAGTTCTTAGCCTCCGAAACGCATTTCCCGGCATTGCTAGCGAGTTGACAGCTGTCCCTGCAGTGCAGATGAGGTTCTCCAGCAGCGGCTTCATTTATCCTTCCGGCTAGTCCTGCCACCGACACAGCACTCTCTCACAGCCTCTTCAGAGGAGAAGGGAACAAGGCTTCTGACCATAGGCCATCCTTCCCCATCGATCCCTCCGGTGGCTTCTGAGATCTACACAGCATACGCCCATGTGAAGGCCATGTTTGCCAACATAGGGATGCACAGGTGTTCCATGCATCCCTGTGCATGCAGTCCTTTTCATATCAATTGGGATGCAGCAGCTACATTTTAATTCCCATGAATAGGACTGCCTGTACAGGGATGCATGGAACACCTGTGCTTCCCCATGCAGGCAAACATGGCCTTCACACGGGCGTATGCTTAAATACACCTATGTGAACAAGTATTGTTTTCAGCATAGTTTATTTAATAATCTAAGTGAGATCATGACTAACACATAAAGAAATATTTCACAAAAGCATCAGAGGACTATTGACCCACAGTGTACAAACAGCCATAAAAATATTACATCACTAGCTTTTAACTTTGGAATTGCACAACTTGCAATCCTACATGTGAACAAGCTTTTCTTTTTTTAGTGTATTCTCTTTTTTTTCCCCTTATTTGAGTGCAGCTGATGTTAGTCAGCTGTTTCACAATAAACATAATCACAAGGGCAAGCTTTGTGCCAGCTAAATAAATTCGATTTGTGAAAACAATGTATGACTTCATTGCATTTAAAGAGGTTTTGTAGACTAAATTAAATATGACCATGACATCTGTCCCCATCACACCCACAGCCACCTTCTAACCAACATGCTTCTACAGGACTGTTTACTTTTGATTACTGTATTTACCAAAGCACGTCTGTCTGGCTAAAAGACAGGAAGTTCACCCGCTGATGAGCGCCCCGTAATGCAGTGCGCAAATGCAGTGCATTAAGTGCTTGTGATTAGCCAAAGCATGCACCTGACCTGTATGCTTTGGCCAATCACAGAACAATGTCCTGTCAGAGCCATGATTGGCCAAAGGCAGTGTGCCTTCAGCCAATCATGGCTCAGGGGCTAAGTCCACGCCCCACACTATATAAGGCTGTTGCTTACACGGCAGCCGTGTACAGTGTGTGATAATAGAAATTAGGCAGGTAGTTAGTGAATAGTGTGTTGCGTTTAGCGCAGTCAGTGTAGTGTACAGACATACCCCACTTTTATAATGTATGAATATGTTGTAGTCCTGGGTCCCCTTCCGGTGTTCCCTTAAGTTTTGTGCCCCTGTCATTTATAGTTCGTGAGCAGTGCCATGCCAAGCTAACCAATATTTCCCATAGATGCCAATGTTAAAGACAAGGAGCAGTGCCATGCCAAGCTGTCCAAAATTTCCCATACATGCCAATGAGTGCTGAAAGCTGAAAATTGGTCTAGACAGGAAGGGGGTGAAAGTGCCCTGTATGTAAGTTGTTAAGGGGAACCCTATGACAGAATAAAAAAAAAAAAAAGACGACATGTCTACACCCCCCCCCCCCCCTTGCAAAAATCCATACCAGGCCCATTGGGTCTGGTACAGATTTTAAGGGGAACCCCACGCCAAAATTATTTAAAAAAACAGCGTCCTCTCCAGAATCCATACCAAAACCTTATCTGAGCATGCACCCCCCTCCTAAACCATACCAAGCCACTTGCCCTCAATATGGGGATAGTGCTTTGGAGAGCCCTCCAAAGCACCTTGACCCCATGTTGATGGGGACAAGGGCCTCTTCCAGACAACCCTAGGCTGTGAATGGGGGGGTCTGCTGGTGGGCTTATCAGAATCTAGAAGCCCCCTTTAAGAAGAGGGCCCCCAGATCCCACCCCCCCATGTAAATGGGTATCGAGTACATCGTACCCCTATCCATTAACCAAAAAAGTGTAAAAAAGGAAAAACCACAGAACACAATTTTTGACAAGTCCTTTATTAAAAACATAAAATAAAAAAAAATAAAAAATAGTGTCCCTCAATGTAAATCCATCGTCAATCACGATGCCTGCAGACCTGAAAAATAGAAAAAATATCAAAAACGCTTCCGCCTCTTCTGAGGAGTCCCACCGTATGCCGTTCTTCAGCTTTGCCATCTGTTTAATAGGCAAGGGGTGGGACCACCCGGTTGCATCAGTAGTGGCACTGTCCTCTTCTGACATCACGTCATGTGACATCGGAAGGGGCGGTGCCACCGGGCGACATAACCTGGTGGCCCCACCACTAACCTATAAAACAGCTGTCAAAGTTGAAGTGCAGCAAACGGCGGGCAGCCTCTGAAGAAGCAAAGCATTTTTTAAATTGTTTCCATCTTTTGGGTCAGCGGGCGTCGTGATTGACGATGGATTAACCCCAAAGCAACCTCCCCATGTTGAGGGCAAGCGGCCTGGTATGGTTCAGGGAGGGGGGGGGGTGCTCGCTTAGCCTCTCTGACAGGAGAACCGTCTTGCATTGTTTACATTCCAGACGGCTCTCCTGTCAGTATTGCCGAAGATCGTGGGAGGCTGGGGGCAATCGAGCCCGCTCCTCCCACGATCTGCCTCCTGCTGTGTCTAATCACAGCGGGAGCGCGGCTCCGTTGGCACGTGCGCTCCCCCAAAACCACGTGCACATAATCACATAGATCTACGTGATTATGCGCGGCCGAGTAAATCTGCGTGGGGCGGTTGGCAAGTGGTAAAATTATTTAAAAAATTATTAAATGCATTTTTATATAGAACACTTATATAACTACCAGCCTCTTCCCTTCCCTGTACAGCAGACTAGAAGTTGGAGATTACTTTGCTGCTAAACCAGTCACTGCTGGAGAGGTCTGCATTAAAGTGAGACCTTCAGGGGCAAAACACAGGTTTACTTGCAATGATTTAGGCTGCTGTGGATGGTACTAAAGATATGTTTAAAACTCCAACAACATTTTTATTTCTCTGGGGGAGTGTGTAGATTTAGTGTGTGATACTGCTAGCCTGTGTAGCAACCCCACAGTGGTCATTAACTCAGTGAATCCATAGCTAAAGTTGAGGACTGAAATAATACTGAGCGCCAGTCACTTTGGGGTTGATTTACTAAAACCTGATGAAGCTCTGCCTACAAACCAATCAGCTCTCAGGTTTTATTGACGTATCTATCTGCACTCGACTTCTATGAATAAGTGCACCACAATATTCATACAGATTCTGCACGGTGAGGCTTGGCTTATGTTTCAATAATCCTAACAAAAATCATACCTTTTCTCTAAAATCAAAGCAATTAATACAGCTTTTAGCTCCGAGAAAATGTAAGTGAAGCTATTACTGCATAGCACATTCACTCCTGGAGACAGAACAGAACTCTTCCTCTTTTGTTTCCATTAATGGAATTATTTAAGTTACCGCAGTTCTATATGCATCAGTGAATTATCTTCAGTCAATGCTACGCACTGGAGATTCATCTTTCTGGATCTGTAAGCTGCCTGAATTCCTTCTGATTATCACAAGTGGATTTGATGTACTGCTGACCTGTTGCTATCATTCCATTCCAAGGGGGATTATTTTTAAGTACTCTAGTTACTAGCTCTCACATCTTTCTGTACAAGTGCTAAAACTTTCAGTGCTTCTGCTACACTTCAGAAGTTTTGGAGAGTATATAGAAGGAAGAAATAAAGTTTTTTTTTTTCATTTAAAATAAAAAAAGATGTTATACTTACCTGCTCTGTGTAATGGTATTGCACAGAGTGGCCCCTTATTTCCTCTTCTAGAGTCCCCTGCACTCCCTGCTTCTTCTTCCTATGAGTGCCCCCTCAGTAAGCCGTATGATGAGGGGACACCTGTGCAGGCGTGCACCAAAGCTGGGCTGTGTGTGTCGATAGACACACACAGTGTGGCTCAGCCACACCCCCTGCTCCCTCCTCATAGGATTGGACTGGAAGCAGCAGAATCCTATGGCTGCCACTGCTGCCTGTGTCACCTGTGAGAAGAGAAGAGAGGAAGAGAGGAGAGAAGGTCTGTAGAGAAGACAGTGCCTGATCAGTCTGGTATGTGTTTAGGGATAGAGGAGGGGAAACAGGAAGTGAGGTGTTTTTACCTTATTGCATAGAATGCATTAAAGTAAAAAATGCTTGGACTTTGGAGCCACTTTAATGCCAAGGTCACTTGGGAAATTTGGCATAAAAAATATATATATTTAAAGTGCAATTCCAGCTTACATCTAACTGGCCTTAAAACTGTCCCTCCCCCCTCCTAACACATATGCTAACTAACTTGTGTAAGAAAGATATACCTACCAATATTTAGGACAGTGCAGTCATATGATCTCCATTGTGTCAGCCACTGGTGACTGCAGGGGGAGAGAGCACTCCAACAACGGCTAGTAGAGCCTGGAACGGTGATGTCACCCATAAGTTTTGATGGTCCATTCATTGTTGGTGTTCCCTCTTCTCCCCTGAAGCCATGCTAGCTGACACAGGGGAGCCGAATTTCAGTGGCCTGACACTAGGTGTATATATATATATATATGTATGTATATATATATATATATATATATATATAATTCTCACACAGATTAGCTAGCTTAGGTGTTAGAAGGGGAGAGGGAACAGTTTTAAGACTGGTTAGGTGGAAGCTGGTGTTTCACTTTAACCACTTTAAGACCGGAAGGATTTGCCCCCTTAATGACCAGGCCCTATTTTGCGATTCAGGACTGTGTTACTTTAAAAGGCAATTGTACAGTCCTGCGACGCTGTACCCAAATAAAATTAACATCCTTCTTTTCCCACAAATAGAGCTTTCTTTTGGTGGTATTTGATCACCTGTGCGATTTTTATTTTTTGCGCTATAAACAAAAAAAGAGCATCAATTTGGAAAAAAATATGTATATTTTTCACATTCTGCTATATAACATTCTCAAAAAAAAAAACATTTAAAAATCTTTTTTAAAAAATTTTACAATTTTTTAACATTTTAGACCAATTTGTTTTCTGCTACGTATTTTTGGTATAAAAAAAACGCAATAAGCGTATTTTTATTGGTTTGCGCAAAAGTTATTGCGTCTACTAACTACGGGAAAGATTTATGTCGTTTTTATTATTTTATTTTTTTTTACTAGTAATGTCGGTGATCTGCAATTTTTTGCATGACTGCGACATTGCGGCGGACAGATCGGACCCCTAACTGACATTTTTGACACTTTTGGGGGTACCAGTGACATAACTACAGTAATCAGTGCTAAAAATATGCACTGTTACTGTAATAATGACACTGGCAGGGAAGGCGTTAACAATATAGGTGATCAAGGGTTTAAATGTGACCCTAGGGGAGTGATTCTAACTTTGGGGGGGCGGGGTTTCTGAGATGACCATAGAGACATGTGATCCTATATAGAAGGATCACATGAGCTCTGTGATTATTTCAGGGAGAAGGACGGTCGGCTGTGTTTACAACAACCAATGGTCCTTCTCTCTCTGCGGGGAGCGATCGCGGGTGTCAGGCAGCAATCGATTGCTGCCTGACACACGCATTGGCTTCCCTGCTGCCGAGTGGGGGCAAGAGCACTCGGCTGGCGGCGCGTGCTCGCCCCCTAGCTTTACACGCATTACCGACGTAGATTTACGTTGGTTTGCGCAGGAGAGCCACACTGCCACAGTAAAAAGGCGGCGGGTGGTCGGGAAGTGGTTAAGGAAACATGTATTAACCTTCCTAGCGGTATTCCCGAGTGTGGCTCTGGGTTAAATTTCAGAGCCAAAAGCAGTAACCCCGAGCCACACTCGGGGTACCGCCAGAAGCATCGGTGGATCCTGTAAAAGAGGTTTCTTACCTTGTCACAGGGATCCAGAGATGTGTCTCGGCGGTGTCTCGCGGCGGATCTTCCTCCCGATCCTCTCCGTGCCCCGGCTTCCGTCTCCTGCGAAGTGACGTTCGCAGGGGGGTGGAACCGGCGGCAAATTCAAATGTAAAACACACCAAACACACTGATACCATTCAAAATAAAAAAAAATCACATTAGTTTGCACCCCAGTGCCCTTACCTGCAGTTTTACTGTACTTTTTATGTAAATATATATATATATATATATATATATATATATATACAGTATATATATATATATATACAGTATATATATATATAAATATATATATACACACACACATATATATATATATATATATATATATATATATATGTACGTATATATATATATATATATATATATATATATATATATATATATATATATATATATACGTAATTCTTGTGAATGAGCAGCCCAAACCAACTGTATACATTATATATATATATATATATATATATATATATATATATAATAATAATAAATGTATACAGTTGGTTGGTTTGGGCTGCTCATTCACAAGAATTACATGCAAAATAATGGTACCGCTTTCAGCACCTAAAATCCAAATGAATCATACCGCCAGGGAGGTTAAGAGAAAGTTATTGGTAGGCATTGCTAACCTTCTGAAAATCCTACCTGTCTGACGGCTTCTGGCCTTCTTTCTGAATTACTTAGTTGGAAGAAACATGCAGCTATTGAAATCAGAGGAAAGCCAGAACTCGTGTTAATTTACAGAAGCCCTAGGGTCAACATAACAGCCAATCAGCTAGCAACTTCAAAAGGAGAGTTTAAAATTTTTCTTTTACAAATTTTAGGCAGTACAAAATCCCTTTTACAAGACAATTTAAAAAAATCAAATGACCATCCAAAACCGGTATTTCAGTAGTGAATGGAGCTTGACATATTACAACACACCAGGGCTGCTAATTTACCTCTGGGACTCTGGTACCAAAATCTTCCCACTGGAATGTCCCTAAACCCACAAATGCCTTTATTATCCTACTCAGTTTTTCAGAAAAGTCCCCACTGAATTTTCTATTCTGGTTTTACTGCTTGTTCCCCCGTGCTTTTGTAAAGTAGCAGCTACAGTAAAATAATTATATGATTTCTGCCCTTCTAGATTTTATTTTCTTTCTAAAATTAGAATTGTGCCAGGTGCTAAAAGTAGCCCAGTAATATTGAACACCTTGATCTTACTTCTCTAGGGTTGTTTAAGCACCCACATTGTTCAAGATCTGCAGACGCACAGTTTTTTATGTGACAGTAAGAAAAGAAGACAACAAATTACATCTAAAATGGGAAAATCTGAAAATATTCTTTTGAAGGGTGGAAGAAACATTTTATGCAGCTTAGCAAATCTGTTTCACACACATAAAGAGAAAGAGGAACCAATATATTCTTTCATAGATATCTTAAGGTGATTACTTTAGAGTAGAACTCCAGCATGCAGAAAAAAGATAGAGGAATTCATATAGAATGTCTAAGACACTCTAGAATTCCATCATTGCTCCAGACAACAAACGTTGGTGCGGGCGACACATTTGTGTACTTGTTGTAAACCGGTACATGAATCCGGGGCATGCACTGCATGTGGAGGTGCACTGAAACCAATGTCCACACAGCCACTCCATTCTCAGCACAACTAAGCTTCCACCCGCCGCTGCAGCTGGATGGACAGAGCATTATGGGAATTCACAGATATTCATTTCCCATTAAAGTGTTACCCACAACAGTAAAATCAGTCTGTATATGCAGTAAAGCATGCTTGTTATACTCACTGTGGATCCTAAGGGGTTAATCCTCCTTATTGTGTAAAAATGCTGTTTGATCCTGTCTCCTCTGATCTTCCCCTTCTTCCACAGTCCCCAATCCATCTGCTGATAAGACAGAGCCTTTGGATACACTCTGCGCATGGTAAGTTTGGTGTTTATTGATAGAGAGTTATTTTTTTTCCCTTGGAACGGTCCATGAGATCAGGCGAGGGCCAATCAGCACTGTCCAGACATAGGATCAGGGGTCCTGCAGCCTTATAGGACCGTCAGAGTAGAATGAAAACTCCTACTTCAAGCTTTATTCAGTAACTGATAGAAGTCACAAGACTGCTATATACTGCTGATGAGAAAAGGTATTTAGAAGTTTAGAGGGTTGGTGAAATTCTCGCGCTGTCTTCTCTAATTATTGTCTACAAAATAGGCACCTTTAATGCTGCAGGTACTAAAATTGGTGACCTACACAATAAAGATAAATAAAGTTGGGGGGAGTACCGCGCTTTAAAAGTGCTTAAATAACATAAATAAAATATATAAATATGTAAATACGTGAAAAAGTGCCACAGTGCTTCTTAAATAATATTAAAATTGATGTGTCTTAATGTATACAATAATATAATCCGATATGCTTTATACAATAAATATAATAGGTGATGAATTATTCATTAAAAAAATTATAAATCTTATTGAAACCAACTATATCAATCCATCATACAGTGAAAAATTTATATAAAATTAAAATCGGTGACTTATTTAAATATAAAGTGCTCTAACTAAGTGATAACCAATAAAGTGCTGAAGTGTCCTTTTAAAATTATTTTTATAAATATATAATTATATAATGTGATGAACGCAATCTTCTTAATCCAAATTTCACATGCAGGTGCTTCGTGCGGTGCCCACTAGGTGTCCTAAGCGCTCACCTCACTGCTCCTTTAAAAGAGCCTTGGTTGTATTTCCCAGTATGCTGTTCCTTCCTCCTTATTGTGCCATTATAAATCCTTGGTTATATCTCCCTTGTAAATGCAGCTATCTTTCAGGGGATATAAGCGGTTCTTTGTATCTCCAAAAAAATCAAATTGGGGCCAACATAGTGAAGTACGTCCCATAAATTTTATTTAAAAAAGATAGAGTAACACTCACATTGCTTTTCGTCTTGTTTCAAGCATAACATACGATCCTTTGCCGATACGTCACTTCCGGTTGAGCTATCCTACGCGTTACGCTGCGTCATCACGCAGCTTCTTCCAGGGATACCTGCCTACCGTTGTGACGTCCTTTTTAAAGCACTAGAGCCGGAAACGGATGTTCCGTCATTTGCCGTATTCACAGCTATTATTCTTTAGACCGGATGTAAACAAACGGCCATTTTATTGGAGTCATATACGTTTCTCATACCTCTTAATGCAATAATGCAATGCAATTTAAGTATCCATCCCCAATTACTTAAAACCATATATTTGTTCAAACCATATATTTATTTCTGATATTAAAACCTAACTAAAACCTTTTGATACCCGTAAGTGACGTAGCAGCAATGAATATAGTACTAATTATATACATACAACAGTATATTTAATGCAACCACAATATAGATACAAATAATTATAAATAATTATACTTCACCTTATTATATTTCTATATATATACCCTTATGTTTTATTAATTATTTTTCTAACGGCCCTCAATATTTTTATTTATATTCTTCTATCTATATTCCTTTGGAACCTTTTCAATCTATTTAATCTAACCCATATATAGTATTCACTTATTAATTCTTTAAATATTTTAAACACTACTATAATTTAATGTTAATTAATCTATAATATATTCCTTAAATAATCTCCTTTTTCTGGACTTCGGGGTGTGTTTATTTATTCAGATATAAAACCATTTAAAATATCCTAAAATCTATAATATTTTTAAAAATCACTAATAAAACAATTCAGGTCAAATTCAATATTCAACCCATTTGGTGTCAGACAATCTAATGTATGAATCCAGTAAGATTCCCTTTGACTTAAAGTGCGGACTTTGTGGCTACCTCGCCAATGTTTTTTGTACGGTTCAATCGCCCAAAATCTTAAATGTGTGGGGTCTCTCTTGTGGTATTGGTCGAAATGTCTAGATACACTGTGTCTCTCAAAACCATTTTCAATATTTTTCACATGTTCTTTTATTCTTATTCTTAATAATCTCTTCGTGCGGCCCACATACTGTAGGCCGCAGCTACATTCCAATCCATAAACCACTCCTTCTGTGTTACATCCAATAAAATCTTTTATTTTGTATACCTTATTATTTCTTGTAGATTTAAACTCGTTTACTTTTCCTTTTGGTTTTGTCCTGAGGCATGCATAGCATCTTTTGCATGGGTAGAACCCTTTTCCTGTGAAAAAAGTGCCTAGTGCTTTGGGAGGATCCATTACTGTTTTTACCAACATATTTCTTATAGTTGGTGCACGTTTATATATAAACGCTGGGTTTTCTGGTAGTATATTTCTTAGATGTTTATCCTTCTTCAGTATGTGCCAGTGTTTTTTTACGATTTTTTCCACCTTCTTATGTTGCATACTGTATTCCATGACTATAGGTACTTTCTCCATAAATTTGTTCTGAATTTTGTTTTTATCTTCCAGTAGACTCTTCCTCTCTACCTTTTTAACTTCATCAATTTTTCCTTTTATAAACGTTGTTTCGTAGCCTTTTTCTATAAACCTCTTACCTATAATGTCTGCCTGCTGTTCAAACTCTTCTGCTTTGGTACAATTTCTCTTTATTCTCAAGAGTTGGCCTTTTGGGATGTTGAAGATCCAATTTTTGTGATGACAGCTATTGGTTGGCAAGTAACTGTTCTTATCTACTTCTTTAAAGTGGGTACTTGTAATAATTTTACCATTTTCTTGTCTAATCGCTAGATCTAGGTACTTTACTTCAACATTGCTGATCTCCCACGATAATCTAATATTTTTTCCATTTTCATTTAATTTATTTAAAAATTCAATTAAAATCTCCTTTTCTCCTTGCCATAAAATAATTCCGTCATCTATAAACCTTTTGTATAAAATCATTTCTTCTGGTATATCGTTAAAAATATTGTCTTCTTCCCATTGCGCCATAAAAATATTCGCAACACTAGGTGCAAATTTCGAACCCATTGCAACTCCGACTTTCTGATAATAATATATTTTCTTGTACCAAAAGTAGTTTTTCTTTAGACAAAAATCCAGGCATTTGATTAAGAATTTTCTTTGTTTACAGATTAGATTAGTATATTTCCTTAGTGCCCATTTCACGGCTTCGCATGCCTCATGATGATTGATTATGGTATAAAGTGCTGCTACGTCTATTGTGGCCATATAAATATTATTGTTAAAATGAGGTAGATTTTCCATTATTTGGAGGATATGTTTAGTGTCTTTTACATATGCTGTTGTTGCTGGAACTATTGGTTGTAGATAAGTGTCTATATACTGGCCTAGTCTTGCTGTTAGAGACTCTATCCCATTGACTATAGGTCTCGGAGGTGGGTCTTCCTTATTTTTATGTAATTTTGGTATTGTATATATTACAGGGGTTCTGCAAGACTCAGGTACTAGATATTTTGCCTCTTTTTTCGTTAATATATCTTTCTTCAGGCCTAGATGCATTAATTGTTCTAATTCTTTTCTATATTTTCCAACCGGATTACTCAATAATTTTTCATACGTATTTTCATCTCCCAGCATTTCAGTCATTTTCTCCTCATATTTTTCTTTTGTGACAATCACAATTCCTCCTCCCTTGTCCGCCGGTCTTATTACTATGTCTTTTCTTTTCTTCAATCTGTTCAGGCCTGTTTTCATTGCTCTGGACTCTTCATATTTCTTGATCTTCATACCTTTTACTTCATCTAAAACTAAATCCTTAAAAACACCTATATATCTGTTATCTTTGATCTGCGGATTAAAAGTTGACTTGTTCCTTAAAGTGCTATGTTGAATATCTTCTTTATTTGAGGTAGTTGTTGTCTGTTTCCCTACATTCCTAATTGAGGTAGTCGTTGTAGCTTTAACTGGATTACTTAATATGTATTTCTTTATGTTTAATTGTCTCACATACTTCTGAATACCTATGTATGTGCTAAATTTATCTAGATTTTTTTTCGGTGCATATTTTAATCCTTTGTCTAACACAATCATTTCTTCTTGTGTTATATTTTTTTCACTTAGATTAAACACCCCTTGTCCTATTTGTTTCTTTTCCTTTTGTTGTCTCTTTCTTCCTCTACTTCCTCTCTTTTTTCTGTGTTGTTTCTCTGATTTTTTGGTTCTTCTTTCTTTTTTGGTGTATGGGTATCCTGGCCCTTCTCTAAAAAAGGCCTACTTTGATCTTTATCTTTTCTTTGTTCTCTAGTTCTTTCTTCCTCTCTATATTGTTGTTGAGGTTCTCTTCTGTTTTCTTCTTGGTAGTTTTCTAATGGAGCATAATAATTTCTGACCGGTATTGGACTTCTTTCTCTTCCTTGAAAATTCTGTTCTGGTGGTCCTCTTCTATATTCATTATAGTATGACTGTTGGGGTGGTGGGCCCCATCTAGGTGCATTGTTGTAATAAGGTTGTTCTTGCGGAGGGCCCCTTCTTGGTCCATTATAATAGGGTCTCCTATTATTTCTCCAATAGGGCGGTCTCCTCCATCCATTATTTGGGGTGTGATGTCCTCTTGGTGCTGTCTGTTCCATATGTCTCGGTGGGTAATATTGGTATCCTCCATTATATTGCGGATTTTGATAATTCTGTTGATATTGTGGTTCTCCATATCCTCTCTGATAATCTCTTGATTCATAATGATTCTGGTGTTCTGATCTTCTCTGTTCAAATCCACTATTCCTTCTTTCCTTATATCTTTCTTCTTGATGTTCAGAGGTATCATGATATGGTGTGGAATTACTGTAATCATTAGATGCTCTTGGGCTTCTTTGTTGTGATTTTGGTGTTTCCATTATACTTATACTTCCTGATCTGATCGGGGTCAAATCTAATCTCACTGTTTTTTCTGGGGTTGAATATGTTGAAATCGGGTCTAGATCATCCAACTTGTTCTGCCATTTAAATACTTTATCTTCTTTATAATCATTAATGTCTCTGTTATATTTCTTAGTCTTCCTTTGTTGTACCTCTTTGTCTTTGGACATGAGGTCCTTATTCAATTGTGCTGTTAATCTTGTAAATTCCGCTGTTTCTTTATGTGGCTCTAATGCTTCTTTTAATTCTATTATACAATTTTCTATTCTTTTGAACTTTCTTTGTTTCCTCTTAAGTAAAAATTGGATCAATTCTAGGCCCTTATCATTAAAAAAATGGTACCATTCTTCAACTGCTTCTTTGTCCAATAGTCCATCATTTATTGGCACTTCCCATCTTAATCTCCTTGGTACTATTTTTTCTTTTATATATTTATTAAATGTATTGATATCCCACCAAAGGCTTATTTTCTTTTCCATGTTATGTCTAAGTTTTCTAATCAAGCCACCTACATCACCTTCTTTAAAACTGCTTTTAGACTCTGGATTAAATATCTCATCAAAATCGATTTCTCTTTCCTCAACAAAATTAAAGATCTCCATGACTGCTGCAAGAATTAATTGTTTGGTTGTAAACTATAAATCTAGAGGGTTGGTGAAATTCTCGCGCTGTCTTCTCTAATTATTGTCTACAAAATAGGCACCTTTAATGCTGCAGGTACTAAAATTGGTGACCTACACAATAAAGATAAATAAAGTTGGGGGGAGTACCGCGCTTTAAAAGTGCTTAAATAACATAAATAAAATATATAAATATGTAAATACGTGAAAAAGTGCCACAGTGCTTCTTAAATAATATTAAAATTGATGTGTCTTAATGTATACAATAATATAATCCGATATGCTTTATACAATAAATATAATAGGTGATGAATTATTCATTAAAAAAATTATAAATCTTATTGAAACCAACTATATCAATCCATCATACAGTGAAAAATTTATATAAAATTAAAATCGGTGACTTATTTAAATATAAAGTGCTCTAACTAAGTGATAACCAATAAAGTGCTGAAGTGTCCTTTTAAAATTATTTTTATAAATATATAATTATATAATGTGATGAACGCAATCTTCTTAATCCAAATTTCACATGCAGGTGCTTCGTGCGGTGCCCACTAGGTGTCCTAAGCGCTCACCTCACTGCTCCTTTAAAAGAGCCTTGGTTGTATTTCCCAGTATGCTGTTCCTTCCTCCTTATTGTGCCATTATAAATCCTTGGTTATATCTCCCTTGTAAATGCAGCTATCTTTCAGGGGATATAAGCGGTTCTTTGTATCTCCAAAAAAATCAAATTGGGGCCAACATAGTGAAGTACGTCCCATAAATTTTATTTAAAAAAGATAGAGTAACACTCACATTGCTTTTCGTCTTGTTTCAAGCATAACATACGATCCTTTGCCGATACGTCACTTCCGGTTGAGCTATCCTACGCGTTACGCTGCGTCATCACGCAGCTTCTTCCAGGGATACCTGCCTACCGTTGTGACGTCCTTTTTAAAGCACTAGAGCCGGAAACGGATGTTCCGTCATTTGCCGTATTCACAGCTATTATTCTTTAGACCGGATGTAAACAAACGGCCATTTTATTGGAGTCATATACGTTTCTCATACCTCTTAATGCAATAATGCAATGCAATTTAAGTATCCATCCCCAATTACTTAAAACCATATATTTGTTCAAACCATATATTTATTTCTGATATTAAAACCTAACTAAAACCTTTTGATACCCGTAAGTGACGTAGCAGCAATGAATATAGTACTAATTATATACATACAACAGTATATTTAATGCAACCACAATATAGATACAAATAATTATAAATAATTATACTTCACCTTATTATATTTCTATATATATACCCTTATGTTTTATTAATTATTTTTCTAACGGCCCTCAATATTTTTATTTATATTCTTCTATCTATATTCCTTTGGAACCTTTTCAATCTATTTAATCTAACCCATATATAGTATTCACTTATTAATTCTTTAAATATTTTAAACACTACTATAATTTAATGTTAATTAATCTATAATATATTCCTTAAATAATCTCCTTTTTCTGGACTTCGGGGTGTGTTTATTTATTCAGATATAAAACCATTTAAAATATCCTAAAATCTATAATATTTTTAAAAATCACTAATTTTAATCCGCAGATCAAAGATAACAGATATATAGGTGTTTTTAAGGATTTAGTTTTAGATGAAGTAAAAGGTATGAAGATCAAGAAATATGAAGAGTCCAGAGCAATGAAAACAGGCCTGAACAGATTGAAGAAAAGAAAAGACATAGTAATAAGACCGGCGGACAAGGGAGGAGGAATTGTGATTGTCACAAAAGAAAAATATGAGGAGAAAATGACTGAAATGCTGGGAGATGAAAATACGTATGAAAAATTATTGAGTAATCCGGTTGGAAAATATAGAAAAGAATTAGAACAATTAATGCATCTAGGCCTGAAGAAAGATATATTAACGAAAAAAGAGGCAAAATATCTAGTACCTGAGTCTTGCAGAACCCCTGTAATATATACAATACCAAAATTACATAAAAATAAGGAAGACCCACCTCCGAGACCTATAGTCAATGGGATAGAGTCTCTAACAGCAAGACTAGGCCAGTATATAGACACTTATCTACAACCAATAGTTCCAGCAACAACAGCATATGTAAAAGACACTAAACATATCCTCCAAATAATGGAAAATCTACCTCATTTTAACAATAATATTTATATGGCCACAATAGACGTAGCAGCACTTTATACCATAATCAATCATCATGAGGCATGCGAAGCCGTGAAATGGGCACTAAGGAAATATACTAATC
This sequence comes from Pelophylax lessonae, assembly GCF_965119305.1. Classification (NCBI taxonomy): domain Eukaryota; kingdom Metazoa; phylum Chordata; class Amphibia; order Anura; family Ranidae; genus Pelophylax; species Pelophylax lessonae. Next base: position 312,986,301 of record NC_138768.1, on the reverse strand, counting down.
TAATCTGTAAACAAAGAAAATTCTTAATCAAATGCCTGGATTTTTGTCTAAAGAAAAACTACTTTTGGTACAAGAAAATATATTATTATCAGAAAGTCGGAGTTGCAATGGGTTCGAAATTTGCACCTAGTGTTGCGAATATTTTTATGGCGCAATGGGAAGAAGACAATATTTTTAACGATATACCAGAAGAAATGATTTTATACAAAAGGTTTATAGATGACGGAATTATTTTATGGCAAGGAGAAAAGGAGATTTTAATTGAATTTTTAAATAAATTAAATGAAAATGGAAAAAATATTAGATTATCGTGGGAGATCAGCAATGTTGAAGTAAAGTACCTAGATCTAGCGATTAGACAAGAAAATGGTAAAATTATTACAAGTACCCACTTTAAAGAAGTAGATAAGAACAGTTACTTGCCAACCAATAGCTGTCATCACAAAAATTGGATCTTCAACATCCCAAAAGGCCAACTCTTGAGAATAAAGAGAAATTGTACCAAAGCAGAAGAGTTTGAACAGCAGGCAGACATTATAGGTAAGAGGTTTATAGAAAAAGGCTACGAAACAACGTTTATAAAAGGAAAAATTGATGAAGTTAAAAAGGTAGAGAGGAAGAGTCTACTGGAAGATAAAAACAAAATTCAGAACAAATTTATGGAGAAAGTACCTATAGTCATGGAATACAGTATGCAACATAAGAAGGTGGAAAAAATCGTAAAAAAACACTGGCACATACTGAAGAAGGATAAACATCTAAGAAATATACTACCAGAAAACCCAGCGTTTATATATAAACGTGCACCAACTATAAGAAATATGTTGGTAAAAACAGTAATGGATCCTCCCAAAGCACTAGGCACTTTTTTCACAGGAAAAGGGTTCTACCCATGCAAAAGATGCTATGCATGCCTCAGGACAAAACCAAAAGGAAAAGTAAACGAGTTTAAATCTACAAGAAATAATAAGGTATACAAAATAAAAGATTTTATTGGATGTAACACAGAAGGAGTGGTTTATGGATTGGAATGTAGCTGCGGCCTACAGTATGTGGGCCGCACGAAGAGATTATTAAGAATAAGAATAAAAGAACATGTGAAAAATATTGAAAATGGTTTTGAGAGACACAGTGTATCTAGACATTTCGACCAATACCACAAGAGAGACCCCACACATTTAAGATTTTGGGCGATTGAACCGTACAAAAAACATTGGCGAGGTAGCCACAAAGTCCGCACTTTAAGTCAAAGGGAATCTTACTGGATTCATACATTAGATTGTCTGACACCAAATGGGTTGAATATTGAATTTGACCTGAATTGTTTTATTAGTGATTTTTAAAAATATTATAGATTTTAGGATATTTTAAATGGTTTTATATCTGAATAAATAAACACACCCCGAAGTCCAGAAAAAGGAGATTATTTAAGGAATATATTATAGATTAATTAACATTAAATTATAGTAGTGTTTAAAATATTTAAAGAATTAATAAGTGAATACTATATATGGGTTAGATTAAATAGATTGAAAAGGTTCCAAAGGAATATAGATAGAAGAATATAAATAAAAATATTGAGGGCCGTTAGAAAAATAATTAATAAAACATAAGGGTATATATATAGAAATATAATAAGGTGAAGTATAATTATTTATAATTATTTGTATCTATATTGTGGTTGCATTAAATATACTGTTGTATGTATATAATTAGTACTATATTCATTGCTGCTACGTCACTTACGGGTATCAAAAGGTTTTAGTTAGGTTTTAATATCAGAAATAAATATATGGTTTGAACAAATATATGGTTTTAAGTAATTGGGGATGGATACTTAAATTGCATTGCATTATTGCATTAAGAGGTATGAGAAACGTATATGACTCCAATAAAATGGCCGTTTGTTTACATCCGGTCTAAAGAATAATAGCTGTGAATACGGCAAATGACGGAACATCCGTTTCCGGCTCTAGTGCTTTAAAAAGGACGTCACAACGGTAGGCAGGTATCCCTGGAAGAAGCTGCGTGATGACGCAGCGTAACGCGTAGGATAGCTCAACCGGAAGTGACGTATCGGCAAAGGATCGTATGTTATGCTTGAAACAAGACGAAAAGCAATGTGAGTGTTACTCTATCTTTTTTAAATAAAATTTATGGGACGTACTTCACTATGTTGGCCCCAATTTGATTTTTTTGGAGATACAAAGAACCGCTTATATCCCCTGAAAGATAGCTGCATTTACAAGGGAGATATAACCAAGGATTTATAATGGCACAATAAGGAGGAAGGAACAGCATACTGGGAAATACAACCAAGGCTCTTTTAAAGGAGCAGTGAGGTGAGCGCTTAGGACACCTAGTGGGCACCGCACGAAGCACCTGCATGTGAAATTTGGATTAAGAAGATTGCGTTCATCACATTATATAATTATATATTTATAAAAATAATTTTAAAAGGACACTTCAGCACTTTATTGGTTATCACTTAGTTAGAGCACTTTATATTTAAATAAGTCACCGATTTTAATTTTATATAAATTTTTCACTGTATGATGGATTGATATAGTTGGTTTCAATAAGATTTATAATTTTTTTAATGAATAATTCATCACCTATTATATTTATTGTATAAAGCATATCGGATTATATTATTGTATACATTAAGACACATCAATTTTAATATTATTTAAGAAGCACTGTGGCACTTTTTCACGTATTTACATATTTATATATTTTATTTATGTTATTTAAGCACTTTTAAAGCGCGGTACTCCCCCCAACTTTATTTAGAAGTTTATATTTACTAAAATAATTGCATTTCCATGTTCTGTGTAGTGTGGAAGACCAGATATAGTAAATGCAGGGTCCTGGGTTTAGTAACACTTTAAGTCTGCATCTGATTGATAGCACCAGTGGGCAAAATCTTTAGCCAATAAACAGCCTGCTATTGGCTATAGAATCTGCCCATCACCTGATGCAAATCACAAGTAAAGAATAAACACAATGGGGAAGCAGAGACCCTAGTTCCCCAATAGGGAACTAGGATCTCAGTTTCCCCATTGTCAACATCACTGGCTTCTAGGAGGCTGTTGGCTGTGAAGCTGACAGCATCTTTAACAACCAGTGACAGGTGGAGAGGGGGTAGTGGTGGCAAATATGCTGCTCTGCTATACGGCGTTCAGAGACAGGCACTCTACCTGTCTCTGTTGGCCTAAATTACCTCCAATTTCATTGCTTAAAGAAACTGGAGGCAAATTAGTGCTCTTTTTTCAAAGTGACGCAGTTTAGAACTACATTAATCACCAAATTTCTAAGTCAGCTACCAAAACAAGCAGCAGGGATTTTTTTTTTTTTTAAATCTGGCACAAGCTATTTTTATGTGAAAGCAGCATATAAGGAGATTTAAAACAAGCTCTGTCTGACCCTTGTAGCTACAGGCACTGTGGAGAAATCTGTCTTCAAAGTTCACAGCACCTCACCCTGTTCCCCTTTTACCACAGCACCTTATTTGTGTTTACATTACTGTAGCAAGGTTTCCAGGCCTGTGGCCTGATGTGGGTCTGCCATTAGTACCGGTACTCTCTCCAGCCCATGTGAGCTGTGACCTTGAGTGTGATAACTGAAGCAGCGACAACTCCGGCATCTTTGTTTGTGGTTTTTTATTTGGTTTAAAGGGAATGGGAAAAGGGAATGAGTGGGATACTCCTTGAGGCTTAAACTAATTACGTGTGGGACTTTACTCCTGAAAATGCCCGTTGGTGCTTTCTTGACGCCAGCTGGCGCCAGCCAACGCTCACTAACGCTGTGATTATTCTGTAGAACACAGAAGTGCTGAATCCTTGACTATTAGTTCAGAAGATCCAGGACTGAGAACTGTAAAACTCCTGACACTGTTGTGCTGTATAAGTCACTGAATACTGTCCCCCGCTTTGACTAGCTTGAGGTAGTATGAAGTAGAACTCTGTATAGATGTACTTGCAACTGACACACTCTGTACAATTCAGGGCCCAACCGGAGGTGCCCCCTTTAACTTTAACTCTTCAGGGTCCACTGACTATGTACCCCCTCTGTACCTTCAGGGTTCTCAACCTAGGTACCCCCTTTACAGCTAGCTGACTCTGGATCCCAGAACCTCTTCCGGAGTGGTCCCCGCTAACTTCAGGCAGACCCCCAGGGGCAATCCTCAGTACTCACGATCTGTGTAGGCTTTCCTGGGACTGGACCCCTTTCTCTCTCCGCAGGCTCTCGGCACACCGGATCCCCTCAGCTCACTCAGCATGCTCTGGACACTCAGGCAACCCCCCCGAGACATCCACCTTCCTCAAACAGGAGGAGAGACAGCCGCACTCTCCTTCCTGGGACTCTGCTCCAGCCACAGCCATCGTGTCATGTGCCACCCCCAAACTTATACCCACTCCCACAATCCTTTACAGCACAATCTGCCTCCTGGGGTAGTTACAAGCCTGGATGTGTCCCCTGATTGGGTTTCCTCCACCGCCCTATGAGAAGCCTCTCACAGGAGCCAGTGGGGAGACTCTCCCTTCAGCAGGCACACCTGGAAACCATGACACCCTGACTATTAAATCACAGCCCTGCTGTTAGGCAGACAAGGCCCACTATACCTTTACCTAGAACCTACCTGTAGGGTGCTACATTACAATTAGAAGACTGTGGATTCACTGCTGGGAGCAGGAACATGGTGTGCTGAGCTGCTAAGAACCACTTGAAGTTCTTCCTCTGTGAACTTTGAAGACTAATTTCTCCACATTGCCTGTAGCTATAGACTTCAGTGAGGTATTGTTTTAAAGCTCATTTACTGCTTGTAAAAGTGGAACTTTAATCAGAAAATTAAGTCCTGCTTTATTCCTTCAGGCTGGCCCATTTTGCAGGTATAGCTATGTAAAACATTAAAAATAAGTATATATATATACTGTTTAAAATCCAATAATACACTGTTCCACCCTGTTTTGCACATGCTCAGTTGCTCTCCATTTTAGGCATGTTTAGGCACTGATGAGTTTGTAGAGGCCAATCTGCTGACAGCTTTAAAGCAGAATGTAACACTTTTATCCTTTACAGCCAAGGGAAGCTGCTTCTGTTTAAACGTCAACTGCCATGGTGCTGCACATGTGATCAGTTATGACACCAGCCTTTTGATGTGACAGTTAGAAACCCCAGCATTCCAGGAATGTAACTAATTTTTGAAACCGTTAAATCAATGGGTTTAGTTCCACTTTATGATTTGCTGCTGTTTGGGGGCTCTGGGCTTTAGCAAAATGGCAGCCTCCAACAAGAAGCCAGTTGTTATGGGTAAAGTTCCAGCTTTAACAACTTGCCGACCGCCGCGCGACTATCTATGTCGGCGGTCAGCCCCTCACAGGCAAAGTGACGTAGGGCTACGTCACTAGCTTGTGAGGGTCTAGGGAGCGAGCGCGCGCCGCCGGAGGCGCGCTCCCGCGTGGTCACGGACCCCCCCGCGCGTGTTACCGGCGGACCCGATGTCCGCCGGTCACTCTGCGATCGGCGGGGGAGAGGGAGAAAGTCAGGCGGCTTGTGTAAACAAGCTGCCTGTCATTCTCCCCTGTGTATGAAGGATGATCATACGGTTCTACTATGTAGAACCGTTGATCACTCTTCATACATCTGAAGCCACAGCCAATCACAGTAGAAAGCACGCCCCTAGGGACACACATAGCCCCTCCCTTTCAAAAAAAGTTAACCCCTTCACTGCCAGTGTATTTTTACAGTAACAATGCATATGTATAGCACTGATTACTGTAGAAATGTCACTGGTAACCCCAAAAGTGGCAAAAAATGTCAGTCAAAGGTCCGATCTGTCCGCTGCAATGTCGCAGTACCGCAAAAAAAATCGCAGATCGCCGCCATTACGCGTTAAAAAGAAAACAACAAAAATGACAAAAATCTTTCCCTTTGTTAGTAAACGCGATAACTTTTGCGCAAACCAATCAAAATACGCTTTTTGCGATTTTTTTTACCAAACATAGGTAGCATAAAACAAATTGGCCGAAAATGTTAAAAAATTTAGATTTTTACATTTTTTTGGGGGGAATTTCATATAAAAAAATGTGAAAAATATTGCTATTTTTGCAAAATTTACGCTCTTTTTTTGTTTATAGCGCGTGATCAAAAAATCGCACAGGTGATCAAATACCACCAAAAGAAAGCTCTGTTTGTGGGAAAAAAAGGACGCCAAATTCGTTTAGATACAGCGTCGCACGACCGCGCAATTGTCCGTTAAAGTCACGCAGTGCCGAATTGCAAAATACCCCCTGGTCAGGAAGGGGGTAAAATCTTCCGGGGCTTAAGTGGTTAAGGATATGTAAATACTTAAATGTCAATATCCTGGTCACAGCTTCATTTTAAGCCTGTTTTAGCCGTTTGAAAATAATGGTTCAATGTATTTCCATAATTGATCTAAACGGCAGGATAACAAAGGCTCTGATTTCTTTACCACCGTGAATATGATGCTGATTCTCAGCAGTGTTTCTATAAGGTAGTACTAGAGGTTAATTTACTTTTTTTTTTTTTTTAGCCTGAAGAAGGCATGTTCACTTAAATCAAATGATTAATGTAAAAGGAAATGTCATTTGTTCTTTAGGGCTTGGGCACACAGGTATCTTGTCTCATATCTCTCCTTCTTCATGTTTATACAGATATAAAAACAGAAATAGATTAAGGTCCATTCACACTAGCGCGGTGGGTCGCTCGCCATTGAATAGTACAGGACCCCTTCTAATAGGAGCGACACAAGTCGCTCTGACTTAGAAAAAGGGTCCTGTACTACTTTGGGGCGACCTGGAGGCGACTTGCATTGACTTCAATTATATAAAGTCCGTGCAAGTCACGCCAAGGTCTCGGTGCACGCTGTGCACCGCAACTTCACAGGTCGCCCCACCAAGTCGTGTCGCCCCTGTCTGAATGGGGTCTCAGTGCCTGCATCTAAAATACTTCCATGAGGAAAACTTATATGGAGCAAATAATCTCTTGTTCTTTTCCGTGGTCCAGTTCTACAGACCATCGAGGGTGCCCTACGTAAACTAGTGCTGTGCTCTGAAGCTGCCCATCTCTCTATCTTTGCAGAGTATCTATGGCAATTACAGACCTTTAGGAAAATGTTCTTAAACCTTAACCTCTACTTCATTTTAAATGTTTAATTTATTAGCTAAAAAGCCTCTCAAAGGATATTTAAACCCAAAAACAAACATTTAGGGTAGAAAAAAGCAAAACTTTTTTTGGATAGAATTAGGGAGTTAAGATAGTAAGGGAGGGTTATAAGCCATATCCATTTTTTGCCATCTCTGTCCAATTAGGGAGATTTCCCTTTATATCCTGTCCTATAGCCAAAACAGGAAGTGAGAGGAAATTCCTTTAACCACTTCAATACAGGGCACTTTCACCCCCTTCCTGCACAGGCCAATTTTCAGCTTTTAGCGCTGTTGAATTTTGAATGACAATTGCGCGGTCATGCAACACTGTACCTAAACCAAATTTATGTCATTTTCTTTCCCCACAAATAGAGCTTTCTTTTGGTGGTATTTGATTACCGCAAGTTTTTTTCTTTTTTGCTACACAAATAAAAAAAAAACGAAAAGTTTGAAAAAAAGAAAGTTTTTTTGTTTATGTTATAAAATGTTGTAAATAAATAAGTTTTTCCTGCACTGATGAACACTGATGAGGCTGCTCTGACACGCACTGATGAGGAGGCACTGATGGGGTGGCACTAATATGCAGCACTGATAGGCGGCACTGATAGGTAGCATTGATATGCAGCATTGGTGGGCACTGATAGGCGGAACTGATGGGCACTGATAGGCAACACTAATGGGCACTAATAGGCAGCACCGATGGGCACTGATAAGCAACACTGATGGACACTGATAGGCGGCACTGGTGGGCAATAATGGGCACTGGTGGGCAGCACTGATACATTGCAATGATGGGCACTGGTGGGTGGCACTGATAGATGGCAATCATGGGCAGCTCTGATGGGAAGGGCACTGAAAGGGTCCCTGATTGACATCCCTGGTGGCCATGGATGGGCATCCCTGGTGGTCATGGGTGAGCATCCCTGGTGGCCATGGGTGGGCAATCCCTGGTGGCTCTAGTGGCACCCCTCCAAGGGTCTGCACTGTTAATCAATGCTCTGATTACCAGCACAGCCCCCCCCCCCTGTCAGGAGAGCCGCAGATCGGCTCTCCTCTACTCGTGCCTGTCAGGCACGAACTGAGGAAAGCTGATCAACAGCACTTCCTATTTACTATGTGACCAGCTGTGATTGGACACAGCTAGTCACATGCAGTGGCGGCTGGTGCTCAAAATTTTTGGGGGGCGCAAACAGAAAAATGTAATAGGCATTGCTTTGCGGCAAAAAACACTGTAAAAAATTGCGTGACTTTGAGGTCACAAAAGTGTGAAAGGGGCCTTCAGTAATTAAGGCATAGCGTGCCCCCTTTCAATGCACAGAGACCAGCGTGCTCCCTTTCAATGCACAGGGACCAGCGTGCCCCCTTTCAATGCACAGGGACCAGCGTTCCCCCTTTCAATGCATAGGGACCTGCGTGCCCTCTTTCAATGCACAGAGACCAGTGTGCCCCCTTTAAATGCACAGAGATCAGCGTGCCCCCTTTCAATGCACAGAGATCAGCGTGCCCCCTTTCAATGCAGTGACCAGCATGCCCCCTTTCAATGCACAGAGATCAGCGTGCCCCCTTTCAATGCAGAGATCATGTGCCCCCTTTCAATGCAGAGATCACCGTGCTCCCTTTCAATGCAGAGATCACCGTGCCCCCTTTCAATGCAGAGATGCCAGCGTGCCCCCTTTCAATGCAGAGATGCCAGTGTGCCCCCTTTCAATGCAGAGATGCCAGTGTGCCCCCTTTCAATGCAGAGATACCAGCGTGCCCCCTTCAATGCAGAGATGCCAGCATGCCCCCTTTCAATGCACAGATGCCAGTGTGCCCCCTTTCAATGCAGAGATCATTGTGCCCCCTTTCAATGCAGAGATGCCAGCGTGCCCCCTTTCAATGCAGAGATACCAGCGTGCCCCCATTCAATTCAGAGATGCCAGCATGCCCCCTTTCAATGCAGAGATACCAGCGTGCCCCCATTCAATGGGGGCACGCTGGTATCGCAGTTCCGCAAAATAAATTGCAGATCTCCGCCATTACTAGTGACATAAATCTTTCCCGTAGCTAGTAAACGCAATAACTTTTGCGCAAACCAATCAAAATACACTTATTGTAATTTTTTTATCAAAAATATGTAGCAGAAAACAAATTGGCCTAAAATGTTAAAACATTTTGATTTTTACATTTTTTCTTTAAATTTCATATAAAAGAATGTGAAAAATATTGTAATTTTTTCAAAATTGTCGTCTTTTTTTGCTTATAGCGCAAAAAATAAAAATCGAACATTTGATCAAATACCACCAAAAGAAAGCTCTATTTGTGGGAAAAAAAGGACGTCAATTTAGTTTGGGTACATCATCGCATGACCGTGCAATTGTCCGTTAAAATAATGCAGTGCCGAATCGCAAAATAGGGCCTGGTCATTGAGCAGCCAAATCCTCCGGTCCTTAAGTGGTTAAAGATACATCATGCTTACTTCTCTTCGACATTGGAAGATGTCCAACAGTGCCATCAGCACAGTAATTGTGGAAACCAGTGGGATCAAGGTACACCCATCTATTGTCCAGAGAAGTCTGGCCAGAAGTGGTCTTCATGGAAGAATTGCAGCCAAAAAGTCAAATCCCTCAAGGTTGAGACAAGGCTAAGTGACTCAACTATGCACGAAAATGAACACAACAATAACAACAATAAATTAACATAACAATAATGTCAGCAAGCAATAGTGACGCATGGTGGAGGTTCCTTGCAAGTTTGGGGCTGCATTTCTGCAAATGAAATCGGAAATTTGGTCAGGATAAAAGGTGTCCTCAATGCTGAGAAATACAGCTGGATACTTATCCATAATGCCACACCATCAGGGAGGCATGTTATTGGCCCCAAATTTATTCTGCAGCAGGAGGACACCAAACATACAGCCAATGCTTTTCAGAACTATCTTCAGCGTAAAGAATAAGAAGGAGTCTTGGAAGTATCGGCTTGGCCCCCACAGAGCCCTGATCTCAACCTCATTGAATCTGTCTGAGATTTCATAAAGAGATGGGTCGGTAGCGATCACCAGTTGTGTTCATTCAGGAATACGACATATTTACCAGACCCTTCCCCCACACTGCATCCTGAAGGATCCTGTGTGCTTGCAGCTGCCGGCAGGAAGGAGCGGAGGGAAACCGGCAGCACTTCCTGGGAAGGGGAGCACACAGTGGGGCCTGGGCAGCAGAGGGAAATGTATAATACACAGGGAGGGTGATTGGTGCACCAGGGAGAGCAATTACTGGAATCAATCCCTTCTTTGGCCCTCTGTAGCAGCCGAAAGCCAGCAAGAGGGAGAGGAAAAAAGCCAGCTTTCAGCTGCTACAGAGAGAACTATACAGCGGATCGGTTCCAGTAATTGCCCGCCTGCTGTACCAATCACCCTCCCTGCCCACATCCAATTCACCCTGCTGCCTGGGCCCCCCCCCCCCCCTGGCTGACCCAGGCCCCATACAGGGGGACTGGTGGTACCCTCATTGCCCTTGGGTGATGTACTGTATCTATGGTAGTTGCCACCCTAGGACAGGACCACACACCACCTCCTCCTCCTCCCTTCTTTTTAACAGACTGAAAGTGAGCAAATAAGAAAAGTTCATTGTTTATAAGTTTACATAAACTTTAACTTTGACTGCCTAGAAATCCAATAAAAAATGTTTGTTAGGACAGAATCAAATGAGCTATTTAGCCTCAGGGTAAAATATGTAATACAGGGAGTGCCCCAGCTCAAACTAAATTGTCATATTGTCAGTCTGAAGGTACAGAAAGCCTCTGGAACAGGCGCCAAACACATAGACAGTGTCATACACACCCCAGCAACAGACACAATCATTTTCTCCTGTCCTGACATGATTGGAAAGTTGGAAGAAAGCCTCTTATTGTGAAGTGAGGAAGTGATATTAGAGGAAATGAGGAGCACAACAGGATACTTGGCTGGATCACTTCTCTTATGCATTGCATATCTGGAGCCCCCAAACTGTGAGTGTGTAATGTCCATCACTACAAATTACCTGTTTTCTATTCTGTTCCAAAGCGGTGTCATATATATGTCAATGGTCATTAGTGACTCTATGATGCCATACTGCGGTTGGGTGTCACAGCTTTGTCTCTTCTCTATTAGGTCCATTATTATTTGTTCTACTGAGCAGTCTGATTATAGTCTGTACCAACCCATTCCCCACCTCCTCTCTCCAAAACATCCCCCTATAATAGGATTTATCTGTCCTCTTCCTTCCTTTGGCTTCTCTCTTAATGATGTCCTGCTAGACTCTGCTCTCATCCTGGCTCACGTGTTGGAATTTCCTCTCCATCATTCACAACCTTCACTTTTTACAAATACACTAAGTTTTCCAGTTTAAGTTTTCCTCTGCAGCCTGCAGACACTTCACAACGGTAAGCTGGCACCCTTTCTCATAGATATTACTTTTGTGCTGCTATTACTTCTTATGCATGATCATAAAGGCATTTTTAACCATTGTGTAAGATGCACTAACTCACAGCAATCAATCAGAAATCATTACTACACTTTGCACATTATTACTGCTCTATGTAATAGAATTCAAAATATATTTATAGTTTCTACAGTATTCTACTTTTTACAAGGATTTGTTAGAAAATTAGAGAGAGATAACAGTGTATTGGGCAAGTACTGGGGAGGATTGCCTAGAAATTGCATCTCTCTAAGGACTTTTGAGTTCAAGGTTAACTTGAGAGTATTTTAGAAGTAATACGTGTCTATCCAGGTGCATATCATAGCTGCCGACACTTTAAAAGAATTGCAAGACAAATATTGTTTTTCATTTTTTTTTTCCACATACATATATCCAGTTGCAAAACATTTATTAATTTCTAACATTAACATTTAGGATAAATATTTATCTTAAAATATATAGAATGAATATATACAGCATATATATATATATATATATATATATATATATATATATATATATATATATTTAATATATATACATACATATATATTTTTTTTTTATATGCGTTTTTATGTTCTAATATGGTACAATATAGGTGTATGTTGAGCATGCTAAAGGGCGCATAGGGCGGATATCAAGCGATAGGAGGTAACTGAGCGCAGAAAAAAGAGGGACTCAGTATCCTCTTTTATTATTTTATATATATATATATATTTTTTTTATATATATATATATATATATATAAAATATTGAAAATATTTAAAAAAGGGCATTTCAATGATATGACTCAAAACCTAAGACAGGGTTCCTTGAATCAGGGGTGTAGGCAATTACATTTTTTTTAACATGCTAATACTGATTATAAAGTGATTTATAGATCTCTATGACTATGTTGTAAATTTTCAAACTTTATTTTGCTGGCTGAGCATGACTTTTTTTTATCTGTGCAGACTCCAAAGCAGTAGGTCACGTGTCTCAACTTCACTGCTTGCATGCTTGTTTTAGGTCAATTACTTGCTAAGCAGTAAAGCAAAGATAAGGAGGGCAACACTGATGATTACATTTACTGAAACAAAAAGCTTATCCTAGGCTACTAATACAGTACAACTAATAATGTATTATATAAGTAGCTGCTCCTATATTGCCCTCTTTTCTAGAAATTCTATATAATAGGCATGCTAAAATGTTACCTTTACATTTTATATAATATCTTATAAGACAAATGTTTCATTTTAGGCTTGGTTCACGCGTCCTGAAAGTCATGCGACTTTGCCAAGCGACTTCCTAGGGATTCGCTGGAGACTTGAGTACTACTTTGATGCAACTTGATGCGGCTTTAGAAGCAACTTTCAGAGAATGACTGGGTAATCTTCCTGTAATGTTGGATCCAAATCACATCAATATAGGTGAGGATCTGACTTGGAAGTGACTTCTATTAAAGAAGAGGTCCAGTTCTCCCCATTAAAAAATTAAAAGTCAGCAGCGATGTAGCACCCTTTTAGTAAGGTGCTAGGTAAAGGCATTTATTTGCTTTCCTGCTTATCAGGGAGCAGGATTTCTAGTTTTGCCTGTTACATGTGTCCAGGTGTGATTTACTTGGGTTTGAGGGAGTGTCTCCACTGTATCCAATAGGGGAGCCTGTTGGACGGTGGGGGAAACCCAGTCAGTGACACACAGGCTTTGGTGGCTGTCCCAGTGGGAGGGCACTACAGTGGTGCATCCTGGGATTGGTCATAAAAGCCAAGGGCACATGTGACAGGATGTCTTTTGGCAGGAAGCCAGGTCCCAGGAGGAGGGTGACAGCTGTCTCTCCTCCTGTCAGGTTGGAAAGTGGTCATAGGCAGTCAGCCTAGTGGACCAGAAGTGTGGGGCTGAGCTGTGAGGTCCAGTGGAAACTGACAGTGGAGCAGTGGCAGAGATTCCTGCGAAAAACAGTGTCCAGGAGTACCATGGAGCTTGCCAGGGGTCTGCCCAGGAAGGGGACCACTCCAGGGAGGGTCAGTGGACAAGAGCCAGCACACACAGCGAGTAAGAAGGGGGGTGGCAAGTTAGACCCTGAAGAGAAACTTAACAAGTTTGTGCATAGTTACTAGTTGGAGAATCCCACTCATCCCTTGTCCCATCCCAGTTCCAAAATAAATACAAAAAAAAAAAAAACAAATCCCCTGGTCTGTTCATTGATTGAGCCAAGGACATAAGGTGATAAGTTTATTTGCCTGTTGCTATGGGTAACCCAGGGGAATCAATTCTCAGCAGCTCCCAAGGGGGCAGTGCTACAGCTACAAATACTGTAACTGCTTACTTTTAATATTAGGACACTTATCTGTCCTGAAATCCAGCGATCTTGGCACCCCAGACGATGTTTCCATAGGCTCTCGGGTGCTGCCGCCATTGCCTGTAAGGGAAACCGGCAGTAAAGCCTTGTGGCGTCACAGCTGGCTCCCTACTACGCATAAACGAAGCGCACTGCACTTTCTAAAAAAGGCCCGGGAGCAGGGCAAGGAGGAGGGGGGCTGAATTTGCAGGGACCTTGCTGCAGCCAGGTCTCCCGCAAGTGGGGATGGGTATCTGTCAAAGACAATGTATCATAGGCTATAGCCAGCAGTCCAAACGCAACATACAAAAAGCTCCCTATACAGCCAAATTAGTCAAGTAACACATTTTGGTTGTCATGTTAATCACAGGAGGTTATTTGTTACTACATCATTGTACAGCTGGAATAATGGAGAGGTAGGAGAAATATTTTAAAACCTATGCTTTCCTGGTAATCGCAGAATAGTTGTGAGCTATACACCTGGAAGCCCCTTACTATCATATGTCATTTAATGATTAGCAGCTCACTGGTTTGTTTTCTTCAGCATACATATATATAGTATATGCGTACATTTGTGATCCATTAAAGACTATGGAGAGAGGCTTTGGTTACATGACAGTATGGCATGTGTTTGGCTTTGAGAGCATGGATACCCTATGTTATTATGGCATCAATCTGGCTTTGATTGCATGGCATCTTCCTGCTGGCATGCTGTCAGTGTGTATTTGTTAATATGGTGTAGCCAACTTTTGGAGGGGATCCCCTAAAGAAGTCATGTGACCATGACTTAATCAGTAGGGCAGAGCTGGTAATGTCATTGCACTATCCAGGAAGCGAGGCAGGCATCAGGACGAGGGTTGTTGCCAACATACTGTGATCTTAAGGGGGCAATGCTCTAGCTTTTACTCTGTTGTGCACCTGTGAGTTATTTTATATTTTAAGTAAAGCAAATTTTATCTTATTGAAAGCATGAAGATGGTTTTATATCTGTTTTGAGTGGCACCTCTGTGGAAGTGATGAAAGGAGGATTTATAGGCTATTACTCTGGAGAACAAGTACTCAAGTAACACCAACAAGGCTTGGTAAATCTGGAGGAGATTGGAGGTTTTTGTCTTTGGCTGTGGATAGCAGAGGACTGAGGTTCATCACCCCTTGAAGGGGAAAGCTGGATTTTACCTATTTGATATATGAGTCAAAAATGGAGGTGAGTGCATAGTGTGGATAGTGGAAGATTGTGTGTGGTACAGCTACATGGAATAAATGAACTTAGCACACACTGAGCACAGATTTGCACTGATATTTGTTATCCATTGTTTATGGACTTTACAAACCTGACACTTATGCTGGTTTATATAAATAGGGTGTTTATTTCAATTTTACCTTTTTTTAGATCACATTATTACAGTTGAGAAATCTATTTTCCAGCAGACAGGTTAATTTTGATAATATATCAGTACATTGAGAGTGATCTGTATATACAGTATATTTTTCATCATGTTTATATAGTGCAACATGTTGTTAAAATTTGAGAGATATGAACAGTGATGTGGCACTTTTTTTTAGAAATCAGCCTTTGAACTGTTGCAGGTACACCTCTTATGGCATGCGAGTAGATTGATAGAAGCCCAAAGGACATATAAAGGCTGTCTTCTCTTGATCTTCGAGTGCCATTTGAACTTAGTAGTACCCGGATACAAGGTCTAATACAATGAACCAACAATTTCCATTAAAAAAATTCGGAGCTTCTTCAATTCTGCCATTGTCCTCTGATGTAGAGCAGCACCACCACAGTGGGGGGGGGGGGGGGGGGGGCGTTAGGGCCTCCTACAGTCCACAATGTCCTAGCTCATTCACATCTTTTGGTATTGTCCTCTAGGGTCTCTCTGAAAGTAGTAGTGTCAGTTATGGCGCTTTTCCACTGCATGGAACCGAACGGTTCGGCTCGCTTTTGTGCTTTTCCACTGCTGCTACCGCATGGTATGGTGTTGGAACGGTTCGGTACGGCACGGTACGGCGGCGCTTTTCCACTGCATGGATATGAATGGTACGGCTCTCAAAAACAGTACCACCTCGATTGTGGTTCCAAGAGGTACCATACCCGGTACCATATCCCACAATCCTTTGCATGCAGTCACTACTAGCCACTGATTGGTCAGAGAATCGTTGTTATCCCACCCACTTAACTTTAGTACTACTTTAGTGGAAAAGCAAACCATACCGTACCGTACCGAACCGTTCCAACACCGTACCATGCGGTACCAGCAGTGGAAAAGCAAACCGGGCCAAGCAGGGCCGAGTAGAGCTGAGCCGGTACTTGCAGTGGAAAAGTGCCATTAGTCTAAAAGAGTGTTGAGCACTGCTAGCACAGTCTACCTCCATATAATCTGTAGAGAACACCTCCGTCAAATTTTGCAATTGCTGTCTCAGTTTCTTGTTCTAGGGCTCTGGCAACTTTCGGCCACTCAAATCAAATTGGAGGGTAGAACTTGTATTTCTGACTTGGACTCTGAACAAAGTAGCAGTTAACTACAACCTGATGACAATCAATTATGACAGGATGGGAAGAATCATTTTTCACAGTCACAACTGCAGATAACTCAAATTTGGCTCTCCAGTTCTTTCTCTCAAAAATCCTCATCCAGCCTTATTTGTTCATCATCTCTTCAGGAGTTTCCATGAGGAGATAACTTCCAGCAGGACATAACTCTAGCAGCTCGGGGGCAATACTCAAAGCTACTTTCAGCACACTCTTTCCCCCTGGTGGAATTTCTATGGGGCGCTCTTGAAGTTTAGATGGGATATCAACTTGCACAGAAGAAATCAGAACAGTCCAGCTTTGTTTAAGAAACTTCTGGAATGTACTGCTATACAATTAGTGCTCAGTATCACTGGAGCTGTGTGTGAATCACCTGTGTCAGGACAGACAAAAGCTGTGATCTCCATAGGAAGAACACCCTTGTTTTCTAAATTTGGAACAGTCACAATTAAAAGCTTCCATCAATAGAATACGACTCCCAGTTCAAGCCCCATAATTCCATTCTTCCAGTAGCCTGAAGAGGTATGCTGCTCAAGTATTCTGATAGAATAAACAGTAAATAAAGGTAACTTGGGAACCTTTACCCAACATGAGAAATGGCCCTCCCCAAACAGATTATAGCGCTAAACCTATAGGTAAATAAGACAATCAGAACCTTTGCTAAGTGGAAGAGTGGGATTCATAATAAAGTTGGTAGAGCCTCCACCCAGGACAGGGCCTCTGTGAACAGAGGGTATTCCCTTCCTGGGAAATCAACCAGTAATCTAATCAAAGTAATTGGAAGCAGAAGAGCAACTGCAACCAGCATACAACATTAACCATAAGTATAAGATGCACCCTAGTATAGAAATATTACAAGGTTTATAAAAGAAAAGATCAATAACAGTACATACAATCAATTTACAGGCAGATATTATCAACAAAGGGCCCGATAGGATTCCTGGTGGAATTGTAGGCATACAGTATACCCGGGTATATATAGTTATTTGCCAGATGAATTTTGCAGCAAAGTCCTGTTACAGGGGCCCCATAAGCATGATGCAGCGTCAGTATTTGTGCCAGAGACCTGAAGACAAGATCTGCAGTGATGAGGAGACCCTCCAGCCATCTGAAATGCAGTCCTAGTTATCTGGCAATAATTATTTCTTCTGATATGATATTAGTAGCATGGATAGGATATGTGGCTACAACCTTCTCTCTCCACTTCCTCCTTCCAGGATCTTTTCCCAACAACTCTTGACCAGGAAGTAACATACATGATTTTACATTACGCTGTCGTACTAGCAGTAGAGGACAGCGGGTCCCTATAATGGTATTCCATGCTTTTTCAATCCTTTTACCAGTGTTGCTGGGAAACCATAGGCTTTCTGCAGTAATGAATGGTAGCCAGAGATCATTTGTTTTAAAGAGGAAGTAAACCCTCCTCTGCAAGTTGTACCTATAGGTAAGCCTATGATAAGGCTTACCTATAGGTACTTTAAATATCTCCTAAACATGCACCGTTTAGGAGATACTTACCTTACATGCAGCCAGTGACATCACCGGCACATGCGCTCTGAAGGAACGGCCGCTGGTGCCGTTCCTTCAGAGCCCCGTGCCGTGACCGTCGGCTCCCACGCGCGTGCGCGGGAGTGACGTCACCGCAGCTCCGGCCAATCAGATGGCCGGATGCCGTAATCCCGGAGGACGGGCAACTTACCATGTCGCCCGTCATAGAGGTAAGCGGGCGGCACGGCGGGGGCTCGTTCTAAGGTAAGTATTTGATAATGAGCTAGTATGCGATGCACTAGCTCCTTATGTCTTTCTCTTTCAGGGTGAAAAAAAAAAAAAAAAAATTGGGTTTACAACCTCTTTAAGCTATGTAGGCTGTGAACTAAAGAGCAGCGATTTTTCATTCCTTATCAGAAAAAGATTTGCTCAAGCTGACATGTCCCATATTTGTTTGTGTGAAGTGCGATTTTAATGATAGGACAGCGTTAACCGTTACATCATTTGCTGCAGAAAAATCAACATGCTGCAACTCATTTAAGGGTGCATTTGCAGGTGTGAATGCACCCTAAATGTCAACTCATTCTTGACTAAATAAAGATCTGACGTGTACCTGAGAAAAGACAATTCCCCGTTCCTTATACCTTTAACACCAGGGTATTTGAGGATATGACACGGATTCCAGTACAATTTTTAGAAATGTACCCAGTAAAAGGGTTGTGGCAGAAACCAAGTCACAGCCATAATTGTAGGATTAAACTGATGATTAAATGTAGAGTTTATTTTCCATAATTAAACAGCCATATTATTTGGCTGCCTTGGCTCTGAGTATGCCCTCAAATGTAGCCTGCCATTCATTGACAATTGGCCCTGAATAATCACTTTCCCTCCCTTCCTATGAGTTTGTTGAGAATACTCTTCTACTAAAATTATCCCGTAAAAATATTTTTAACAAAAAAACACAATTATCTAATATGACCTACTATGTAGTTTGACAGACAGTTCTTTAGAGAAGAAATGCTATGAGCAGTAAAGGCCTTTTCATGCAGGCAGCTGGGGAAGGCAGTAAAAACAGGCATTACAGCCGTGGTTTTATGACCACCAGAATTCTAACATTGCAGCAGAGGCGTAACTAAAACCTTCAGGGCCCCGGTGCAAGAAACCATGAAGGCCCCCCCCCCCCCCCCCCAGACCCCTGGCCGGGGCCCTTCCCTTCAAGCCTGAGGCTCTTTGCACTGATCCTGGTGCCCTTTACTCTCGTTGCGGAGCCCTTTATTACGGTCCCACAGTGGGACCCTTTCACAAGTTCTGCAGTGGGCCCCCTTCCTTCCATCTTGGGGCCTCCCCACGGTGGTTCAATGCCAGGGCCGGTCACAAATGTGACCTTTGTGATCCGGGAAGTTCACCCACTGGTGTCAGTAGTTTTTATTTTATGGTATTTTAATTGTATTATTTTTTATCATTTTATTTTATTTTTTTACAATGTCACTGACTATGACCCTGCTAATTCAGAAAAGGAAGGAGCTGGTAAATTACATATCTGCCGACCCCTGCCTGGTTCTCTATTGTGACACATTCCCTGCAGCAGCCGGCAGGAGAGAGAAGGGAGCACAGGAGGGGGGGGGGGGACCAGGGGAGCACACAAGGGCCCATAGACAACAGAACACAAGTGAACTGGATAGGAGGAGTGGCGGGGGCAGCATACAGAGGAACCAATCTCCTCCATTTTCCTCCTGCAGCTACAGGAGGAAGAAGGAGGATATTGATTTCTCTACATGCTGCCCCCACTGCCCCTCCTATCCAGGTGTACAGGGGAGCCGCACAGGCTCCCTGGAGCATGGGGCCCGGTTGCAATTGCAACCCCTGCAACCCCTGTAATTACATCCCTACATTGCAGTCTGATGGGACTTAACACTTGACAATGGAACTGCTTTTTAGATTCTGACACAGCCACAGGTATATTAAACAGTTTGCTGGGATGATGAGGTTAAAATTGTGTTTTATTTGTACACGTACATTTATTTCTCACTATTGCACAAGAGTATGCATGTAGAAACAAATATGGGTGTGGATTTAACTCTGTATTTCATTTTTACCCATAGGACTTGTTCACCACCCATTGTTCCTAAGTTGAGAACATTCCCTTTATTAAGGCTCCCACACCTCTTCCACCAAGACATGTATATGGTTTAACTGGGCTTCGTTTACTGCTTAGCAATCCTGATACCTGATGTAACATTCCTCTGGGTGAAGCCTCTTCCAGTCCATTCCCAGATACCAGCAATGAGTAGTTGCAGCTGTCTGCGCCCTGAGACTGACTCAGAGGATGAGGTGAGTTATTGTGACAGCTCAAAGTTTCAGTCACAGGGTGCACATAATAGGAAGTAGGTTGTCAATAGCCACAGTAACCAACTAGCATACAATGTACAGGTGCATCTCATAAAATTAAAATATTATCAAAAATGTAATTTATTTCTTTAATTCAATTCAAAACGTGAAACTCATATATTTTATATAAATGCCTTACACAGAGAGTGATACATTTCAAGTATTTCTTTCTTTTAATTTTGATGATTATGGCCTACAGCTAGTGAAAACCTAAAATTCAGTATCTCACAAAATGAGAATAATACATAGGACCATGGAAAAAAAAAAGTATTTTTAATACAGAAATGTTAGCTTACTAATAAAATATGTCCATGTACAGTATAATATGCACTCAATACTTGGTCAATGCTTATTTTGCATGAATTACTGCATCAATGCAATGTGGCATGGAGGCAATCAGCCTGTGGCACTGCTGAGGTGTTATGGAAGCCCAGGTTGCTTTGATAGTGACTTTCAGCTCATCTGCATTGTTGAGTCTGGTGTCTCTCATCCTCCTCTCTTTAATACCGCACAGATTCTCTATGGGGTTTAGGTCAGGCGAGTTTGCTGGCCAATCAAGCAGAGTGATACCATGATCATTAAACCAGGTATTGGTACATTTGACAGTGTGGGCAGGTGCCTATTCCTGCTGGAAAATGAAATCAGAATCTTCTTAAAGATTCTGGTCAGCAGAGGGAAGCATGAAGTGCTCTAGAATTCCCTGGTATTGGGCTGCACTGACTTTGGACTTGATAAAACACAGTGGACCAACACCAGCAGATGACATGGTTCCCTAAATCATCACTGACTGTGGAAACTTCACACTGGACCTCTTGCAACTTGGATTCTGTGCCTCTCCACTCTTCCTCCAGACTCTGAGACCTTGATTTCCAAATAAAATGCAAACTTTTCTACAGTCCGTGATGATTTGGGGAGCCATGTCATTTGCTGGTGTTGGTTCACTCTGTTTGATCAATGCCAAAGTCAGTACAGCCCTACCAGGAAATTCTAGAGCACCTTATGCTTCTCTCTGCTGACCAGCTTTATGGAGATGCTGATTTCATTTTCAAGCAGGACTTGGCATTAAAAAAACCCAAAAGTTTTGAAAAACAAAAACGTTTTTCATAGTTTGTTATAAAATTTTGCAGACAGGTAATTTTTCTGCTTCACTGATGTGCACTGATGAGGCTGCACTAATAGGCATTGATAGGCTGCATTGATGGGCACTGATGGGGTGTCACTAAGGAGGCAGCACTGATGGGTACTGGTAGGCTCACTAAGGAGGCTTGATGAGGCTGCACTGTTAGGTGGCACTGATAGGTTTTATATTTTAAAACTCACCTTCCCCTGCGATCCCCCGCCGTCCTCCCCTGCCGTCCTTCCACTGTCCTCCCGCTGTGTGCTTGGCCGATGCCGGCACCTGCCTTCCGGTTTCCTTCCCTGCAGGCATTGCGACGCAGAGGGGTGGAACCGGCGGCAATTTCAAAAATGTAAATACACCAAACGCCATGATACAAAGTTGTGATCCTAACGGATTACACTGTATCATGTCATTTCACCACAGGATTTCACCTGGTGGCTTTTCCAGTACCCTGCCTGTGCTTTTCCAGTTCTTTGTGCCTGGAAAATAGAAACAGCGAAACTTACTTGAAGAACTGAGTTACAGCAATTTGTGGGAAAATTCATCATCAGGTACGGAAAGTGACGACAGCGACGATTCTGATGTCTCTTTCTGGCACATTGGAAATTCTGAAGAATCATTTGATATACTTCCCAAATTCCACAAGCTATGTGCCAGAAAGAGACATCAGAGTTGTGGCTGTCCTACCTTCCCGTACCTCATGGCGAAATTTCCCACGAATCGCTATCGCTAACTTTCTTCAAGTAACTCTTTTTCGCTGTCGCTGTTTTCCAGTTCGTGTAAAAGCACTTTTGTGCAAAAAGAACACTTTTTTGGTTGCCATGGTAGTTCTCTATTTTCCAGGCACAAAGCACTGGAAAAGTACAGGCAGGGCACTGGAAAAGTCACCAGGTGCAATCCTGTGGTGAAATGGCTTGATACAGTGTATACCGCTAGGATCACAACTTTGTATCATGTCATTTAGTGTATTTAAAATTTGGAATTTGCTGCCGGTTCCACAACCCCCCCCCCCCCTGGGTCGCAACGCTCGCAGGGAAGGGAACCCGGGGAAGGCAAGTGCCGGAATCATGGGGAGAGAGTGTGAGGATGGCTGCAGGACGGCGGGGGATCACAGCGGGGGATCGCAGGGAAGGTGAGTGTGCTTTTGGGGCTTTTGGTACTGAAACTTCGAGCCACATTCGTGAATACCACCAGGGAGGTTAAAATGGTCTGTTGCAAATTGGAAAACTGTTCTTTGTCAGAGTAATTGAATTATGCCTTTTTTTTTTGGGAACCATGAGTGCCACATACTCCGAATTAAAGGGGGGAGGGACCATCTGGCTTGTTATCAGTGCTCAGTTTAAAAGCCTGTATCTCTGATGGTATGGGGGGTACATTAGAGCATATGGAAAGGGTAACTTGCACATCTAAAAAGGCATCATCATTGCTGAAAGATATTTCCAGGTTTTAGAGCAGCATATGCTCCCATCCAGATGACGTCTTTTTCAGGGAAGGCCTTGCATATTTCAGCAGGACAATGCTAAACTGAATGCTGCATCTGTGATAACAGCATGACTTTTGTAGTAGAAGAGTCTGGGTGCCTAACTGGCCTGCCTGAAGTCCAAACCTTTCACCAGTTGAAAATATTTGAAAATGTCTTGAAACTAAAAATATGACAAAGAAGACCCAGGACTGTTGAGCAGTAGGGATGGGCTGTGTGTTTGAGTCGAACGTAAGTTTGACTCGAACAGCAGCTGTTCATGTGTTCGCTGAACACATGAAAAAATGGGGCGCTCAGTGGGAAGTTCGCCTGCCGATAAGCGTCCCATGATGCACTGCACTCTTGCAGTGCATTGAATACTGATGATTGCCCAAAGCATGCACCTGACCTGTATGCTTTGGCCAATCACAGCACAATGTACTGTGAGAGCCATGATTGGCCAAAGGCAGATAGCCTTTGGCCAATCATGGCTCAGGGGCTTAGTCCACACCCCAAACTATATAAGGCTGCTACTTACACGGCAGCCG
Source organism: Pelophylax lessonae (assembly GCF_965119305.1). Lineage (NCBI taxonomy): Eukaryota > Metazoa > Chordata > Amphibia > Anura > Ranidae > Pelophylax > Pelophylax lessonae. Next base: position 312,962,840 of record NC_138768.1, on the reverse strand, counting down.
TGTATAGTGTGTGACAATGGAGTTTAGGCAGGTAGGTAATGGATAGTGTGTTCAGTCAGTTTAGTGCAGTCAGTGTATTGTACAGGTTATACCCCACTTTTAAAATGTATGGATATGTTGTATTCCCGGGTCCCCTCTCAGTGCTCCCCAAGTTTGGTGTCCCTGTCACTTATGATTCGGGAGAAGTGCCATGTCAAGCTGACCAAGATTTCTCATAGACGCCAAAGTTAAAGACAGGGAGCTGTACCATGTCAAGCTGGCCAAGATTTCCCATAGATACCAATGAGCAATTGGTCTGGGCAGGAAGGGGGTGAAAGTGCCCTGTATTTAGGTGGTTGAGGGGAACCCTATGACAGAAGAAAAAAAATGGTGTCCCCCCCCCCCCAAAATCTATACCAGGCCCTTTGGGTCTTGTATAGATTTTAAGGGCAACTCCACGCCAAAATTTTAAAAAAAGCCATTCGCTGCTTCCTCAACCCCTGTTTTAACCCCATTTTTGCTGAAAAATGCGCTGCAACCACATGTATTGCACGGTTGCGGAGCATTTGCAGGACTTCCCTATTGACTTGAATGTGTAGTGTTGGGTGGGTGCAAAGCAACTTTGCTGTGGGTGCAAAGTGACGCATTGCAGCTGCAGCATGTAAACAAACCCATCTGCTTCCTATTGCACCTTAAGGGGGGAAGGTTGGCGGGTGGCAGAAATGCAGCTCAACAGCACATTTTTGTCATCCCCCCCCCCAAACCGCAAGTCTAAACAAGGCCTAGGGTCTCATTCACGTGGGGCATACTACAACGAAGCTGTGTTTTGCTGCACAGTAATGCATAAGTGTTCCGTGCATCCCTATGCAGGCAGTCGTATCAATGTCAATTGGGATACAGCAGCTGCAGGGGCATGCACAGGTGTTCCGTGCATTCCAGTGTAGACAGTGCCATTCATGTCAATTGGGACACAGTGGATGTATGGACACAGCCACTGCTCCCAACTTTACATCAGTGTGGGTGCATGTCCCTAAACCCACACTGTCTGCGTTTGGGGCCATGCACCTACACCTGAACAGATGTTAGATGTCAGATCTGTCCTTACAGCCGCTGCATCCCAATTGACATGAATTGGACTACCCGCACAGCGATGCACAGAGCGCCTGTGCATCCCTGTGTGGGTAAACATGGCTCTCCATATGGCCCTCCATGGGCGTATGCTTTAGTACACCCCATGTGAACAATGGCTTAGTAGGAATTTAGCAGGAATTTTGTAAGTTATGTTGTGTTTTGTATGCTAATAAGAATTTTAGTGTTTTTTGAGTTAAAACAGCAGTTTGATAAACATTTGCACTGCGCGACTATTGTGTCCCTACGGTAGCACGTTCTTTTTATTCTACTGGTTATGTGCTTTCAGAAAATGTATGGTTTAAGGGCTGTTTTACAACTTCTGAAAGCTGTAAGTGAAAAATGAAAACCTCCAGGTTTTCATAGAAATATGCCTATTTACAAATTTGTGTACATTTGAGTTTCACCATTTAAAATTTACAAATATTTGTTATTTATTTACCGAATACAGGTTAAACCTTTATATTAGTAGGAATTTATTAGGATTTTTTTTAACATTTGCTGTGTTTGTATCTGCTAATAATGATTTTAGTGTATTTTTTTGTGAAAATATTGATTAAATAAACATTTGCGCAAATATCATGGGGCAATAAAAATCAGTAGCACCTTCTTTTTATTCTACTGGTCATGTGCTTTTAGAAAATATATGGTTTGGGGGGGGGGGGGTCTTTTACAATCTCTGAAAGCTGTAAGTGAAAAATGAAACCCTCCAGATTTTTAGAGAAATGTAATGTAAATGTAAATGTAATTATTTACAGTCTTGTGTATGTTGGATTTTCACCATTTTGTAAAAAGGCACAATTTAAATTTTATAAATATTTGTTAAAAACAGGTTTAAACTTTTATATTTTTATATTTAGTAGGAATTTAGTAGGAATTTTGTAAAATTTGCTGTGTTTGTATCTGCTAATAATGATTTTTGTGTATTTTTAGCAAAAATATTGTATTGAGAAACATTTGCGCAAATATCATGAGGCTCCAAAAATCAGTAGCACCATCTTTTTATTCTCCTGGTCATGTGCTTTCAGAAAATGTATGGTTTTGGGGGTCTTTTATAAACTCTGAAAGCTGTAAGTGAAAAATAAAAAGGCAATGGGAAAATTGCAAAAATGGCCTGGCCAGCTGAGTTGAAAACTGGAGCACAGGGCCTGGCAGCGAAGGGGTTAAATAAATTTTTCATTTTTACTGTTTCACTTTAAGCATCACTGCTCCTTTAAAAACTATTGTTTTTAAAAAAAGTTTTGCATTGATACATGTCCCCCAAGGCAGTACCCAGGTCCCCATACGCTTTTTATGGCAATACCTTGCATACAAGCCTTTAAAATGAGGACTTTTGATTTTTCATGTTCGTGTGCTTATTCCCCCCCCCCCCCCCCACATTTTTCAGCCCCCTCAGCCTTCCCCAATTTAAAGCGGGGTTCCACTCATTTTTGTGTTTATTAAAAGTAAGCAGCTACAAAAAGTGTCGCTGCTGACTTTTAATAAACACACACTCTCCTGTCCCACGATCCAGCGATGTGGCCGCAGGAAGCCTCACTCCTCTCCCTCTTCTCTTAGTGGCGCCGACATCTCTAGTGTGGGCATCCCGCTGTGACAACTTGCGGCTTCACAGCTGGGTGCACACTGTGCATGCGCGAGTCGTGCTGCGCATTGTGAATGGCCAGGCAATCTTCTGGGACCTGTGACGTGTCCCAGAAGATTGCAGTGAGGGAGGGGGAAGAGGAGAACTTCAGCTCGAGCTGCCTAGGAGGCCCAAGCGGAAGTGGGAGCAGGTACCTGTCAAATCTAGGTACCCGCTCACCCCCCCCAAAAAAAAATGACAAAATGACATGCCAAGTGTGGCATGTCAGGGGGTCAGGAGTATTTAAAGTGGAAGTTCCACCTTTGGGTGAAACTCCACTTTAATGTCCCCCCCCCCCCACACACACACACACACACACACACATACACACACACACATTACAGTCATCAGTCCCCCACTTTAATATCCTCAGCTCCCTCCACATTACAATAATCAGTCCCACCACATTACAGTCCTTAACCCCCCACTTTATTGTCCTCATTTCCCCCCACATAACAGTCCTCAAGGCCACCCCATATCACAGTCCTCAGGGCCCTCCCACATCACAGTCCTCAGCCCCCCACTGCAATGTCCTCAGCCCACCACATTGCATTCCTCAGCCCCCCACTTTAATGTCCTCAGCCCCCCCACATCACAGTCCTCAGCTCCCCCACTTCAATGTCCTTAGTGCACCCACATTACAGTCCTCAGGCTCCTCCAACCTTGATGTCATCAGCCTCCCCCCCCCCCCCCCCCCCATATTACTGTCCTCAGCACACACATTCCTCATTTTCAGCTTTTCACAGTAGTATCCTCACTCCCTGTGACTTTACCCCCTCCCTCACTGTCTTACCTTGCTTACACAGATTGAAGATTGGAGGGAGGCACAGGCACAGCATGTCTGGATGGAGGGGGGTGTTGCAAGATTGTGATTGGTTGTTAGGGCCGTCCTTCATCCTAGCAGCCAATCACCTGTTTGTTAACCTCAGGCAGCTCTGCCCTCCATCCAGAACTGTCCTGCCTTCTGCTCTCTGCTCTGTGAGGACTACAGAGCGACGGCAGAGGAAGAAAAGGCTGCTAAATAGCGGTACCTTGATGGTCAGAATGGAAACGTGACATGGTCCGTATTCGGCCCACGGCCTGCCATTTAGTGATGCCCGTTCTATTGTAAATAAAATATGGATTTATGAGATTTGCAAATCATTGCATTATTTTTTTATGTAGATTTTACACAGCATCCAAACTTTTTTGCAATTGGGGTTGTATGTATGCATACTTTGAAATGTGACATGAAATGAGACTAGTAATGTTTGTGTATTACATGAACTTAATTTTACACTGACTATTTATATTTCTCCTCTAGTACAGGGAGAGCACAGAGAAAGAGAAGGAGGAGATCACTGACACAGTAGATGGAGAGCTAGTCTTTTCTACAGCCGTCATGGGTGGTGTACACAAAGCTCAAAGCAACCAACGGGATCGTGAGAAGGAACGTCAAAAAATAAGAGAGCGCGAACGAAGAAGAGAGCAAGAAAAACAAAGAGAAAAAGACAGAAACACTGATAGAGAAAAAGAGAGGAGACGGCAAAGGGAAAGACAGAGACAAGCCGAAAAACAGAGACAGAGACAGGCTGACAAACAAAGACAGAAACAAGCAGAGAAGCAAAGGCAGAAGAAAAGGAAATGATTATTTTTTGTACATACCAGCAGTAGTGACAAAATAATGGGCATGTCCACAAAAAGAGTTATGCAGTCTGCAGTGGTTAGGTTTTTTGGCTCGGTTCACACTGACGCGACATAGGATCATACTTGTGAGAGCACAAGTCAGATGACGTTAAATTCAATGTTCCCCTATGAGAGCTGTCCTAACTGACACTACACAAGTCTGTCCGACATTAGAAAAGGATCCTGCGCTACTTTGGTCCACCTTTGATATGACATCAATGCCACAGAGTGTAAAAAGTCACATCAAAGTCGTTTCAAAGTTGGACTCCAAAGTTGCACTGAAAGTTGTGCAACTTTGGAATCAGGCTAGTGTGAACCGAGCCTTTATCATAAGGCATTTGTACCCATCATCAGAAACACCCTTTCAACTACTATAGGCTAGTTACGCATGTATCATATATGCAGTGCATGTTTTAACTTCAAGTAGAACTAAAGGCAAAAAGTTTTTTTCCTTTTGGATAGAGCAATGAGGGTTATAACCAAATACATTTTTTTTTTTTACAATCTGTGTCCCATTGGGGAGATTTCCTTTCGCTTCCTGTCCCATACCCAAGACAGGAGGTGATAGGAAATCTCTCCAAAGTAAGGGAACCCCAGTGTGTCACCAAAACTAGTCTACCCATTGGAAGATTTCCTCTCTATTCTTCTGGTGACAACCCAAAATTGGAGAATTTCTTTCACTTTTACTCTCAGTGATATTGATAAACAGGACACAAAGAGAGGGTCAATCTCCCATACGGCGTCACAGACAGCAATAAAAACCTGACCAGTGTTCTATTCTCTCCCAACTATATCGAAAAACTAAAACAAAAAGTTTTTCCTTTAGTTATCTTTTCAGTCACCAGGCCTCCCATACGGTTAGTGGACTTTTTGGCTGCACAGAGCCACAAAAATAAACATGAACTTGAAAGAAAACATTATTTTCTTTATTTTTGTATGCATGTATGGCTTCAATGCTTTGAGTTACTAAACCAGAACAAGTATGAAGATTAGTACTTTACTCTGAATTTCCTAATATGTATATTAGTTCAAGATAAGTATTGACAGTGGGCCAACAGAATTGGCTGACAACTAGTATTTTAAAAAAGAAGATAAGCAATAGCAGCACCAACATTTATCCTATCTATAGGTGTATCTTTAGCCCATCCTTGTTGAACTGGAGAACCGTGGAGCCATAGGGTAAAATTTTTGGATGTGCCTGGCACAAAAATTAATCTCACATAAAATACTTTCTTTTAACATCTAATGGTTAAGAGCATTAAATACAATGCATTTTGTAGGAAGAAATCCTCCCTGTTTTGCAGAGATTGAGCAGCTATTAAACCATTAAATATTTCAAAAGTATTTAAAGTGAGATGAACTGGTGACCATCTGGATAAAACATTCCTCCCTTAACATACAGATATTTGTGAGACTGGAGCTTTGCAATGGCCATTTTACTGGGAAATGTTGTTGTTCTCTGGTAGCGAATCAGTCAACAGTAAGTGGATTTAACAGTAAAAGTAGTCAAAATAAAAAACACAAAAATCAGCACACGGGACAGAACTATTTGATGCACATGTCCCTTGTGCTGCCGGCTCTTAGTTTCCTTGAAATTTTCCTTGATCCATCAAATTTTCTCAGCAGGGGTTAATAGAATCAAAATAGCTGTCATATACACACATAAAGTGTACCTGACTATACCCAACCTTTCCACCCAATTCTGCAATTCAGAGAAGTCGGAAATTAAGCTTCTATGAATGAAACAGGATCTATGAATGAAGAACAGGTGAATGATTTGAAGGTCCATCCCCTCCATTTATAGATCTTGTTTCATCTATAGAAGCTGTAGCATGGCTTCTATGAATTGTGGAGCTGAGTGGAAGGGGCAGGCATAGTCAGTAACTCTTGATAAGAGCCTTTCACTGTCAGCTCCCTTAGTTCTATTAGGCTGGCCATACACTATACAATTTTCTTATTCAATTTCCTTTAGATTTACCTTAAACTATGTAGTGCAAGGGCCTGCCTGACTGCATACAAATTGAAAGTGTTTAGGTTTGACCCTATATTACATGGTTTTGGTAAATCTAAAGGAAAGATGAACAAGAAAATTGTATAGTGTATGGCCAGCCTTAAACAGAAAATTGGCACACTAAAATGACAAAGAAATAAAGTCCCATAAATATTACAGTCCAATTAGAAGTGATTTAGTCCAATCATGAAACTAGTAGATCACTGCAAGGAAAATGTGAGGGATTAAGTGTTCAACGTAGATGAAATAACACCTTGATAGTGAATATCGTATAAAAAGGTAAAACACCCGGGTGTGCCTCCACCATATAAAATTAGATGGCCGCTTACCAGAGGAAACTGACCCTAGATTATAAGAGTCATGAGTGCATAATGTTAGAATATCCTTAGGACAGGGGTCATCAACCCTCTTTCCTTTGTAGTGAAACGGGAGACCTCTAAGGCATTTTTTGGTGTCCAATGGGAACACTCACATAGGGAATAATCGATGGTTCACCGGCAAATCATGCATGTAGGATAAATCAAAGAGACTCCCATAGTGTGAAACCGTATAAAATGTATTAAGGATAAAATATACCAACTATTTACACAGAGGCAGTTAAAAACAAGCATATATGCAATGTATATCCGTCCCAGGATTCAAGCCGACAGCCTCATGGTATCGGCAAGCGTGGTAACGTTGCGAGCATGGACTCACTTGCCCCTGATGACATGAGTCCATGTTCGCAACGTTACCATGCCCGCCGACCCCACGATTGGACTATATCACTTCTAATTGGACTGTAATATTTATGGGACTTTATTTCTTTGTCATTTTAGCGTGCCAATTTTCTGTTTGTATATGCGGTTTACAATCTTATCCGTATTGTTTTTGCCAGCGGCTTTCTAATTTGGGTTTATCTGCAAAATAACTTTGAAATTCAACTACACTTAGTTCCAATAAAACTCACTGTACCAGAAGATTGTGATGGTGGGGGCGGGGTTGATGGAGGAAAATTTAAAGGAATCCAGGAGCCAGCAGCAAAAGGGACACAGTAAGTCTCTTGTGTCCCTTCTTTTTTGTACTCTTTATTTTGATTACACTTAGGCCTTAACCACTTTACCACCGGAGGATTTTGCTGTCTTCCGTCCAGGCCACTTTTTGCGATTCGGCGCTGTGCGACTTCAACTGACAATTGCGCGGTCGTGCGATGCCGTACCCAAACGAAATTTACGTCCTTTTTTTCCCACAAACAGAGCTTTCTTTTGGTGGTATTTGATCACCTGTGCGATTTTTACTTTTTGCGCTATAAACAAAAAAAGAGCGTTTATTTTAAAAAAATAACAATATTTTTAACATTTTTTTATATGAAATTCCCCCCAAAAAAGATGTAAAAACCAATTTTTTTTAAAATTTTTGGCCAATTTGTTTTATGCTACATATGTTTGGTAAAAAAAATCACAATAAGCGTATTTTGATTGGTTTGCGCAAAAGTTATTGCGTTTACTAACAAAGGGGAAAGATTTCTGTCATTTTTGGTGTTTTTTTTTTTAACGCGTAATGGCGGCGATCTGCGATTTTTTTTGCGGGACTGCGACATTGCAACGGACAGATCGGACCCTTGACTGACATTTTTGACACTTTTGGGGGTACCAGTGACATTACTGCAGTAATCAGTGCTATATATATGCACTGTTACTGTAAAAATGACACTGGCAGGGAAGGGGTTAATTTTATTGGAGAGGGAGGGGTTAATGTATGCCTGGTGCTTACTGACGTGTAGGGGGGAGGTGACTGTGTGAGTCATGGACAGATCGGATGTCCAGCTATGCTGAACAGTCCGATCTGTCACTCCCTGTCACTATGGAGATCCGCCCGCTGTGTTTACACACAGCGGGCGGATCTCCAGACTCGATCCCCGACGATCGGGTAAGAGCAGCGGCGATCGCCGCTGCTCCTCCCCTGGCCCGACTCCCGCTGTGAATGAAAACAGCGGGAGCGAGCCTCCGGCGGCGCGCAAGCGCCGCCCAGAAGGGGGAGTGTCTGACGACGTTAATACTACGTCGTCAGACGATAACGAGCCACTCTGCCGCAGTAGTATTACTGTGAGCGGTCCTAAAGTGGTTAAACATGTTTGGGACTATGGTAGACCTATACTCAAGACAAAAAAATAAAAAATAACAATACAGTAAAACCTTGGTTTGAGAGTAACTTGGTTTTCAGAGCACTTTGCAAGACAAGCACATTTTTTAAATAAATTTTGACTTGATATACAAGCGATGTCTTGATATACAAGTAGCATCATGTATAAAAAAGAAGAGAGGAGCCTCTAAAGTGTAGCAATATGGTTACATTTAATGAAGGTTCAATATTTAGCAATTCACATGGTTGATGATTAAAACAGGCACATCTAAGTATGCAGGCATCTGGGGTAAAGCTGTCCACATAGACCATCCTCTGCACAGCCATCTTCATCATCCCTTCCCCGCTGCACTCCACAAATGATTCAAAGCCTCACTTTCAGATCACTCTACTGCAGGCTATTCTTCCCAATCACAATTGCAGACTGACAGTGGTGAGAGTCGGTGGTTTAGAAGATGGTCTATGTGGACAGCTTTACCCCGGATGCCTGCATACTTAGGTGTGCCTATTTTAATCATCAACCATGTGAGTTGCTAAATGTTGAACCTTCATTAAATGTAACCATATTGCTACACTTAGAGGCGCCTCTCATATCTTATATTCTGTAGCTGTGCTAGATTTTGCTTCTAATCCCCTTGGGAAGGCTGCATATTGTGGATGGACATTGTATGGATACACAACCTATCACATTGCTATAATCTTTGTATATAGACTATAAACTGAAGGACTTGTGGAACAAATCATCTGAGTTTCCATTATTTCTTATGGGGAAATTTGCTTTGATATAAGAGTGCTTTGGATTACAAGCATGTTTCCAGAACGAATTATGCTTGCAATCCAAGGTTTTACTGTATACAGTAATGTGTAAAAGTTTTAGGCAGGTGTGAAAAATGCTGTAAATAATAACAAAATAGAAAGTAAATTAAGAGAAGATAAATCCAAATCAATTTCAATCAATAAATATTTGGTGTGACCGCCCTGTGCCTTCAAAACAGCATCAATTCTTCTAGGTACACTAGCACACAGTTTTTGAAGGAACTCGGCAGGTAGGTTGTTTTAAACATCTTGGAGAACTAACTACGGATCTTCTGTGGATGTAGGCTGCCTCAAATCTTTTTGTCTCTTCATGTAATCCCCACCAGACTTGATGATGTTGATATCAGGGCCCTGTGGAGGCCAAATATAGTTCTTAATGACATTGGCTGTGTGTTTGGGGTCGTTGTCCTGCTGCAGAATAAAATTGGAGCCAATTACTCACCTCCCTGATGGTGTTGAATGATATATACGTATCTGTCTTAATTTCTCAGCATTGAAAACACCATTGATCCTGACCAAATCTCCAACTCTATTTGCAGAAATGCAGTCCCAAACTTGCAAGGAACCTCCACCATGCCTAACTGTTGACTACAGACACTCATTATTGTGCTGCTCTCCAGCCCTTCAGGGAACAATTTCTTCTAAAACAACCAAATATATCAAATTTTGACTCATCAGTCCAGAGCACCAGATGCCATTTTTCTGCACTCCAGTTCCTATGTTTTCATGCATAGCTGCTTCAATTAGCCTTGTTTCCACGTTGGAGGTATGGTTTTTTGGCTGCAATTCCAAAGACCACATCTGGCCATCTGGACAGTAGATGAGTGTACCTGGGTCTCACTGATTTCTACCAGTTCTGTGCTGATGGTACTGCTGGACATCTTTCAATGTTGAAGGAAAATAAGCATTATGTGTATTTCATCTGCTGCATTAAGTTTCCTTGGCCGACCACTGCCTCTGTGGTCCACAACATTGCCCGTTTCTTCATGCTTCTTCAAAAGAGCTTGAACAGCACATCCTACAACCCCAGTCTGCTTTAAAATCTTTGCCTGAGAAAGACCTTGCTGATGCAGCATACCTACCTTGTGTCTTGCCATGGTGTATGACCTGTGACATAAAACTGTCTTCCACAACCTCACCTTAGTATCAGAGTTATGCTGTTCCTTTAAGCCTCTTACACAGCTATTTCTCTTTCAGATAATGACTATGTTTTAACCTACATATAAAAGTGATGATCATTAGCACCTGCTTGGTATAACTTGTATAACCTGACTCTGATCCTACAAAATTCCTGATGTTGCGCAAGTGTACAAAGTGTGAAAAGAATTCTCACTTTACAGTATATATATATATATATATATATATATATATATATATATATATACAGTATACAGTATCTCATCCCTCGCGTTTTTGTAAATATTTTATTATATCTTTTCATCTGATAACACTCAAGAAATAACACTTTGCTATGATGTAAAGTAGTGAGTGTGGCTCTATATGTATATTGGGCTCTTTAGCAGCACTAGCTTTTGAAATGCATGTTTTGGGTGTGCCTCCTCAACCCATTGTTCGTATATGTACTGTATATATATGTATATATATATATATATATATATATATATATATATATATATAGTATCTGACAAAAGTAAATACACCCCTCACAGTTTTTTAAATATTATACTCTATCTTTTCATGTGACATCACTGAAGAAATGACACTCTGCTACAATGTAAAGTATTGAATGTACAGCTTTTTTACAAACAGTGTAAATTTGCTGTCCCCTCAAAATAACTCAACACACAGCCATTAATGTTTACACCGCTGGCAACAAAAGTGAGTACACACCTAAGTGAAATGGCCAAACTGGGCCCAAAGTGTCAATATTTTGTGTGGCCACCATTATTTTCCAGCACTGCCTTATGCCTCCTGGGCATGGAGTTCACCAGAGCTTCACAGGTTGCCACTGAAGTCCTCTTCCACTCATCCATGACGACATCACGGAGCTGGTGGATGTTAAAGACCTTGCGCTCCTCCACATTCCGTTTGAGGATGTCCCACAGATGCTCAATAAGGTTTAGGTCTTGAGACATGCTTGGCCAGTCCATCACCTTTACCCTCAGCTTCTTTAGCAAGGCAATGATCACCTTGGAGGTGTGTTTGGGGTCGTTATCATGTTGGAATACTGCCCTGTGGCCCAGTCTCCAAAGGGAGGGGATCATGCTCTGCTTCAGTATGTCACAGTACATGTTGGCATTCATGGTTCCCTCAATGAACTGTAGCTCCCCGATGCCAGCCGCACTCATGCAGCCCCAGACCATGACACTCCCACCACCATGCTTGACTGTAGGCAAGACACACTTGTCTTTGTACTCCTCACCTGGTTGCCACCACACACACTTGACACCATCTGAACCAAATAACTTGGTCTCATCAGACCACAGGACATGGTTCCAGTAATCCATGTCCTTAGTCTGCTTGTCTTCAGCAAACTGTTTTCAGGCTTTCTTGTGCATCATCTTTAGAAGAGGCTTCCTTCTGGGACGACAGCCATGCAGACCAACTTAATGCAGTGTGCGGTGTATGGTCTGAGCACTGACAGGCTGACCCCCCCACACTCCTTCAACCTCTGCAGCAATGCTACCACAACTCATACGTCTATTTCCCAAAGACAGCCTCTGGATATAATGCTGAGCACGTGCATTCATCTTTTTGGTCGACGATGGCAAGGCCTGTTCTGAGTGGAACCTGTCCTGTCCTGTTAAACCGCTGTATGGTCTTGGCCACTGTGCGGCAGCTCAGTTTTAGGGTCTTGGCAATCTTCTTATAGCCTAGACCATCTTTATGTAGAGCAATTGTCTCAGTGCTCACAATTGGAGAACATGCTTAAATGTGCTGTTGTTGTTAGCGGTAACCAAGGCGGACCCACGCTACATATATATATATATATATATATATATATATATACACACTCACATATACACTGTATATACACTTAATAATTTCCCTTTTGGGATTACTAAAGTGTTCCAGAATCTGAATCTATGTGTAAATCAGGCAGACTTGAAGGACTATTTTGTCTTTTTCTGCTGTCACTCTTCTAACTTTCAGGCAACAAAGATCTCCAGTGTTAATGAGTCACTGGTATTTTATGAGAGGTTGCCCCTGAAGGAAGGCCCTATGTCAACTACAAGGTTATCATTAATAAAACTAAAACAGTATTCTTCCCTATTTCCCTTACTGATAAGGAAATGTAGAAATAATAGTTTGAATTGCACTATAGAGGAAATGGGAGTTGCATCTGAGGCCATGAAAGTCTATCTGGTTTCCCAGCTCTGCCCTAAACTGTATACAGTATATGGTAGCAGAAACAATGAGGTTATTGTTCAGTGTAAATAGAGGTCCCCTACAACCAGTCCTTTAATCCACAAAAGACAAGGACCTCAGTGAAATATATGCCAAGGTTTGAAAAGCAGCTACTGTTACAGCCGGTCACTCTACATTCATGTATGCTGCCATGAATTGGAACAAAGTAAAATATGCCAAAAAAAAAAAACCGGATACCATTATAAAAAAAATGTTATGTACAGAACAGCAAGATCTATTCTGAAAGATCAGAAAAATAAACATACAAAGAGAAAATATGGACAGCACAGACAAGAAAAAGGTGTGAAAGGAAAAAACAAAAACAAAACCCAACCATTTAATTAATAGAAACCTGTGTAAAGATTTTTCCCTTTACTGACCCAAGCAAGCACCTAGGTAAGAAAAACACAGCCCGCTCTCTACAGAGGTTCGAGGACCGCATGGTAAGGCTACGTTCACACTTGCATAAATGGGGCTGTTAACAATTAGATGCAGGAGACCCTTCAGAGGTTCCCGGGGATTAGCTGCGAATAGACACCCCATTAAAAGGATGACAGGCTGACAGCTCCCGCAGCTAATAAAGGCAGCTTGCATGTAATCACTTATGGAGCGATTTCTTGCGAAAGATCGGCCCCGGAAGCAGAATGTCAGAATATTCACAGGTAATCATTGCTTTCACATGCGAGCAGCTGTGATTAGCTGTGGAAGCTGTCAGTCTCCCATTGCTTTCAGTGGGGCTTTTTACCCGCAGCTAATTTATCGTCATGAATCCCAAACTGGATCTCCCACATGTAATTACTAATGGCCCCATTCATAAATGTGAATGGGGTGCGATGATATATACTGGTCTACCCATTTTCAGAGTACTCTCGAACATTACACCATCAGATGGATAAAGTACTAACTTTTTAGACTGATGCTCTGTTCATCTTAACATGTCATAGTGATCATTATTGTTATTGCAAACACCGTGAGGCTGAGGCCTCACATTATATCACTTTTACCTTTATGCATTATTGTGCATTCATTGGAACTTGACACTTTTACGTTTATGTTCTGTATTATTTCATTAATGAATAAAACAGTTCCAACATAAATGTGAATGGGATCTAAGTGTTAAATGGCCATCAGGGTTTTAGAGTGACTGAGTCTAATCAAAAGTGAAGATTGTCATTCTGAGTTGAAGAGCTACTCAAATTACTGGGGCCCTTTGACACTATGCATAAAAGTAATTGTGTTTGCAATAACAGAATGCACTTTCATACATTAAGACTAGGGATGGGCCGAACACCCCCCTGCTCGGTTCACAGCAGAACTCCCGAACAGGGGAAGTGTTCTAACCCAAATGGCGAACCCTATTGAAGTCTTTGGGAGCCGAACAGGAAAAATCTAAAGTGCCCATTTTGAAGACTTATAGCAAGGAATTGGCCCAAAAAAGGGGTATGGGGGTCTGGATACTGCCCTGGGGGATATGTATCAATATGTAGCACCCTACAAGGTAGCTGCTGGGTAAAAGCATAATGGGCTTTGGCCGCCTGACAGCAGGGCCATGATTTTCAGCTGGGCTGTCATGTCTCCCAGGTGTGGCTGCTGAGAGGGGAGTCTCTCCACTGGCTCCATGAGAGGATTCTCATTGGGCAGTGGAGGAAACCAAATCAGTGGCCCATTCAGGCCTGGATCTACCCCAGAAGGCAGATTCTGCCGCAGAGGATTCTGGGAGTGGGTATAAGTTTGAGGGGAACGCATGACGCAGCGTCTTTGGCGGGAAGCAGAGTCACAGGAGGGGGAGTACGGCTGTCTCTCCTCCTGTCAGAGGGATCGGGTGTCTCGGGTGGCACTGGCTGCCTGAGAATCCAGAAGGGAGAGCTGAGCTGAGCTGCAGAGAGGATCCGGTGTGTCAAGGACCAGTGGAGGAAGAGAGGTTCAGTTCCAGGAAAGCCTTCCAAGGTCGTGAGTATTGTGAACTGCCCCTGGGGGTCTGCCTAGTGTAGAGGGGACAACGGTGAAGGTCCCAGGGATCCTGGAGCCTGCAAGTGTCAAGGGGGTTGCCTAGTGAAAGGACCCTGGAAGTGTAGAGGGGGCGCCAGCGGTTGGGCCCTGAAGAGTCAAGTGTGCAGTGTTAGGAGTTGCAGCAGCACAAGCAGTTACAAGGAGCTACCTCAGTCAGTGAAGGGCTGGAGGGAGTTATACGCAGGACTTTTGAGCTAGACAGAGTGTCAAGAGTCAAGGATTATTACAGGCAGGGGCGTACCTAGAGCATTTGGCACCCGGGGCGGATCCTATATCTGGCACCCCCCCAGGCAACGAACATTGACGTGTCATGTGTAAAATGTATGGAGACCCCCTTTTACATTACACAGAACCCTTACCCCTGGACCCCTTTACATTACACAGCCCCCTTACCTCTGGACCCCTTTACATTACACAGCCCCTGTACATTACACAGCCCCCTTACCCCTGGACCCCTTTACATTACACAGCCCCTGGACCCCTTTACATTACACAGCCCCCTTACCTCTGGACCCCTTTACATTACACAGCCCCTGTACATTACACAGCCCCCTTACCCCTGGACCCCTTTACATTACACAGCCCCTGTACCCCTGGACCCCTTTACATTACACTGCCCCCTTACCCCTGGACCCCTTTACATTACACAGCCCCCTTACCCCTGGACCCCTTTACATTACACAGCCCCTGTACCCCTGGACCCCTTTACATTACACTGCCCCCTTACCCCTGGACCCCTTTACATTACACAGCCCCCCATTGGAACCCTTTACATTACACAGCCCCATCCCCCATACAACCCTTTACATTACACAGCCCCCCAATATAACCCCTTTACAATACAAAGCCCCCACCAATAGAACCCCTCTACAATAAATCCCCCCATAGAACCCCTATACAATACAAAGCCCCCCCCCATAGAACCCCTATACAATACAAAGCCCCCCCATAGAACCCCTATACAATACAAAGCCCCCCCCCCCATACAACCCCTATACAATACAAAGCCATCCCCCCAAAAAAAGAACCCCTTTACAATACAAAGTCACCCCCCCCTCAAAATAACCCCTTTACAATACAAAGCCCCCCCCGCCCCCCCCCCTCAAAATAACCCCTTTACAATACAAAGCCCCCCGCCCCCCCCTCAAAATAACCCCTTTACAATACAAAGCCCCCCCGCTTCCCTCAAAATAACCCCTTTACAATACAAAGCCCCCCCCGCCCCCCTCAAAATAACCCCTTTACAATACAAAGCCCCCCCCGCCCCCCCTCAAAATAACCCCTTTACAATACAAAGCCCCCCCCCCTCAAAATAACCCCTTTACAATACAAAGCCCCCCCGCCCCCCCCTCAAAATAACCCCTTTACAATACAAAGCCCCCCCCCTCAAAATAACCCCTTTACAATACAAAGCCCCCCCCCGCCCCCCCCTACCTTTTTAGGAGGAGAGCGGAGGAGGAGGAACTGTTTAAAGCAGAGAGGATGTGAGAGACTCACTGTCACTCCCGAGCCCTGAATACACAGCGATCGGCGCCTCGGCAGGAACTGCAGAAGTTACTATGCTGGTTAATGAGCAGGTGATTGGTTGATAGGCGGTCCTAGCAACCAATCGCCTTCTCATTAACCAGCATAGTAAACTGCGGCAGCGCCGATCCCTGTGTATTCAGGGCTCGGGAGTGACAGTGAGTCTCTCACATCCTCTCTGCTTTAAACAGTTCCTCCTCCTCTGCGGTGGAAGCAGTCTGGCGGCCGGCCCCGGGTGTCACCCTGATCTTCCCTGACACACTGACACCCCCCTAATGTGTGGCACCCGGGGCGGACCGCCCCCCCGCCCCCCCTATTGGTACGCCACTGATTACAGGCCTGGATCTTCTGAGTTAACCAAGGAGTTAAAGTCGAAGTTTCAGCACTCTCAGCAGAGCAGTATTTCAAGCGCCAGGAAGCGTTGGTCGGCATTCAGCTGGCGTCAGGACAGCGCTAACGGGCATCTTTTCTACAAAGTGTCCCAGTTAAACCTAGTTGAGCCATAGGAGTATCCCACTTCCATTATAAAATAAACAAAACAAACCAAAGATGCCAGAATGATCATTGTCTCAGCTCTCACACTTGGGTTTTCAACTTCAATGTGCTGGAAGTGTTACCGGTAACAATGGCAGACCCATATCAGGCCCAATGCCTAGAAATATTGCTACAAATACAATCCTTTTTTCAGGAGCAGTGATTTTAATTATAATTAAAGTGCCACAATAAAAATGAAAAATTCCTTTAACTAAAGTGCCTGGAGGGGGAGGTCCCCTTAATGTGCTTTTAAAGTGTCGCATCTGTAGCATGCAAAAAACGTGCTGCCGTAAAAATGACATTTATAAAGAAAAATAAAACTAGTAAAATCCCATTTAAAATGACTCTCGGTTACAATTTCTAGCAGCCGACTATTTAAAAAAAATGGGGTGGGGTCCTCCCCCCAGTTCATACCAGTCCCTTCGGGTCTGGTATGGATTTGGAGGGGAATGCCACATCAAAATTGAAAAAAAAAAAGATATGGGGTCCCACCCACAATTAATACCAGACCCTTTTTTGGGCATGCAGCCCGCCAGGTCCGGAAAGGGGGGGGGGGGAATGAGCAAGCGCCACCCAAACCATAACAGGCCACATGTCCTCAACATGGGGGGGATGCATAATTTGGGGCAGAACCCCCACCCCAAAGCACCTTGTCCCCATGTTGATAGGGACAAGGGCCTCATTCCCCACCCCAAAGCACCCACCCCCCATGTTGAGGGCATGTAACCTGGTATTGTTTTGGGGGGGGGGGGCGCTCGGATATCCCAACCTTTCCTGACCTGCCAGGCTGCATGCCCAGATAAGGGCCTGGTATGGATTTTGGGGGGCCCCGTTCCATTTTATTTTTTTTTGGGGAGTGGAGTCCCCCTCCAAATCCATACCAGACCTGAAAGGCCTGGAAGCACCCTGCAAGTTTGAGTGTTTGACAAACATCCGAACAGGCAAATGCTCGGGCCAAACAATTTGCTCATCCCTAATTAAGATGCACTGTGTAAGGGAGGCTGATTCATTTTGAATTAGATGGCAGTGCATCCTAATGCACAAAAAACATACACCTGCAGCATTTTCAGTACCATGGCCCACCACAACGCACACTATGTACATTATTTTGGTGAAGAGTAGTACAGGTGCATTGGCAGCTACTGTACAAGTGTGTTAGGGTACCTTTTCAAATTAACAGCACTGCAGCAAACATGTATCATGCAATGATATGCAGTGTAGTGACACTCAGTACATCACACACACTGTACCATGCATAACCAAAACAGTGTGAATGGGCACCTAAAGATTCTGGGGCTTTAGAACCACTTTCAATGCAATCAGGAAGCAGTGCTTACGTTGGCTAATGCAGTCCTGTGGCTAATGCAGTCCTGCTCTTACATAAGATAGCTAGACAAGGCTTGCTTTTTAGGTGGTTCCTCGCTCCAGGCTAACACTATGTGGTTGGGTGCAGCGTGGTGTGGCGGCGGAAAACACTCCAGAGTCCAGATGCAGGAAAAATAATTGTATTGTAGTTGAACATCAGCAATACGCAATTCACAGGATGTAACAGCGATGAGTTTTAGCAGTAGGTCTCAGGTGTGCCGATAGCGTCTGTCTCAAAGGGCTGAATCCATACCCACGTAGGGAGGCTTCCAGGAAGGATGGCACATTCCTGCATTTTCCCTAATCGTCTGGAACCTCTCCCTGACACTAAGCACTATCTCTGAAGGATGGATGACCTCTCTACCATAGCCACATGTGAAATGCATGCCAAACCCATGAGACAGGGTCTTAAATAGACTTTGTCTTACCTAAGATGGCCACCAAAGTCACATGGGTTTTCCAGCATCCAATCAGATGCTGCCTCTCTGTGACCACGGACACTATCGAGGAACAAGGCTCCTGTCAACTTTCTGCTCCACCTGCATTGCTGCTGCAGATGAGTGCCATCTGTAGTGAAGAAAATAGACCTGCCTACAATCATACATGGAGGAATCTCCCCTCCCAGCTACTCTGTTCAGCAGCCGCGGCACCTGTCTGCATCTGATAGAATGCAATCACTGTTTGTTTGATATTTTTCCATGCAACTTTTCTAGAGCTGGATGGCACTTGCAGGGGCACCCACAGCTTGAATTTCACCAGTTCAGCAGAATGCAGTTGAAATTTAAATAATCTATGGCCAGCTATCGTAGAGTGAGCATTGTTACCCTAGCACAGTAAGACCCCTTTTACACTTCTCCACTGTGATTTCCCCACAGCGTGGGTGCGGGTTTTCCATGATTTCCTATTGACTTCTATTAGATCAGGTGATTTGGTGTGTTTCCTGAAAGCACACCAAACATCCTACATACTGCACCTAAAAATACATTGAAAACTGCAGGTAACCCAGACAAAAACCACGGCTACACTGCACCGCACCCACGCTCACAGAGCTGGGACAAGGGGTGGGCAGGAGGGCGGCTGGACTGGGTGCTGTGGTATCATGTAAGATGGGGGGCACCACAAGGGGATTAAAAGGGGGGTTTGTGTTAGAAGGGGTAATTTGGGGAGCTGCAGGGGATAAGTATTCTTCTAGGAGAGGAAGTGCACTGCCCCCTTGAGGACTGCTGGATAACACACTTTCGGGTCCCCCAGGGTTACCGTTAGCAACACTGTAATTCACAATTTAACACTTTAATACTTGGCTCAGTCAATGATCAGTCAATGGGGTATGCAGTTGTTTGTGGTGTTTTATTTTAAATATGGATGAGAGAAAAGAATAGTGGGATACTCCAAATTAACTATTTATAAGTTGCGAGGACTCCTATCTGATGATGCAGCCAGGCTGCTGATCCACCTTGTCACTTAGGTAGATTTGGGTTTAAGTCTCTTGCCAGAAGACTTAGTGAACTACATTTCTCTTTGCGTCCTTAGTATCCCCTTTCTGGACTGCTGACACCCATCCACTCACAATCCTAGTTTTGGGATGGCTCCCCTCAAGTCAGGTTCCTTGACACGATCCCCTGTACACATGATACTGTTTTTCTAGGGTCTCCAGTGTCTCCCCACTCAGTCAGCTCCTGGACCTCTGGGTTCAGCTCCGTTCCTCTGGCCCTCAGGACAAACCTCCTGATGCCACCTGCCACTGCTACAGAGGAGGAGGCAGCCACAGACTTCCCTCCGGGACTCTGCTCTCCAGCCAAAGACCTTGCAGCACATGTGCTCCCGGCTTTTATACAGTATCCCATAACGAACCGAGACAGCCGGTCTCTACCAATCACTCAGACTGTGTCAAAGCCTGTGCACCCATTGGTCAGGTTTTCTCCCACTGTCCAACATGCCTCCCTTTTGGAACAGTGTGAAACACTATCTACCCAATGAATCACACACTGAGCACGCTGAGCGGACCTAACTCACAGATCCTGCTCTCTGTTTGGCAGAAAGCAATATAGATTTGCCTGCTGCTCCTCTGATAGGCAGGCAGAGCCAAAAACTATACTCTCTCACTAGCACCTACCTAGGAGGGTGCTACACTTACCCCCCGCCAAACAAGCCATGTCCTCACTGGCTCTGGGCAGCCGGACCTACAAAAATGATTTTCCAAAAATTTCCACGGAGTATCCCACAAACCTGGAAAAGGGGAAAAAGGGAAGTAACAAATGTACAAGGCCATGGGGCATACCCCATATATGGCCAGTAGATATAATAATTTACGTGAAAAAATATACAGTATCTCACAAAAGTGAGTACACCCCTCACATTTTTGTAAATATTTTATTATATCTTTTCATGTGACAATACTGAAGAAATGACACTTTGTTACAATGTAAAGTAGTGAGTGTACAGCTTGTGTAACAGTGTAAATTTGCTGTCCCCTCAAAATAACTCTACACACAGCCATTAATGTCTAAGCCGCTGGCAATTAGCCATTTTCTCTCTCCAGTGTCATGTGACTCGTTAGTGTTACAAGGTCTCAGGTGTGAATGGGGAGCAGGTGTATTAAATTTGGTGTTATGGGTCTTACTCTCTCATACTGGTCACTGGAAGTTCAACATGGCACCTCATGGCAAAGAACTCTCTGAGGATCTGAAAAAAAGAATTGTTGCTCTACATAAAGATGGCCTAGACTATAAGAATATTGCCAAGACCCTGAAACTGAGCTGCAGCACAGTGTCAAAGACCATACAGCGGTTTAGCAGGACAGGTTCCACCCAGAACAGGCTTCGCCCATGGTTGACCAAAAAAGTTGAGTGCTCATGCTCAGTGTCATACCCAAAGGTTGTCTTTGGGAAATAGACGTATGAGTGCTGCCAGCATTGCTGCAGAGGTTGAAGTGGTGGGGGTTAGGGCTGTCAGTGCTCAGACCATATGCCGCACACTGCGTCAAATTGGTCTGCATGGCTGTCGTCCCAGAAGGAAGCCTCTTCTAAAGATGATGCACAAAAAAGCCTGCAAACAGTTTGCTGAAGACAAGCAGACTAAGAACATGGATTACTGGAACCATGTTCTGTGGTCTGATGAGACCAAGATAAACTTATTTGGTTCAGATGGTGTCAAGCATGTGTGGCAGCAACCAGGGGAGGAGTACAAAGATAAGTGTGTCTTACCTACAGTCAAGCATGGTGGTGGGAGTGTCATGGTCTGGGGCTGCATGAATGCTGCCAGCACTGGGGAGCTACAGTTCATTGAGGGAACCATGAATGCCAACATGTACTGTGACATACTGAAGCAGAGCATGATCCCCTCCCTTCGGAGATTGGGCCGCAGGGCAGTATTACAACATGATAACGACCCCAAACACACCTCCAAGATGACCACGGCCTTGCTAAAGAAGCTGAGGGTAAAGGTCATGGACTGGCCAAGCATGTCCCCAGACCTAAACCTTATTGAGCATTCTTGGGGCATCCTCAAACGGAAAGTGGAGGAGGGCAAGGTCTCTAACATCCACCAGCTCTGTGATCTTGTCATGGAGGAGTGGAAGAAGACTCCAGTGGCAACCTGTGAAGCTCTGGTGAACTCTATGCTCAAGAGGGTTAAGGCAGTGCTGGAAAATAATGGTGGCCACACAAAAGAAATTTGGTTAAGCATAAATACATTGCTACTTACACCAGTGAGACTGTCTCCTCCTCAGAGGCGACCTTCCCACCACATTAGTTCTGACTACACAGTCTTGTAGAGATTCTCTTCAATTCCTGCCCCCTCGGGGCACACTTGACTCAACGTTTCATTGTTACTCCTGAAACAGATAACAATTAGATCCTGTCAAGCTAACTATCTGTAGCAAGGTTTCCAGGCTTGTGGCCTGTTGTGGGTCTGCCATTGTTACCAGTTACCTCTCCAGCCCATGTGAGCTGCAACCCTGGGTGTGAGAACTGAGACATTGACAACTCCGGCATCTTTGTTTTGTGGTTTTATTGTAGATAAGGGGATGGGAGAAGGGAATGAGTGGGATACTCTTTAGGCTCAACCAAATACACTTGGGACTTTATCCAGGAAAAATGTCCGTTAACGCTGCCTTGACGCCAGCCGACGCTAGCCAATGCTCACTGACTCTCAGAACACACTGTAACTTGATAGAAGTGCTGAATCCTCGACTTTAAGTCCAGAAGAATAAGGACTGTGCATTATAGAACTTCACATCAGCGCATGCTAAATCAGAGGCTATTGCCAGGAACGTCACTAGTTTATGGACTACTTTTGGCGACTTCAAGGCGATTTCAATAGACATCTGATCATGAACACATACAGATGTCTGTCAAAGCGCCTCCGAAGTCACACTGACGCACGAGTTTGAAATTGTGCTCAGCTGAATGATTACAAACCCGCCCTCTGTGTGAACCGGTGCCGTTGTCGGCAATAGGCTCCAATTTGACATGTGATTCGAACGTCACAAATTGCATGCCAAATCGGCACAATGTCAACAGGGCTTCATGTATCCATGAATGCTACCCCGAAACAGATTGCAAAATGCAGTGCGCTTGCCAGAATCTCATTGCATGTTTGTTCACACCCATGTAATGCGATTAGGTGTGAAGAAAAAAAGGGTCCTACAACATTTTAAAAGCAATAGTGATGTCATTTGTGCCATACAAAATATATGGATCAAATCACATTGCACAGACATCACATGTGATGTGCACAGGAATGCAGTACGTTTTTGGTGCAGCGGTGTTCAGCATGCACCAGTGTGAACCCATGCTATGTTCCATGACCAACACCTCCAAACAGGACCCAGGCTTAAAAAAGCAATGGAATCAAAAACGTCAAAAAACTCCAGTTAGCAGCGTTTTTTGGGCTTTTTTGGGTTTTTTTTTGCTGTTTATTTGCGTTTATCAGCGTTTATTGACATTAGAGCGTTTTTACAGCTGAAAACGCTACTCAAAACCCACTAATTTCTGTCTTTTTTTTTTTTTTTACAGCCAGAAACTGCTGATAACAGCCTATGTGTGCATGGACACAGAGGATAACATGCTAGGGAGTTTATTGGCTGCAAAAAAAAAAAATGTTGAACGCCAAAAACAGCAGCTATATAAAAGTCCATGAATGGATGTGCATGAGGCCTTAGTTGCACAGCAGAATCATGGTTATATTATTCAGTGAACTAAAATGATGATTCTAAATACATTATTGGAATATGTTTCCACACTAAAATGTATCATCTTCTTAGAATGACTAGTTATAGCAGGGTATGGCCACATGAGGGTGCTGAAGTACCTCCTATCTTGTAAGGAATTTGACACAGAAGCAGGTGATAATGATTAGAGTTTGGGCTGATTTTTTGGTCATATGAAGATTTAGGCACAATCCAGTGAAGATCTGCCAGCATTGCATAAACTGCACATTAACCAAGATATTATTTCACCTTCAGTTGCTCAGTATAAAGATCTGAATTTGTGGTGTTGTGATTTTTGGTTACATCTGATATACATTATAAACTCCAAAAAACAGGAAAAAACAGGGTATTCAGGGTAAACAGTATACTTACATAATATGCAGTACTTCCTCTACTGTTGTTTGATTGTAAGCTGCAGCAGTACCTGCATGGTAATGGCTAATAAATATAAACTGGCTCCATACACCTGCTAGAAGGGGTCAGTATAAAAGATAGTATGGGAGTGCCCAGGACCTGTGCAGGATTCCTCTTTCTTCTAGTCTCCAAGGTGCAGCCCATGGGCCAAATATGGCCCTTTTCTAGCCTTTTTCTGGCCTTCTGGGCAATATTGCTTCCACTGACAACAAGAGTAGGGCACAATTCCTGCCACTGACAACAAAAGTGGGGCACAATTCCTGTCACTGACACCAAGAGTGGGGCACAATTCCTGTCACTGACACCAAGAGTGGGGCACAATTCCTGCCACTGACAAAAAGAGTGGGGCACAATTCCTGCCACTCACAACAAGAGTGGGGCAAAATTCCTGCCACTGACAACAAGAGTGGGGCACAATTCCTGCCACTGACAGCAAGGGTGGGGCACAATTCCTGCCACTGACACCAAGAGTAGGGCACAATTCCTGCCACTGACACCAAGAGTGGGGCACAATTTCTGCCACTGACAACAAAAGTGGGGCAAAATTCCTGCCACTGACAACAAAAGTGGGGCAAAATTCCTGCCACTGACAACAAGAGTGGGGCACAATTCCTGCCACTGACACCAAGAATAAATAATATAATAAATAAATAATATATATTAAAGTGCTCGTGCAAGTCTGTGCTTATAAATAACTGTAAACAATGTACATACTAATATTGTGCAACCAAGCTGATTATCAACAATAAATAAATATCAGCAATAAATATATACAGAGTCAATTTCAAATGTGAAACATTTCATGTGCAAAAAATATTCATGTGTAAAAAATATATATATATAGTTCATAGCAACTTTAAAATCTTCTTCCCAAACTCATAAAGTGCAAGTCTCTGTGCTCATACAAGTGCTTCGTGCTCATATATATAAAGTGCCGGTGCTCAGTCCTAGTGAGTTGGTGCTCCCCTCTCGGTTCCCCACTCGGTTCCCCCACTGGAGAGTCAATCCGCCTTAAGCAAACCCACGGGACGCCAAACAAATGACCGTGCGGTCCACCCGTGTAACCGGAAGCCGGAAATGGTTGCAGCCGGAAATCTGGAGATTTCCGGCTGCAACAATTTCCGGCTTCCGGCTTCCGGTTACACGGGTGGACCGCACGGTCATTTGTTTGGCGTCCCGTGGGTTTGCTTAAGGCGGATTGACTCTCCACATATTGTAAGTGTATCTTTATGTTGTGTGTACAATAAACTTATTGAACATATTACACGATGATGGCCCTTTTCTTTGCATGAAATTGGGGAGCAATACCTGGATAAAGTGTGGGACAGTGGATCTACACCCTCATTCTGCTGGCGATCCATAGAGGTGTCTACCTCATAGGACCACTTATAAGTCAATTTTTTTTCCCAGTTTCTGGTGAGTGGGGAACCGAGAGGGGAGCACCAACTCACTAGGACTGAGCACCTGCACTTTATATATATGAGCACGAAGCACTTGTATGAGCACAGAGACTTGCACTTTATGAGTTTGGGAAGAAGATTTTAAAGTTGCTATGAACTATATATATATATTTTTTACACATGAATATTTTTTGCACATGAAATGTTTCACATTTGAAATTGACTCTGTATATATTTATTGCTGATATTTATTTATTGTTGATAATCAGCTTGGTTGCACAATATTAGTATGTACATTGTTTACAGTTATTTATAAGCACAGACTTGCACGAGCACTTTAATATATATTATTTATTTATTATATTATTTATTCTTGGTGTCAGTGGCAGGAATTATGCCCCACTCTTGTTGTCAGTGGCAGGAATTTTGCCCCACTTTTGTTGTCAGTGGCAGGAATTTTGCCCCACTTTTGTTGTCAGTGGCAGAAATTGTGCCCCACTCTTGGTGTCAGTGGCAGGAATTGTGCCCTACTCTTGGTGTCAGTGGCAGGAATTGTGCCCCACCCTTGCTGTCAGTGGCAGGAATTGTGCCCCACTCTTGTTGTCAGTGGCAGGAATTTTGCCCCACTCTTGTTGTCAGTGGCAGGAATTGTGCCCCACTCTTTTTGTCAGTGGCAGGAATTGTGCCCCACTCTTGGTGTCAGTGACAGGAATTGTGCCCCACTTTTGTTGTCAGTGGCAGGAATTGTGCCCTACTCTTGTTGTCAGTGGAAGCAATATTGCCCAGAAGGCCAGAAAAAGGCTAGAAAAGGGCCATATTTGGCACATGGGCTGCACCTTGGAGACTAGAAGAAAGAGGAATCCTGCACAGGTCCTGGGCACTCCCATACTATCTTTTATACTGACCCCTTCTAGCAGGTGTATGGAGCCAGTTTATATTTATTAGCCATTACCATGCAGGTACTGCTGCAGCTTACAATCAAACAACAGTAGAGGAAGTACTGCATATTATGTAAGTATACTGTTTACCCTGAATACCCTGTTTTTTCCTGTTTTTTGGAGTTTATAATGTATATCAGATGTAACCAAAAATCACAACACCACAAATTCAGATCTTTATACTGAGCGACTGAAGGTGAAATAATATCTTGGTTAATGTGCAGTTTATGCAATGCTGGCAGATCTTCACTGGATTGTGCCTAAATCTTCATATGACCAAAACATCAGCCCAAACTCTAATCATTATCACCTGCTTCTGTGTCAAATTCCTTACAAGATAGGAGGTACTTCAGCGCCCTCATGTGGCCATAAATGTTTCACATTTGAAATTGACTCTGTATATATTTATTGCTGATATTTATTTATTGTTGATAATCAGCTTGGTTGCACAATATTAGTATGTACATTGTTTACAGTTATTTATAAGCACAGACTTGCACGAGCACTTTAGGCTGCATTCACATGTCAGCTTATAATCGCGGGCAGAACCGCCGCAGTTCCGCCCGCGATTCGGAGATTTATTGCAAATCGCGGGACGCCTAGCGTTGCCCGTTGATTTGCAATAGCCCCCAAACGCCGAGCGATGTTGCCGCGATTTACGCCCGCCGAATCGCGGCAACATCGCGCAAACAAAATCGCGGGACGCAATACGCTCCAAAAAAGTACAAGAGCTTCTTTTTGGGCAGATTACAGGCATTTTCCATTGGTCTCTATTCAATCTAAAAACGCCTGCACAAAAATCGCGGTAAAAATCGCGGTAAAATCGCGGTAAAAATCGCGGTAAAATCGCGGTAAAAACGCGCGAAAAACGCTACGCTCAGGTGTGAATGTAGCCTAAATATATATTATTTATTTATTATATTATTTATTTATTAGCACAAAGTACATATTTGATGTTAAAGGTTTCAGTTATAAGCAGCGCAGGTACATAGTGTTTTTTGATTGTTTGAAGGGTACCACCTTTTATACCAGCAGCAGCTTATTTATAATAATTTTTTAGGAATTTTTTTAGTATTTATATTAATTTACACTCACCGAACTAAGTGATCCTAAGCGCAAGCCCTTCATACTTCACTGACACCAAGATTCAGGCAAAATTCCTGCCACTGACAACAAGAGTGGGGCGCACAATTCCTGCCACTGACAAGAGTGGGGCACAATTCCTGCCACTGTCACCAAGAGTGGGGCAAAATTCATGCCACTGACAACAAGAGTGGGGCACAATTCCTGCCACTGACTCCAAGATTCAGGCAAAATTCCTGCCACTGACAACAAGAGTGGGGCACAATTCCTGCCACTGACACTAAGAGTAGGGCACAATTCCTGCCACTGACACCAAGAGTGGGGCACAATTCCTGCCACTGACAACAAGAGTGGGGCACAATTCCTGACACCAACAATGGCGCAGTATTCCTCCGACATGATATCAATGATGAATGATGGGACGCTATTCCTTCTACTGACCACATGTGCTATTTTATTTCTATACTCCCACTGACCACAAAGCCTAAGGCATTGTTTATTCCCAATTAATCTATGATATTTTCTACCCCCAATGGCCACAATCTAGGTGCTAGTTAAAGGTATAGTGGGCCTTGTCTGCCTAACAGCAGGGCTGTGATTTATTAGTCACTGTGTCATGGTTTCCAGGTGTGCCTGCTGAAGGGGGAGTATCCCACTGGCTCCTGTGAGAGGCTTCTCATAGGGCGGTTGAGGAAACCCAATCAGGGGACACATCCAGGCTTGTAACTACCCCATAAGGCAGACTGTGCTGCAAAGGATTCTGGGAGTGGGCATAAGTTTGGGGGTGGCACGTGACACAATGTCTTTGGCGGGAGCAGAGGCCACAGGAGTGAGAGAACGGCTGTCTCTCCTCTTGTCTGAGGAAGTGAATGTCTCAGGGTGTCACCTGAGAATCCAGAGAGTATAGCTGAGGGGATCCGGTGTGCCGAGAACCAGCGGAGAGCGAGAGGGGTCCAGTCTCAGGAAAGCCTACACAGGTCTTGAGTACTGAGGATTGCCCCTGGGGGTCTGCCTGAAGAGTTAGAGGAGACCACTCCGGGGGAGGTTCTGGGATCCAGTGCCAGCTAGCTGAAAGGGGGTACCTAGGTTGAGGACCCTGAAGTAATAGAGAGGAAACATAGTCAGTGGACCCTGAAGAGCTTAAAGTGTAAAGGGGGCGCCTGTGGTTTGGGCCCTGAAGTGATAGTGCACAGTGTGAAGTGTGCCAGTTGAGAGTTGCAGCAGTACAGGAACTTACAAGGAGTTTCTCAGCCAGTGCAGTGCTGGAGGGAGCCATTCAGTGACTCTGAGCTATTGTAGTGGTACAAGTCAAGCAGTTCTACAGTCCTGGATCTTCTGGACTAAAGTCGAGGATCCAGCAAGGTTTCAGTAATTAGACAGTGTTCAAGCATCAGGAAGCGTTGGCTAGCGTCGGCTGGCGTCAAGACAGCGCTAATAGGCATTTTTGCCAGAAAAGTCCCACAACTGTATCTAGTTGAGGCCTAAA
This sequence comes from Pelophylax lessonae, assembly GCF_965119305.1. Taxonomy (NCBI): domain Eukaryota; kingdom Metazoa; phylum Chordata; class Amphibia; order Anura; family Ranidae; genus Pelophylax; species Pelophylax lessonae. The sequence goes on along the minus strand of NC_138768.1, from coordinate 312,934,167 downwards.
GTAGTATCCCACTCATTCACTTCTCCCATCCCCTTAAATACAATAAAACCACAAAACAAAGATGCCGGAGTTGTCAATGTCTCAGTGTTCACACCCAGGGCCACAGCTCACAAGGGCTGGAGGGGTAACCGGTACCGATGGCAGACCCACCCTCGGGTTAGAGTAAATAGTACATAAATGAGCATACAGAAGGCAGGTGTAGACACAGTTTGCTAGACAGTATAAACACAATGCCAAAATACCTTAGAATAGAGTTCTGAACCACTAGACTGGAATCAACACATAAATCAGCAAAGTCAGCAATAAACCATGCATATAAGCCTTAACTGCAATGTGAATAGTGATACTATACCTAGTCTAGAGTGCACTCTAGGAGAATGGTTTGGATATGGTGCAATGTCACCTATGAGGTACCTCTTAGCATAGGCAATCATACCTCCCAACTTTCTAAGATAGAAATGAGAGACACCTTTTAGCAAAAGTATGTAGACATAGGATACCCCCCCCCCCCCCATCACGCCCCCTTATAGGAAAAGCAAAAAATGATTGATTAAACCCGCCAGTACTTTTTCACCACTACTCTCCTTTTATATTGGATTTTGGAATTTACAAATACAGCAATTTAGAAATTCGATGAAAGGTTTAGAACTGTAAAACACTTATTATAGATAGATAAGTAGTGCATTTTATATACGACTTTATATATCAGACCAAAATAAGGGACAAATAAGGAGGAAAGAGGGACTGAATGAGAGACAGTCCCTCGAAATCAGGGACAGTTGGGAGCTATGGGCAATAAGTAAAGGTCTCTGTGTAGCAGCTGTAAAGGGGCAATCTTTAGTCTCAACCTTTTAGCCGGCTAGCGTTTGGGCCCAATTGTACCTTTGGTGCACATGAGAATAGTCCCAGTCAAACCTGCATTCAGCAATAGGGCTACTAAATGGCTGTATTGGCAGTTCTTAGAGCTCAGTCTCTCTAGCATCAGATAATAAATCCCCACAGCAGCAGCTCACCAGTCCCAGTGATATTGCAGCTCATCGTGCAGTCACACACAGCGATATGTCGGCACTCCTGAACTAAGCACTTCAGGTCCCACTCAGGCCACCAATATGCAGCAGTGTCAGTGCACATTTGACAGCAATGTGCACTATTTGGTCCACCTCAAGGCAACATAAAGTTGTGTCCTGTACAGCATGAAAAGAATGCAGTTCTTTCCACTACCCCTGGCAATCTCTCTGGGAAATGGAGTTCAAATGTTCTTTATTACAGTAGAAATTTTGTCCTCTGGACTACAGTTTCCACAGTGCAGTGCTTCCTGTCTCTGTCTATTGAGCTGTTCCTGCTCAGCAGTTCCCTCCTCTTGCTTATATAGCTGTTAACCAGTTAAGCACCGTAGGGCAGCATCTAAAGTGAACAGTAGTAGTCAGTGTTTCTCTCACTCTCCATTCCTAGCCAAGCACCTGGCTGTATTTGAAGAATACCTTTTACTGCCCATTAAAAAGCACAAGTAATGAGATTTTATATATGTGGATTTGAATGAGTCCTGAGTTCATTAGCTCCTCATCCAATATCCACTAAACATTCGCCCTAGAATGCATGTTGCATTTTCAATTGACTTGAATGGCAAGCTACAAATTAACATACTCAAAATGCAACAAGCAGGACTTTGATTTCAAAGTACTGCAGCCTTACATCCTGATAATAATAGACTCTGTTGAATACAAAGAATTTTCAGTTGGCCATACATTTTGTCTGCAATGGAAAATACATAAAAACACATCCATTAGGGACTAGGCATAAATAGTGCAGAGGTTACCACTCCTTTCATTTATCCACTGTCTGCATATGGAAATACTGCCAAACCAACTTGGTGCAGAATGTCTGAACTGTAGAAGGATAAAAGGCAAAGAACATTTTAAACATTTTATATATCAGTCATCCTTTCCCCCAAATATATCTAACCTGGCCGTGTTTTGTCAGCTAAAAAATAGAAAGAGTGTGACATAAAGAAGGCTAGAAGTGACTACAGATAAGTCAATTAATTCACAAAGCTAAAGTTTGGTGCATCGTGTATTTTTTATTCACTCGAATATGTGCAAGTGTTCTGTCTGATAAGATACAAGTAAATTGTAAACCCATATGTTGCACCCTCTAGTGTGCTACTAGTGTGAGAGTAGGCAAAACATAGTCTGGCTCATGGTTAAGCATGAGCCATGGCATCTGGGTCATCAGTTTATTGCATGTCAGGGCTGGATGACTCATGCCGGCAAGTCTCTGGTGCCTCCCCCTGGGTCTGGAAGTTTGGAGAAACATCTAGAGGGTAGTGGGCGGAGGCCAGGAATATTGATCTGCATACTTAGGGGAGTTTCCCAGGTAGTGGGACTGGCATGGGGCTAAGCCAACCCTTAAATATAGAGTCATGCTGGCAGGAAAGTCGGATGGAAGATGGAGAGGGAGTGCTGAAGGGATTGTCGGCGGCCCTTAAGGGAAACCCCTTAGCCTATGGGGGTGTTCTGCTTTGGGCTGGAGCTCCAGCTGGCCTGGGAGAATCCTGACAACAGGGGCAGTTTGTAAGGAGTCTTCCCTGAGAGGCAGCAGGAGCAAGGAGGACAGTTTGAGTACTACAAAACGGTCAGGGACTTACAAAGGGAGAGACTGCTACACGTAGAAGGTCTCTCTGGTAGATAGCTTTGTGCCTAAATCTTTCTTAACCTTGCCCTGAGAGATCTCTGGAGTCGGCCAGGTAGACTGGTGAAGATTCATGTAATGCCGAGTGCTCCGGGTCCCGCGGCTCGAGGCGTCCTGCGGGCAGCAGCGCTCCGGTCATCGTCCCCGACCGTGAGCGCTGTTCCCCCGCATCTCTAATAGCTTACCCGCCGGGTCCCGTCCTTCCTTCCTCCCGGCGCACGCCGGGTTCCTTCCTGTCCTCCTCCCGGCGCGTGCGGCCCCGCTCCCTAGGGCGCGCGCGCGCCGCTGCATTGGGATTTAAAGGGCCAGTGCACCACTAATTGGTGCCTGGTCCAATCAATACAAATCATATAAAAACCTACTTCCCCTTCCTGTCCTTGCCGGATCTTGTTGCCTTAGTGCCCTGAGAAAGTGATTTGTGTTTGCCTTGCCTGTGTATCTGACCTTCTGCCATTTGCCTCTGACTTCGTACCTTTGCCGCCTGCCCTGACCTTCTGCTACGTCTGAC